>NW_006205117.1:2433274-2444309 GCF_000334495.1 Tupaia belangeri chinensis | reverse complement strand
AGGAGAGATTGTAAATAATAATTATACCTTCACTAACAGCACAGAGTAGCAAGTCACTGATGATCCCTTCTGGTGTTGTAGGAGTGTCTCATACTGCACAGTTAGTGAAGTGCTGTGGAAAGGGAGGGTCACGGGCACGGAGACTGGGTGAAGGTGAGGGTGCTGCCCAAGACCAAGTGGTCACCATGACCTCAGGTGGCTATAGAAGAGGTTTCCTAAATCACTGGCTGAGTGGTTCAATTATGCCCAGATTTTCACTCAATTATGTGGAAACCAATTCTGTAGCTTTCTAATGGAAGAAACATTGAAGTCCTGGCAATGTTTCCTCACAGAAGATTCCCTATGAAAAGATAGAATGAAAATGAAGACTCTTGGTTTGGGACAGTAAGGAAGCATATTATCAACATGAATATTCAGAATGAAAGGTACTGAAATATAGACAGAAGCTCTTATTTTGATCCTGGTATACTCCTGAAATGTCAAAATCCCAATGTCCTATTTTGGAAGAGAAATTATTGAAAGTAAACCTGGAAATGATTTGGGCTTAAAAATTCAAACAGGAGATCCTTTAATGTTTACGAGGAAATGAATGTATAGAAAGATCAGGCCCCATTCCTAGGTTGGAGAGAGAGGCTAAGACACTCTTTAGGCCAAGACTTGCTTGATACGGTGGTCCAAGATCTTGTCCACCCAAACATTTATGTACTATATATTACTCCTTGGAGAAGTAACCGACTTATTTGACATGTTGTTCTCAGAACCTCAGACAGTGATGGGGCTCAAAGAGTGATAAAATGGTTCACTTTTTTTTTCTTTTCCTTTTAAAAATGTTGCTGGGGGTGGGGGATTTTTGCTGAGTGTGTATGGGCTTGAGTGGGATCAAGGAGAAGGCACCACATGGGAAATGGTCTTGCCATCATTCTTTCCCCTTCATCTCCCTTCTTTGGGGATTTTAACCATGCACACACATGCGCAAGTGTGTTTCTCAAGCTTCTGAGTTCTAGGCCTTGAATGGGACAGTTGGTCATGTGGGATCCAGGTGCCTTAACCACCATGCCACTGGGCTGACCCCATAGTAACTTTCATAGAATACTTACATTGTGCTGTTCTAGATGCTTCTTCCATATCCATCCATACAGTCCTCACAACAATCTTATTCAGTAGGTGCTATTAAAATTATTTACACTTCACGAAGTCGAAACTTAGGCACAGTGAGGCTACACAGCTGGTTCAAGATCACATGGCTCATAAAAAAATAAAATAATTCTTAAAAAAGAAACATTATTTACATACCATATAATTGTTTAAAGGCTATAATATGATAGTTTCTAAAATGTTCAGAAACTTTTGCAACCATCACTATAATAAATTTAGAGCATTTTCATCACCCAAGAAAGAAATTCTATAATCATTAGAAGTAATTCACAATTTCTCTCCCTTTCCCCCCTATCTCTACCCAGACTCGGGCAATCATTTTCTGTCTGTCTTTCTGTTTTTGCCTATTCAGGATAATTTCCCCCTCTCATATAACTGTAATTGTGTATCTTTTGACTAATCTCTTTTGACTAAATCTCCCCATCCCTACATCCCCCTTACCCACGCCAGTATAATTCCCATTGTGCTCTCTCCTTCTAGGACATGGAAAATTTTAAATTTCACATGTGGTATTTGTGTCACTATACCTGTTTTATTCCATTTAACTTGTTCCCCAAATTCATCAATGTTGCCACAGAGTATAGACTTTTAGTTTTAATGACTAAATAGTATTCATTGTGTATATATACAACACTTTAGCTTTATCCATTCATCTATAGATGGATGGACACCCAGGTTGATTCTGCTTTGGCTATTACAAACAGCCCTGCAGTAAATGTGGGAGTGCAAATCTCTCTCTGACACTGTTGTCTTTTCTTTACGTATATATCCAGTAGTAGGATTGCCAGACCATATGGTACTTCTTCTTTGTTTTTAAGATGTTTTTGCCCTAGGGCACATGTACTTGCCAGAGAGAGATAAAGATAGTGAGAGGGAAAGGAGAAATCACCCTCCCACCCAGGGTGGATGGCCACACTGCAATCTCTTCTCCTCCATTCTTTTCCCGGGACTTGGGACATGCATGCACATTCGCCCAGTATGAGTTTGAAGCCACTGGGTCTGGGACTCCAACCATGGTCAGCCATGTGGGAATCCAGAGACATAACTACTATGCCATCTTCTGGCCTGATCATACGGTATATTTTTATTTTATTTTTATATTTTTAATATTTTGAGAAACTTCCATAAAGTTTTCCACAGTGGTTGTACTAATGTACATTCCCACCAACAGTGTGTTAAGGGTCCCTTTTCTCCACAAACTTACCAATTCTTATTTTTTGTCTTTTTAAAAAAAATATTAAAATAGATGTGAAAAAGCTATCTTGGTTTGTGATATTTTGAAGACAAACATGGAATGAATTTGTCCAATATAAATGATGTAGAAAGATAAACTGCTCGGTATCAGCAGTTGGCATAATGGCTATGTCACTGGACTCCAATGTAGTCGACCATAGTTCAAATCCTGGACCTGGTGGCTTAAACTCATGCCAGGTGTGATTGTAGGTGTGTACCCAAGATCCTGAGAGGAGAATGGAGGAGAAGGGATTGTGGTGTGGCCATCCCCCTGCAAGGTGATTTCTCACTTTCTCTTTACCTGTCTCTCTGTCTTTCTGGCAAGCACATGCACCCTATAGCAAAAACCTCTCAAAAAAAAAAAAAAGAATTAAAAAGAAAGATAAACTGCTCAAGTTTTTCTAGGACTCAATAGTTTCTCTGGATAAGGGCTTTCGATTCTTAAATCTAGCATCCTCAGAAAACTGAGGTAGATGTGTTTCCTTCTATAAACCTGACTGTTTATATCATTTAAAAAGCAAAACCAGATAATTGCTGACTTCGATGGTCATGTGTCTATCTATAAAACAAAGAAATCATGAAAATATGAGTATGCTAGGTTGTGACTGAGAGTGAATTAATAAATAAAAGAGACTATTTATTAGTCCCATTAAAAGCTGGAGGAAATAAAAATGGCAAAATGTGAATGCTCATTTTTCCACTCATTAAAATCACATAATCATAAATCGGGGAGATGTAAAAGCTTTGAGTAGAGGGAAGCTAGCGACTGCTGAGTTTTGAAATATTGTCTAGATATAGGTGAGATTTTTTTTCCCTGAGTAGTTAATGAGAATATTAGAGAGCTTGGAATAAAAACATTGTTTTCCACAAATAAATTGAAAGACTTAATGGAATTTCTATAATTAAATCTATATGGAATTAGAGAACGAAATGACTTCTTTAAAATATCAATAATACCATTGATTTCAAATCTACTCTATTCCAGGTGTTGTAACTGTCTCACAATCTCACAGTTAATCTTCACTACACCTTTGTGAAGGAGATAATCTTATTATCCTTATTTTATACACAGGGAAGTAGACATATGTGACATGCCCAAGTCCCTGGTAAAGCTGGAACACAAACTCAGACCAAATGGACCTAGAATCCATGTGGTTGACTTCTTTTTCAAAATTTCACTTTATTTATTTATCTACTTAATTTATTTTGACCAGAGAGGGACAGAGTGAGAGAGAGAGAAAGTAAGATAGAGGGAAAGTGAGAAAGCAAGCTGCCAGATCCGGGCCTCGAACCACCATTGGCAATGTGGGAGTCCAGCGCCCTTAACCACCATGCCATCTGCTGGCCCCCTATGTGATTGACTTCTATGCTGCATCCAGTCAAGTGTATGGGAAGAAGTGGAGTACTTTAATTTATAGCTCTCACTTTGAAATTATTTTCAGTTGTGTGAGAAATAAAATAGAGAAGAGCCATAAGGAAGAAGAGCTATTGGGGGTCTGATACATTATTACATTATTAATAAGGATCTTGGAGGCATTATTCTCCCTTTTGCATTCTGTTCTCATCAAGCAGACTCATTCTTTAAGTATCAGTCTCTGAGCTTCCTTAGTTCTTATTTATTTATTGGTTATTTCTATTTTTATTTTTTACATTTTGCTATAGGGTCTATGCAGTTACCTGAGAGAGACAGACAAAGGGAAAATGGGAAAGCATCTCCCAGGGAGGATGGCCATGCTGCCATCTCATTTTCTCCATTCTCCTCTTGGGATTGTGGGCATGCATGCACATGTGCTCAGCGTTTCAAGGCACCAAGTTTGGAACTTGAACCACATAGCCAGTCATGTGAGATCCAACTGCCTTAACTAACCATGCCACTGGCTGCTCAGCTCTTGTGTTTTAAAAATACCTAAATTATGGGCTAGCAGCAGCGGTACATCAGCAATGCCATACTTGGTGCTGCTGGACCTACAGGAACGTCCTGGGTTTATAAGCCAAGGTCTCCCTGGCTGAGGCTGGGAGTGGATCACTGTTTGAATACGCTGTTCCATCCCTGCGCTTTATTGGGAGCAAACCTCCACCCCCTGTCTCTTCCCTTCTCCTCTGTCTCTCTCATGGAGGAAATAAATAAATAAACTTGAAAGAAAGAATAACTAAAAAGGGTAAGGGGTAGTGACACAGGCTGGAGCCACACGGAAGACCATCTGTCTGGAAGACTATCTGGGAGACAGCTGTAGCATAACAGGATCCTATGGAAGGGGCTTCTCTCTCTCTCAAAAATATGAAATAAAATAATAGTATAGAATTCTTAAGTGAGATTTGAAGAAAAAGAAATGTCAACTCTATATAGCCACCCCTGTCCCCTCCTCCACACAATTTTCCTGAAAAAAAAAAAAAGAAAATTTGATTCAATCTACAATTTATTTTATTTTTTTAATGGGATTTTGTTGTAGGAAAATTGCCATCATTGGACTATGGGAGAAGGGTAACGGCTAATTTATTACAACGTTCCTGTAGAAAGGTTCTTTATAACTTTTGGTATTCAGGATAAAGATCTCTAACCTTTGTTCCGTCTTTGTGATTATGTTAAGAGTTATAGATGCCACCTTTTTTTTCTCTAGAATATTTAAATGTGAGCTGAGTAGATAGAGTATCCTTAGATTATTGAGTCACAAACTTCAAAAAATATATATATTCTTCGGGATCAGCAGATGGTGTAATGGTTACTTGCTGGATTCCCATGTGGCCGACCATGGTTCTAGTCCTGAACCCCGTGGCTTAAAGTCCCACCGGGTGTATGTGCATGCCCATGATCCTGAGAAGAGAATGGGGGAGAAGGAATTGGCCAAAAATCTCTCTTAAGAAAAAAAGGGATATATTTTTTTGAGTCTCTTCTTTTCAAAATACTTTATATGGGCATTTCTACATGGATGGATGTTTTCGGATTTTTTTCAATGACAATGAAGTATCTTCTTTATTCTGAAAGAAAGAAAAATGCCAGTATTTGGATACTAGTAATAAAGTTGCTACATATTCCAAGTCACTAATTTAATGTGTGTGTGTTCATTTTTAAAGTCATGTATAATGGGCATTTATGGATATATACAAAAAGACAGAGGTTTTAGAATTAGACATGAATTCTTCTTAGTTTTGTCATTGGTTAAGTCTCTGATCCTCATTTTTCCTTATCAACAAAATGGAGATAATAAAACAACCTATTAACTCAGGTAAGTGTGAGAATTGAATGATGGAACTAAAAATTTTAATATGTAGTAGGCAAATAGTAGGCATTTCGGTGAAATTTCTGTGATGTTTCCTGTAAGTCCTAGGCTTCCTCATAGGCAAAAATAGAGCCCAACTGATTATTATTAGCAGTGACAAGTTTGTCAAAATTTTCCCTTCCTTGGGACCAGCAGTTAGCGTAATGGCTATGTTGCTGGACTCCCAGGTAGTCGACCGTGGTTCATGTCTTGGACCCTGTGGCTTAAAACTCATGCTGGGCACATGTGTGTGCATGCCCAAGATCCCAAGAGGAGAATGGAGGAGAAGGGATTGCGGCGTGGCCATACCCCCTGGTGGGGGGGGATTTCTCGCTTTCTGTCTCTTTGTCTCTGTCTGGCGAGTGCACAGGCCCTATAGCAAAAACATCTAAAAATAAATAAATAAATAAAAATTCCCTTCCTTGAGGTTTAAATTTGTTTGTTTTCACATATAACAATTTGAATGTATTGTTCCACACTTGGATGAAGCTAAAAGGAAATGTTACATTTATGTTTCTCTCAAATAGACTTTCATCCTAATGCCACTTACATGACCAGAATTTCAGACTCTTAAGAGCTGGTCGGGGAATATTCCCACACATGTGCCACGTGAACCCAGAGCTGACAAAGTTAATGTTCCAGTAATTACGAATTAAGGCAGAGAAATTCAAAATTTCAAATAATGAGTTAAAATGAGTAAGTGTTGACACCGAACAATTTCTCTTCTTGCAACTCTTTCTGAACTGTATCCAAACAAGTCAGTAGGGATGGACCTAAGAGCAGTATGGAAAGATGAACCTTTATTTTTCCTGGTAGTGTACTTTAAAATGAATATTATTACCTGTAAGTACTCAGATGAAGATGCATGACCTTGCCTACACTTGCCTGCCCATTTGTCTGAACCATCTGGAAAACCATGCAAAGTACAGTTTTTACTAATAAATTACACACAATTCAGAATTCTTTCTATTAAGAGAGATGGTAAATTCTGAGGGCAATTACAAGAAACCAAATAATGATTGCCTTTTAGAATCTTTCTTTTTGTTCTCATTCCTTCTGCTTTTATTTCTGTCCCTCTACATCTTCATTAGAGGCATTAGTTATAATTGGACATTTCTAATTAAAATGAAGCTCTTAGAAGCCATGGCTGCAGGCACAAGAAAGAAAATGTTAATTTTTAGACAGATTAGCTGTTTTTTTTTTTTTATTAAGAGATTTTTGTTATAGGGCAGGTGTGCTCACTGGAGGGCTAGAGACAGAAAGTGAGAAACCACCCCACTCCCAGGGGTGATGGTCACACTGCAATCCCTTCTCTCCCATTCTCATCTCAGGGTCTTGGGTACATGCACACACGCTCCTGGCGTGAGTTGTAAGCCACTGGGTCTGGGACTCAAACTGCAGTCAACTGCTGTGGGAGTACAGCAACATAACCATTATGCCACCTGCTGGTGCCCAGATTGACTATATTTTTAAATAATAGGATGATTTTACGAGTTTCTCAACTATTACAACAAGGGGAAATTGACTAAGACTGAGAAAAACTTAAAACATGTCTTGTGTTTTATATCTTTATATTTGTCTATACTCAAAATGATGGATGTATTTATGGTGCTACCCTCATAAATTCATAATAATATATAGAAGGTGGTTTAATGCTTTATTAACTGGATAGTATAACATGCTAGAGAATGACAATCCAGTCCATGGAAAGAGAAGTAGATTGTTTAACAAGTTCAAGATGTCAAATGATTGAGCTGAGCATATCGGACTCAGAATTACTTCTCTAGCTTCCATATTTGTGAATTCCTTTACAACTGTTGCTAGACTGCTGTTTTGTCCTGAGTCTGATTCAGAGCTTAGCAATAGCAGGCACTCAGTGCATACTTGTTTAGTTAATGAATGAATGTGAAGGTAGCATGCTGCTCAACTCCAGAGGCCCTATTCACACCCCTTACAGTGCGAATAGTACTGAATGGCATTGTATGACCATACTCGAGACTGAGGAAATGAGCTAATAACGATCCTGTCTGATATGGTAATCTATACTACTTTGTCTAACTTAAAATACTAACACAATTTCATCCTTACTTTTTAGAGCTTAATCATATACTTGAGGGTGCAGAAAAATAGAAGGGAAAGCTCCTCTGTCCACACCATTCTATAGTACATAGAGCTTTTACTTTTTTATTTCTGATATATTGTTAATGAAATAGAACATGGGCTTTGGCGGACTTTATTTGAGCTAAGGCCCTATCACTTAATGGGTGGATGATCACAGAAACTTTAATTCTTCACTCCAAGTATTGATTTCCTCATTTGTAAAAGGGCGCTAAGAATTGATAGCTCTCTAAGTGTGGTGTGCATTTCCTGCAACTGTGGATATTCAAATGTGTTGCCTGTCTTTCCCCCCTCCTTATTTCCAGCAGTCTTAAAATTTGCTTTCCTTTATTAATAGTGGATATCAGAAATGTATTTTGGAAATGAAAATGAAAACGACAAAATTGATTCAGACACATATAACAAGAATTACAATGAAGTGAAATAGATAATAACATGCCAAATGCTATAGAAGAGATGAACTGTGCTGGAGCTGGGCTGAGCAGCCTTTATAAAGTAGTTGACATTTAAGCAGATTTCCAAAGGACATTATAAGAAAAGGTATCAGCATATCCCAAAGCATACAGTCATAAAACATCATGGCATGTTCTGAGAACCAAAAGTAATATAGTATGAATGGGGCACAGGAAAAATTGAAGTAATGGTGGGGAGAATGACTATTTAGGAAGGCAGAGAACTGGTCATGAAAACCTTTTTGTTAATAACATGGACAAAAATGTATTTGCACTCAATTCTAAAACAACACACATAACAGAATCATTGGAGAATTTTTAGTTGATGAATGAATTGTGATTTTTACAATGAATACTTCAGTAATGAGATGGAAGATGGATTGAGTGTGTGTGTTTAAATATATGTGCATACATTAAAAATATATATTTTTAGACTTTTCCATAGGGTATGAGTACTTGTGAAGAGAGACATAGAGAGGAGACCAGCAGTTAGTGTAATGGCTATGTCACTGGACTCCCATGTAGTTGAGCATGGTACAAGTCCTGGACCCCGTGACTTAAACTCACACCAGGTTTGTGTGCGTGCGTGCCCAAGATCCTGAGAGGAGAATGGAGAAGAAGGGATTGCAGCATGGCCATCCCCGCTGGGGGGTGATTTCTTGCTTTCTGGCTTTCTGTCTCTCTGGGGAGCACACGCACCCTATAGCGAAAACCTCTCAAAAAAAAAAAAAAAAAAGAGAGAGAGAGAGACAGAGAGAGATAGACGGAGGAAAAGTGATGAATTACCCCCTAGTAGAAATGGCCACAGTACAATTCCTTATCCATTTTCCTCCTGGGATTTTGGGCATACAAGTGCATGTGCCTGGTATGTGTACACATTTTTAAAATTGGCTTGATTGAGGTATAATTTACATAGGATAAAATTAATTCTTTTTTCTTTTGGAGAGGTTTTTGCTATAGGGTGTGTGCATTCACCAGAGAGACAGAGAGAGACAGAGAAACAGAAAGTGAGAAATCACCCCCCCCCCCCCAGAGAGAGGGGACACGCGCAAATCATATATCGGTCATGCTGCAATCCCTTCTCCATTCTCCTCTCTGGATCCTGGGCATGCACGCACATGCATCTGGCATGAGTTTAAGCCAGGGGATCCGGGACTCGAACCGCAGTCGACTACATGGGAGTTCAGTGACATAGCCATTACGCTAACTGCTGGTCCCAGAGTTAATTCATTTTTAAGTGTACAACTCAGTGAGTTTTGCCAACGATCTACAAATGTATAACCACATCACAGTCATAATACAGATAATTGTCATCACCCTTCAAATCCCTGGTGCCTGTTGTCAGTTCTTTCCCACTTCTTCTCAGCCTCTGGCAACTACTGATAGGCTTTCTATGACTACAGAAATGTCCTCGAGTCTATCATGTAAACAGAATCACATGACCGGAAATTTTTGTATCTGGCTTTGTTCACTAAACGTAATGCTTATGTGATTCATTCATGTATTGTTATGCAAGTAATTTGTTTCTTTTTATTGTATGAATACACCACAGCTTCTTAATACTTCTTTACTATCTGATGGACATTTACATTTTTTTCCAGCTTGGGACTTTATAAATAAAGCTGCTATGAATGTTCAAATATATGACTTTGTGTAGACATGTTTCCTATAATCTTACTAATTTTCATTCTACTTATTCTATCAATTATTGAGAGAGAACTGTTGAAATCTCTGACTATAATTGGTATATGTAGCTATTTCTTTTTGAAATTTTTACATTTTTTGCTTAATTTGAAGTTCAATTTATTAAAGTGAATAATCGAGTTTATGATAAGTGAGTTCATTTTGACTATATGTGACTTTGTAAAACTGATAATATTTCTTATGCTTAAAACAATTTTTTTTGTTTGTTTAGAGAGAGATTTTTGCTATAGGGCATGTGTGCTTGCCAGAGGGACAGAGAGAGACAGAGAAACAGAAAACAAGAAATCACCTCCCACGGGCAGATGGCTACACCACAATCCCTTCTCCTCCATTCTCCTCTTGGGATTTTGGGCACACATGCACACGTGCCTGGTTTGAGTTTTAAGCCACCGAGTCTAGGCCTCAAATCGGGGTTAACTATGTAGGAGTCCAGTTACATAACCATTACACCATCAGCTGGTCCCACATTTAAGTCTATTTTGTCTGAAAATAATATATGCATTTCAGCATTTTTAAGTGTTACATCTTTGTTATTATTTTACTTTGAGTCTATGTATGTCATTTTATTTTTATTTATTTATTTATTTATATTAAAAGTCAGTTTCTTGTAGGTAATGTATAATTGGGTCTTGTTTTTATAATGCCATATGACAGTCTATGCCTTTTTTGGAGATGGAGATGTTCAGATCATTTACAGTTGGTGTGATTATTGATACGACTGAATTTTAAACTACAATCTAGTTTGCTTGTATTATGTCCAATCTCATACTATCTCCTTTTTGTTCACTTTTTCTTTAATTCTATTTATGTTTTATTTTAGATTAATAAATTACTATTTAATTTTAATTTCACTTTGAATATTGACTTATTAACTGTATGAATTTCAATGTTTTAAGTGGCTTTTTTTTTTCTTTTTGGAGAGGATTTTGCTATAGAGTGCGTGCACTTGCCAGAAAGACAGAGAGAGTCAGAGAGACAGAAAGAGAGAAATAATCCCCCCGGGAGGATGGCCACACAATTCCTTTTCCTCCATTCTCCTCTTTTTTTTTTTTCTTTTTTTTTTTTCTTTTTTTTTTTTTTTTTTTTTTTTTTAAGATTTTTCCTTGAAGGGGGTGT
>NW_006205117.1:2385610-2433082 GCF_000334495.1 Tupaia belangeri chinensis | reverse complement strand
CATGGGAGTCCAGCGACATAGCCATGATGCCAACTTCTGGTTCCTTAAGTGACTTTTTTGGGGCTAATAATATACTTATTTCGGGAACTAGCAGTTAGCGTAATGGCTATGTCGCTGGACTCCCATGTAGTCGACCATGGTTCGCGTCCTGGACCCGGTGGCTTAAAACTCACGCCGGACGCGTGTGCGTGCGTGCCCAGGATCCCGAGAGGAGAATGGAGGAGAAGAGACTGCAGCGTGACCATCCCCCCTGGGGGGTGATTTCTCACTTTCTGTCTCTATATCTCTTTCTGTCTGTCTGGCGAGCGCATGCACCCTATAGCGAAGAAACCTCTCAAAAAAATATATATATATGCTTATTTCACTCACTGCACCCTATAGCGAAGAAACCTCTCAAAAAATATATATATACTTATTTCACTCATCTGTTATCCTCTATCTTTAGCTAATATTATGTCACTTTCACATATACTATAAGAAGCTCAGAATGATATTTTCTCCTGTTCTTTATGCTTTTGTCAAACACTTTACTTCTACCTATGTTATATATCTTTTTCTTTTTAAAAAATATTTGTTATATTTTATTTATTAGCATTATTATTTTTTCATATGAGTTCACCAGAGAGAGGCAGAGGGAGAGAAGGGAAAGTGAGAAAGTAAGCTTCCAGATCTGGGACTCAAACTGTAGCTGAGCATGTGGGAAGTCCGGCTTCTCAGCCACTAAAGCACCTGCTGGCCCCAGAATTATTTTTTCTTAAATCATTAACGATTCTTTAAAGGGATTAAACAAACTGGAAAACATCTATCATATTTCCTTACTTACATATTATTTCCAGTTTTCTTCATTCTTTGAGAAAGATATTTCTTTTTATTACGTCTAAAAAACTTTCTTTAAAACTTATCCTACTGCTAGCACTGAATTTTTTTGTTTGTTTTGTTTTGGCTTAAAAGAAAGTTTTTTATTTCTGCTTAAGCTCTGAAATAAATCTTTGCTGGGTAAAGATTTCTAGGTTGAAAGTTTATTCTTTCGTATTCGTAAATTATACCTCAGAAAAAGGACTGATAACCAGAATATAGAGAGAACTCAACCAGTTTACCCACAAAAAAATAATCAATCCAATTAAAAGATAGGAAAATGAGCTGAACAGACTACTCTCCAAAGAGGACATACAAACGGCCATAAAACATAGGAAAACATGCTTGATATCTCTTACCATGAGGGAAATGCAAATCAAAATCACAATGAGATACTACTTAATCCCAGTCAGAATGACTAAAATTTAAAAAACAAATAATGATAAGAGCTGGCAAAGCTGTGGTGAAAAGGGAACTCTTTGTTGGTGGGAATGTAAATTAGTACAACCACTATGGAGAATGACATAGAAATTGCTCAGAAACCTACAAATAGTGATCCCACTCTTAGGTATTTACCCAAAGGATAGGAAAAGCCTCAGTCAGTAAAACACTTGCACATCCATGTTTATTACAGCATTACTTACAATTGCTAAGACATGGAATCAATCCAAATGTCCAAAAATAGATGAGTGAATTGAAAAAATGTAGCATAGGTACTCTATAGAATGCTACTCAGCCATAAAGACAATGAGTAATAGAGGGAGGGAAGGAGGAAAATACATTTCATTGACACAAAAATGAAAAGTTACCTGCTGATGATAATGTATGTGGTAATGTCTTTGTTTTGACTGATATGCAATGCATTCAAGGTGGGATAATCAATGTACACTGTAAAGATATATAGTGATTAAATGTAAATTAAAAAGTATAGCACATACAATAAAAAAGGAGAAAGTTTATTTTTTCAGCACTGTAATGGTGTCACTAAGTTTTTTCTGTTTTGTTTAGCTTCTGATAAGAAGTCTGTGATAATTCTTATCTTCCTTCTTCCTTCCGTACATAGTATTTTATACTTGCACTCCTTGGGATTAGTTGAGTTTCTTGGAATGTAGTTTATGATTTATATCAAATCTATAAAACTATTAATTATTATTTCTTCACAATTTTTTTTTCTGTCCCATCTTTTAGCTCTTCTTTTTCTTGGACTTTAATAATAGATCTTGAGGACCAGCAGTTAGCGTAATGGCTATGTCGCTGGACTCCCACGTAGTTGACCGTGGTTCACGTCCTGGACCTGGTGGCTTAAACTCACGCTGGGCGCGTGTGTGTGCGTGCCCAAGATCCTGAGAGGAGAATGGAAGAGAAGGGATTGCGGGCATGGCCATCCCCCTGGGGGGTGATTTCTCTCTTTCTAGCTCTCTGTCTCTCTCTGTCTGGCGAGCGCATGTGCCCTATAGCAATAAAAAAAAAAAAAAAGTAGATCTTAGCATGCTTGATATTGTCTTACAGGTCACTGCATTTCCTTCTTTTTTTCCTTAATGTTTTTATTTCTCTGCTTCATTTTGGATAGTTTGTATTATATTTTCAAGCCTAGCCTACTGATCTTTTCTTCTGCACTAATATACTCTTAATTCCAATGAATTATTATTATTTTTTTTAAGTTTAGAGGTTCATTCTGGGCCTATTTAATATTCTACCATATTCATATTTTCCTCATCAAATACAAGTTTTCCTATATCTCCTTAAATACACAAGACACATTTATAATAGTTTTTTTAAGAATTATTTATTTATTAAATTTGTTATTATTATTTTTCAATTTGACCAGAGAGAGAGAGAGAGAAAGAAAGTAAGAAAAGCAAGCCACCAGGTCTGGGACTCAAACCACAGTCAGCCATATGGGAGTCCAGCATCCCAACCACCACACCACCTGCTGACCCTATAATTCTTGTTTTAATGAGTCTATCTGCTAATTTTGTCATCTTATTGTATCTGTTTCTTTTGACTGTTTGTTTTTCTGGTTATGTGTCATTTATTTTCCTGCTTCATAATTTGTTATTGGATACCAAGAATTTTGAAATTTTATTTATAAAATTGCATTTTATTGTATTATTTAAATAGTGTTTATTTTGTTCTAATACATATTTACTTGGTTTCTTTCAGTTTTATGTCTTCAGGGCAAGCTTTCAAGAATTATTTGCAAATACCCAGAGCAGCTTTACTTTAAGGTATGCACTTCAGGGGGGTTTATGTACACTGCAATAGAGCATGGTTAGTGTTCCATTTTAGTTAGTGACTTATTCATTTGGTTTCTCCAAATTTTAGTTTGGTGACCAGCATTTAGAAGCTTTTCCACAAATAGCTGTTAGCTAGGTAAACACAAAAATTAATTTGCTTATTTTTTAGTTAAAAAAAATCTTTGAATTAAACAATGAATTTACTTTTATTTTATTTTATTTTATTTTATTTTATTTTATTTTGCTAGAGGGCCTGTGCACTTGCTAGAGAGAGACAGAGAGAGTGAGAAGAGAAAGCAACCCTGATGGGGAATGGTTGGCCACACTCAGTCTTTTCTCTCCCCTCTCTCCCTTCTTCAGGATTTTGGGCAGACATGCACAATGCCTGGCATGTTTCTCAAGACACTGAATCCAGGACTTGAATTATGGGGTCTGCCATGTGGAACTCAGCCACCTTAACCACCAGGTCATGAAGCCAGCACCCAAATCATTTTATATATTTAATTTTCAGCATGTAAATGAAACTACTAGTAGATTATTGATGAACTACTTTAAAACAGTTTTCTAACAAGTTTGCTGGTAAATAAGTTTGGCAAAATTTGAAAGCAGCTAATTAAAAGGTGCTCCCAAAAAACCCACATTTCTCTCTTTTGTTTAGAGAGATTTTTGCTATAGGGCATGTGCGCTTGCCAGAGATACAGAGACAGAAAGTAAGCAATCATTCCCCAGGGTGGATGGCCAAGCTGAAATTCCTTCTCCTCCATTCTCCTCTTGTGACTTTGGGCACACACAGGCACACATGCCTGGTGTGAGTTTCAAGTCATCGGCTCTAGGTCTTGAACTGCAGTCAACCAGGTGGAAGTCTAGCAACGTAACCATTATGCCATCTGCTAGTCCCAGAACTACTTGTTTTAAAATGGGTAAGTAGGTATTGAAGAAACTGTGGGAGAGTACAAAGAACATCGATTTTCAAAATAGAATATCTGAATTTGAATCCATATTCTCTATTTATTAGCCAAATAACCTTGAGCAAGTACTAATGATTTTCAGAGATGTCCAAACTATGACCCAAGGACATACCACCTGTTTCATGAATACAGTCTTATTGAAACACAAGCACATCCATTCACCTATTATCCACAGCTGCTCTCACATTATGTCAGCAGTTAGGCAGTTTGGCAGAGACAGAATGACCTACAATGTCTTCCATAGACACTAGTTCTGTATCCTCAGATTCACTCTTTGGTCCTTCATAGAAAAAGTTGGCTGATTTTAACTTTATAGCTTTACTAACTTAGCCTTAGAGTTTCAACTTTCTTATCTGGAAAAAAAAAAAAGATAATTCCCATGTCACAGGCTTATAGGATACTTACTATGGTTTATAGTGTGAAAACCTTAATAGAGTGGCTAGCCAACAACTATTGCATGATAGATAGATGTTAATTTTTTTAAGCTTATTTCTTCCATGAGAGAGAGAGAGAGGGAGAGAAAGAGAGAAATAGCATGTATCCTCAAAAGGAGGCTGATGTCACAACGTCCCAACCCTCGCCCCCCAATTTTAGTCAACCTTGGATCATGGGCAAGCACTTGTTTGGTGTATTCAGGCAGTTCTCTGGACTTGAATTAGTAACCTTTCCATGTGGGATTGCCTCACAGAGTGTCGTGTCTTACTACTATGTCACCATCTGGCCCCTAAGTTCGAATTTCTAAAGTTCCATGTTCCTTTCAATGGCTGATTTAAAAGCTAAGCTATTGGGACCAGCAGCTGGTGTAATGGCTGTGTAGCTGGACTCCCATGTAGTCGACAGCAGTTCAAGTCCTGGACCTGATGGCTTAAACTCATAATGGGCACGTGTGTGAGAGGAGATGGAAAAGTAGGGATTGTGGTGTGGCCATCCCCCCTGGGGGGAAATTTCTCACAAGCTGTCTCTCTGTCTCTGTCTTTCTGGTGAGTGCACACCCCCTATAGCAAACAAAAAACTAAAGAAAAAAAAAAAAGGAAAACCTAAGCTATTTTTCTTTTAACCTTATTTTCAAAATTGAAACAATTATATATTAAAAAGTAAAATTTTCCTTTTACCCTTTTAAAAACTTTGTTGCTTGCTTAGCCATCATGACTTTGTCAAACTGTATGACCTTCATGCATCTTTGTCATAAATAATTAAAATAATAAAAAGACGTTTTAAATGTAGCTAAAGCAAAGCTGAAGTCCACTGACTTTATACAAATAAAAAGAAGGTAACAAAATGTTTATAAGCTTTTAAATGGTAAAAATCATAATTTTTTTTTAATTTTAAATTTTTAATTAATTAATTTACATTCATTCACTGAGCATTATCACAGCATACAAAGTGTGATTTCCCATCCAGAATATACTGCATAGTGGCTTAATTGTACATGTTATCATGAATAATTTTCCATTTCTAGTTTATAATTGTCCATATATATATATATATATATATATACACACACACACACACACACACATATATATATATATATATTTTTTTTTCCCATTATTTTCTTTCTATAGCAGCAGACAAGAAAGCTTGCAATATATTAAGAAATCAAGATTATGGTGGCTCTTTCTTGAAATACACTGTTAAAGATATGAGATTTTTCAAAATTTCTGGACTTAATAGATACATTCCCTGAAAAATGAAAAGATTATCCAGAAACAAAAATAAGTAAGATTATTCTACACAAGGGACGGTTCCAGTTACTGCATGCTGTATTCTCAGCTACTCAGGCTGATTATAGAACGTCGATAAATAAGAAGAGACAAGTTACAAGAGGTATTCCCCTCCTTGTAGAATTGCTTTCATTAAATTGTGCTCTGCTGTGATCATCAGCCTATACTGAGGTAAAACCTAAAAACATTGTTGAACACATCCTGTCTGATCTTAGCACAATTATTGCTATCCTTGTGTTGAGAAATTGCTGCTTCTCTGATACTCTGCTTTCAGTAACTGATCTGGTTTCCGTTTTCTAGTGAATCTATTAAAATACTCAGGGCTAAATTGAGACTTGGTTAGAGCAATCATATAGGTCTTATGAGGTATATTATAGCACACTTCACACTTGCATTTTAAGTCCTTTGTTTTACCTGTTGGCTCTGCTTTTATTTATGCTATCTAACTATATTTCATGTAGTTTTGCAAACCACATTCAATCATTCTGGTACAAGATTAGGTATAAATAGGTAAGTAATAAGTAAGTAAAAGGATTATTTCCCATTCTCTCTTTAAAATAACTTATAAATAACACAACAAAATAACTTAGTTTACTGCTTTTTAAAGAGAGGGACTTAGCTAAATCAGTTGTTGCATCTCCATTCCAAACAAAAAATTGCAATAATTTTTGCTGTATTGATTCATTATCTTTAAAAATAAGCCTCGGGAACCAGCAATTACCGTAATGGCTATGTCGCTGGACTCCCACGTAGTCGACCGTGGTTCGTGTCCTGGACTCGGTGGCTTAAAACTCACGCCGGGCGTGTGTGCGTGCGTGCCGAAGACCCCGAGAGGAGAATGGAGGAGAAGGGATTGCGGCGTGACCATCCCCCCTGGGGGGTGATTTCTCGCTTTCTCTCTCTATGTCTCTCTCTGTCTGTCTGGCGAGCGCACGCGCCCTACAGTGAAAATCTCTCCAAAAAAAAAAAAAAAAAGCCTGTAATTTAAATATGAAGTTTTCTTTTTTTCAGAGAGAATTTTGTTATAGAGTGCGTGTACTTGCCAGAGAGACAGAAAGTGAGAAATCACACCGCCCCCCCCCCCCAGGGGGTGGCCATGCCACAATCCCTTCTCCATTCTCATCTCTGGATTTTGGACAAGCACACACATGCACCCGGTGTGAGTTTCAAGTCACCAATCTGAGACTCGAACCATGGTAGATCATGTGGGAGTCCAGAAACATAACCATTATGCTATCTGCTGGTCCCTGAAGTTCTCTTTTAAATATCTAAAAGGAGCAATGCATATGATTTATATGTAAATCATTTAGTCACACTAATTTTATTTGCTGGCTAAAGACCATTAGTCTTGATTTCATTGTATGATTCTTTGCAAGTGGAAGCATGTGATAATGCTTGTGTCATTCATTAAACTAAACAGGCATTTGTCAAGCACTGACTACGCATCAAGCACTCTTCTTAGCATCGTTCCCAGTGGATACCAGAGTGAAAAAGACAAAGTGTATTTATTTTTCCTGTTAATTTTAAGAAGACCTGTATCATAGCAGGCATTTCCATGACTTGAGAAAAAAATGGGACAAATCTATAGAGGTATTATGTTACTGATTCTGACCTAACAAGTGTGAGGCACATATATGGTATTTTTAAAGGGACTTGTCATTTATTAGGAGGGAAATAACAAAATTCTGGTCTGATTTTGAGGACATAAAATCAAGTAGATCAAAGAAAAATGAGGGCTCAGTCTTAATGGCATATGACTTACTATTGGCTTTGGTTCCTAAAAAGTCATTGACTTGGAGGTGGCGCCATGGTGTTTGCTTTTATTGGGAGGCTTATACTTCTGTGGAGGGTAACTGCAGAGACATTAAGATAGACAGGACCAACAAGAACATCCTGTAACAGAGCCAAAGTTGAGGGAACCCCTATTAGCAGGGGGTTAAGACAAAGCTCAAAACAAATGTCTTATTAATCGGAGTTATAGATGACATGAAATTGAAATAGAGCCATGACATCAGAAATTGCTATGCCTGATTGGGGCCAGCAGGTGGCATGTTGGTTAAGGGTGCTGGATTCCTACATGGCCGACCACTGTTTGAGTCCCTGACCTAGAGGCTTGCTTTCTCTCTTTCTCTCTCTCTTTTGATGAGTCTGGGATTCCTATCAGACTAAGCGGTTTTGGTGTAGGCCTCATCTTACTTCATTTCCCTAATTAGAAAGGATTTTTTTGAGTTAAACCAAACTGAATCCAGCAACAAAAAAACAGGGAGCATGAAGTTATGACATATACCATAAATCACATACTCAGGTACCTACTCAGGTCTGGAAGGTAATATAAATAAAAAAGTCCACACTCTGTCTAAGGTGGACAATCTAGTTAGCCAACTGTTACCATATGGGATTGCAGACTCATATTGCCAGATTCGAGATTTTGGAGAAGCCAGAATGATGATTTTTTTTTTTTTTTTTGGAGAGGTTTTTGCTGTAGAGCATGTGTGTTCACCAGAAAGACAGAGACAAAGAGACAGAAAGTAAGAAATCACCCCCTAGGGCGGATAGCCATGCCACAATCTCTTCTCCTCCATTTTCCTCTTGGGATCTTGGGCATGCACGTACATGCACCCGGTGTGAGTTTAAGTCACCGGGTCCAGGACTTGAACCTCGGTCGGCTACGTGGGAGTTCAGTGACATAGCCATTAAGCTAACGGATGGTCCCAGAATGATGAATTTTTTATGTACATATTTCTACCTTAGATTTTAGTGGCAATAAATTCAGTTTTAAAGATTCTTTTTGAATCAAATAGTGGCCATTTCCAGAGTGGGACTACCAGTTGTGTTTCTGCTATAAGATTTCTACCAAGGTTTTTCACTACAAATGATAGAAAATGATGCTTGATATCTGAGACAAAAAGTAAAAGAAATGAGGAAAGGAAAAAAGGAAGGAAGGGAGGGATGGAGAAAAGAAGGAAGGAAGAAAGAAAGGTCAAAAGAAGACAAAAAGTAGAAGGATATTGGAGTGGAGGATAGTCTAAGAATTGGAAGAATCCATAAATAACCAAGGTAATCTAGGGACCTTGGAGAGAACAACTAATAGACAATTGTTTAGGAAGCAGCAGAGGAATAACTGAACTCCAGTAGGCTTTCTCTGTGACAAGTAGCTATGACTTGAATTTCTGGTATAATTGCTAGATTTAACAAGTAAAAATACATGGAATACAATTAATTTTTTTTAAGAGAGAGATTTTTGCTATAGGGGGCATGCCCTCACGGGAGAGACAGAAAGTGAGAAATTATTCCCCATGAGGGGGATAGTTATGCCATGATCTCTTCTCCTCCATTCTCCTCTCACACATGTGCCTGATATGAATTTTAGGCTGCTGGGTCTGGGGCTTGAACTGCAGTCAACTACATGGGCTACATAGGAGTCCAGCAATGTAACCATTACACCATCTGCTGTTCCCAAATTTCTTTCTTCTTCTTTTTTTGAGATTTTTGCCATAGGGAGTGTGTGCTTGCTGGAGAGTCAGAGAGAAACAGACAGAAAGCGAGAATCACCCCCTTGGGGGGATGGTCACACTGCAATCCCTGTTCTTCCATTTGGGGCACACTCACACAGACACTTGATGTGAGTTTCAGTTTGCAAGGTCCAGGACTTGAACCATGGTCAACCATGTGGGAGTCTAGTGCTTTAACCACTACGCCACCAGCTGGCCCCTTAAGTTTATATTTCAGATAAATCATCACTTTGTATAGCATAAAATCATACTAAATTTATATTATGCAGTTTATAAGCATTTTTCATATAATACTTTACTTTTGCAATACTAAATGGTAAGAGTCTGGTTTTCTGAATTTTGGTTCATTCTGTCATCTGGGCGGACTACCTAGTAAGAACAAAAGTAAGAAAGCAGAGACACATTTCTCTATCTTTCTTTTTTAAAGAATTATTTATTTTATTCATCATCATTATTATTTTTAAATTGGTTATAGGGCACTTGCACTCACCAGAGAGAGTGACAGAGAAAGAGAGAGAGAAAGTGAGAAAGCAAGTCGCCAATTCCGGGACTCGAGCTGCAGTCAACTATGTGGGAAGTCAGTGCCTTAACCACCACGCCACCTGCTGATCCACAGAGACATGTCTTTAGAAGATTGGAGTCTTCAACCACCAGAAGGATCAAAAATGTTTGGATCTCAAAATAGATAATTACATTTATTCATTTACCTAACCATTCACTCATCCATCACCCATCCAGGCACATTATCAATCATCAATTTATATGTTTATCATTGCAGTTCAGACATTTACATAATAGAGCTGTATTAAAAATATTTTTTAAAATGTTGATAAGACTGAATCCAGGTTTTCCACTAGGCTGCATTTTATCTGCTTAAGTTGCTGAATTGTGGGAGGGAGGTCTGGGGTACCAGCAGAGGATCCAGAGAAGTTGTATAGGGCACCTGGGTCTCTTGGTAGCACCTATTTATTTCTGAATGTAGAAGCATTAATAGCGAAAGAACCTTAAGAAATGAATTGTCTTTTTTTAGAAAAATACCTTGGTGTGGTCTTCGAATAGAGATTTGGTGTTGTTATTAAATAACGGAGAAGTGGTGGCTAAACTATACTTTGTAGGAAGTTAACATGAAGTTGAGTTTAGGCCAAGGAAGAGATTAAAGGAGAGGTAAAGAAAAAAAAAAAAAATAGAGCATGAGGATGAAGACATTGGCTGGAATCTGTGAAAAGAGGTAGGTGGTAAAGAATGTCTGATGGTTGAGACAAGAAGATGGCATAATGGTTATGTCTCTGAATTCCCATGTAGTCGATAGCAGTTCAAGTCCTGGACCTGGAGGCTTAAAACTCATGCCAGGAGCATGTGCATGTGTGCCCACAATCCTGAGAGGAGAACGGAGGAGAAGAGATTAGGGGATGGCCATCCTCCCTGGGGGGTGGTTTCTTGCTTTTTGTCTCTCCAGCATGCACCCTATAGCAAAAATCTATTAAAATAAAAAAGAATATCTGATGGTATGAAAACTAAAGGACTTTTAAACAGGGAAGTTGGAGTTTCAATTGGTTGTGGTAGTAAAGTAGAATATAAAATGTCATAGGAAAATAACTTTGGGATAAATACATAAAAGAAGATATGGTTTATGTCTGGGTTCGTACAGGCAAGAGAGTAGTTATGGGAAGTAAGATGTGAATGAATTTGAGAATTTAGTTTTGTTTCCAGTTCTGTATAAGCAACTTTCTGCTGACTGATCCCTACATATTTCTGCATGTGGTCAGTCCTCTGAGCTACCTGGGTTATCACATACAGTATTTTCAGCCTGCATTCTAAACCAGAATACCTGGGTTCATGTTAGAATCTGAGACCCATGACAATAGCTGTGAGACATTGGACAAGATACTTGGCCTGTGTCTGCCTCAGTTTCCATCTATGTTACAGGGTTTAAAGAAGTTTCCACCTCTTTATCTTAGAATTAAAGTATAGAAAACCCTCAGAAGAGGTCCTGGCCCATTATAAGCCATTGGTATTTTTCAGCATTTCTTTGTGTCTCAGTTGAAACTTTCAAATTAGGATCCTGTGGCTTTATTCTGTCTCCTCTTTACCTTCTTTTATTCTCTTGTTTTTAGGCTGATTTGGATTCAAGTTCATTCAGGCACCAATCCACACCTAAGCTTCTGTTGCTGATGACATTCTGCCACAAAAGCTTTTCCCTCTTTCTTGATCACTGTGTATTTTACATAATTATGAAAAATGAGCCTTTTCATCACATTTTTCCTAAGCTTGACTTTGAAAAGCAACTTCTAGATGGTTACCAAGCAAGAGAGTGTGGTAATAATCTTTTTTTTTTTTTTCCCCCAGTGGCAGCTAGAAATTAGACTTTTTAGGGAGAGAATTTAGTAGCAACTTTCAATGCTTGTTTCTTTATTTTGTCTTTAGAGCAGATAATTTGTCAGTGACAGTGAGTGACTCTTGAAGTTAAGGCAAAAAATTATTATAATGTAAATCATGGTTGTGAATAATACTCTATTCTCTATGACACATTCATGAAAATACAGCTTTATTTAATTGCTTTTTTTCCTGATTTCTCAAAGGTTATAACAGTTGAACTCTGAGTTCACAGTAACATTGTTAGAATTATAATTTAAATAATGTAAAATTAGATTACTGATTTTTTGATGCAACACCTCTAGAATTACAAAGTATCAAAATCGAACATTTTACCTACTTGGATTTTGGTTGCCAGAAAAGCACTTTGTATTTTTCCTCTTTGAAGGTCATGGAATCTTTGAATATTCTCCAGTGGAGATCAAGCCAGGTTGTAATTCACAGAGCTCTAGGCTGGTTTTGTGAGCAGAAAAATTCCAACTATAAAAAAAAAAAAAAAACCTACAAAAACAACTCCTCTAAGGAGTTAGTCTCATATATTTCAGCAATAAGCAATTAAGACTGTTTTTGAAGGATGGTTATAGAACAGAACTTTACATAGTAAAAAATTTAGCCAAAA
Source organism: Tupaia belangeri chinensis (assembly GCF_000334495.1). Taxonomy (NCBI): domain Eukaryota; kingdom Metazoa; phylum Chordata; class Mammalia; order Scandentia; family Tupaiidae; genus Tupaia; species Tupaia belangeri. Next base: position 2,420,794 of record NW_006205117.1, on the reverse strand, counting down.
CATTTCTTTTCTGCATCAATTTCATCAAGCAAATAACTGATTTTATAATGTTTTTCTTTTCCACTTGCTCAAATTTAACTGATTGTTTGAATTCACATCTATCAGTTGTCTTTATATGATCAGAACCCACAATTACTGGACATATTCTATGAGATGTTTGCTGTTCCTATAGAGTGTTCATTCACTGTATCATTTTTCTAATCCTTTTTAAATGAGTACCTGCTATGTGTCAGGAATAGATTTGGGGGTTAAAGAAGCAAACAAAACAAAAATATATTTCTGTTCACAAAGTTCATATTCTATTAGAAGTGAGAAATAAGCTAATAATTAATTCTGTAAAGTATTAAGGAGTAGATAGTACTCAAAAAAAAAAAAAGATAGGTTAAAAAGCTAAAAAGTGAATAAGGAGCTTGCTTTAATAGGCTGTTTTATTCAGAGCAGAGATTAGAATAGGGTGAGCAAGAATGGCATGGAAGTATCCAGAGAAGGGTGATGAAGCAAAAGAATAGCAGTGGGCAAAGTTTATGGAGCAAAGAGAGCTCAGCATATTCCAGAAGCAGCAAGGCAGTCAGATTATCCCAGGAAGCCGTAGGTTAGGAATCAATAAGTGACAGGCCAGAAAATGCAGGCTTTGTGGACTTCGGTCAGGACTGTAGATTTAATGCTGAGTTGATGTAAAGCCATTGGGGCTATTTTTTGAGCAAGGGGTGACACGCTTGATCTGATTAGTGCTTTTTATAAAAGATCCCTGTGGTCTGGAAGTGGAAAATAGATGGTAGTTTGAGGGTGAGAGGTAGAATACTAATAATATTTGCACTATGAGTGTTACGTTTTCTGTGATCAAACAAATTTCAGAAACACTACATTAAACAAGGCAACTATTAAAGGATTTTTCAGAGTCAGTAAGTTGACGTATCTTACATATTTTAAATAAGGCAATAGCACACGAAACATTCTCAATTATACCCACAGAAATCTTTTCTGGAAGCTTCTTAAGAAATTAATGTCCCATGAACCTCACTTAGGGCTATGCTGTGTAGACATTACCTAAATAAATCATTTATCTTCTGAGAAACATAAATACTTTCCAATGGAGCTAAAAGAGGCGTTTTCTGTAAGAGTTCCTCATAATTTCTTCTATGACCTCAAAACCTTACCCCTGTGAGATTGTTTCCTGTACCTAGCAAGACATTGTTTGAGTAGATTTTTTTTTTCAGAGTTTTATACTAAGAATCAGGGCACTGTGTATAATTTTAAATATTTGTGCAGTCTTGGTCTATGCTGTAGTGTTCAGCTTTTAACTAAATATCCATATTTCTCCATTTACCAGAGGAAATAGGCATACAGCAGAATCTCGTACATTATTGGGAGAACAATTCAGGCTTCTTATGGGATGACTAGCTTTAATGGGCAAGAAAATTCTATATTGTCAGGAGAAATGTTATGCCCTTTCGAGCAGAATGTTATCCTGAAGCCAGAGTTACTCTCATGATAGGAAGCATGCTCATTATTTCAAAAGCAGTTCTTTAGCTGATGGATGCAGTATAGGCATGGAAACCTTTGATGTTTCACACCTTCATGACACCACGTGTGTGTTTTCTAATTATCTATGGAAGCAAACTCAACATGTACCTGTGTCATTACTCATCCCATTTAAATATCCCTAAACAGACACTGACTAATTTCTAGACTATTCCCCTATTATTTTGTTAAATTACAATGTTTTAAAGGTTAGTTGTCAAACCTTTGGAGAAAAAAAGTGCTTTCTAAAGGTTAACTTTTCCCACTAAGTCATATGTCCTTATTCCATTTAAAAACATTTGCTTAAGGTAGTTTGAACTTGCTTTGCAGGAGATTTGGCCACATAGAATAAAATATGTACAAGAGTAGAGAGAAATAACTTGCATTCTTGAGGCCCTTGAAGTTTCTTGCCTTTCTTCAGGAAATAAGGTAGAAAGGAGTAAATGGATGTGATGAGATGGTCAAGAACTTGGAGAACTGGAGGACTCCTCTCCTGGAGTTCCAACTTTGTCACTTCCTAGGTGTGTGACTGCTGCTTGTTATTTACATTGTGAGCCTCTGTTTTCTCTTCTGATAAGGAGATGGTGGAAGCTTTTTAATGGAGCCATTGTGATGATAAAACAAGATAATATATGTGTACCTCATTTGTCCCTACCCTAGGGGAGAACTTTTTATTTTGTGTGTATGTGTGTGTCATTGTGCCAATTTTGAAGCAGAACAGGATTACTAACATTTGAGGCAGGAGAAAGCTAGCAGATGGAGGTGGGTAAGGGGATTGGAGCATCTGCCCATGTGGCTAGATAGAAAAATCTGATCAGGGCACAACATTTCCTGACCAAGGAAATGTAAGCAAGAGATTAGTGGGGGATGACTAGCTGATTAAGTAATATTTGATATAGCCAATGAAATAAATCAGTGGGCTCAGCCACACTTGATGTAGCCAATGAGAAATCAGTGGACCCAGTCATAGTTAGTTGATAGAGCCAATGAGATGAGAACAACCTGTGGGCCCAGCCAATGATCAGCCCACATGAGCTAGGTTAAAAATTTATCAATCCTGCAGAATGCAACTGCAGGGGCCTTTTAAGTCATTCTTCATTCTTTCTCTGTTCACTCAGGCCTGCTCCTATGTCTCAGGAGTGTACTTTCTCTTTTACTTAATAAAGTACCTTTTTCTTATACTATTGCATGTTCCACTCAATTCTTTGAAACACCAAGAACCTGGATATCATCACAGAAACCATCCTGCAACACATTCACTCAGAAGAGACCACTCCAACATAGGAGTGAACAATGTCTATTTTACCAAATATTTTTGAAGAAAACTTAGGGGTGGACATTCACATGGTGCAAAATACAGCATTTTGCTCAAAAACTCACAATTAGTTATCTCTTTGAGTGTGCAGAGATAACTCCTTACATGGTATACTCGTACACCCCTTCTTCCTTCCAGTAACAGTAGCCTCACTTTAGCTGAAAGTGTTACTGCCCAGCTAGTGATGATAGACTTTTACTACCCTTGCCCATGTGCAACCATGTAACTAAGTCAGTCTCCTGGGTACAAACAACAGTGATGTGTGCAGTTGCCTGGTGTTCTAGTTAAAGTTGCTTGTCTCAGACTCTCTATTTGCAGTAGCCTGAAGGATGCTGGCAACTGCAACAACTTTAGAAACTACAGGTCTCCAACAACTCATCATTGAGCTATCGAATGTTAGCAAAATAAATAGTCTCATTTAAGATACTACATTTGGGGATCTTTTGTTGAGGCAGCTTAGTCTGTGCTCTATGCACAAGCCAGTTCTTTCTTTTTAAGTTTATTTATTTATTTCTTCCATGAAAAAGAGACAGAGACTGAGAGAGAGAGAGGAAGAAAAAATGTGAGAGTTGTCTCCAAAGGCTCTTCACACTCCAATCTATCTCAGCCCTAGGTAGCACAGAACATAAGCACATGCACACGTGGTGTGGACACTGAGACCTCAGACTGCAAACCCGGGACTTTCCCATGTGGGTTGAGGATCACAGAGCATCGCATAACTGCTGCCCCACTAGCTGACCTCCAGGCAGATGTTCATTCCCACCCGCCCCCGCCCAAGGTTTTTTCTATAGGGTGTGTGTGCTCTCCAGAAAGACAAAGAGAGACAGAGATATAGAAAGCAAGAAATCACCCCCCAGGGTGGGATGGCCATGCCGCAATCCCTTCTCCTCCTTTCTCCTCTTGGGATCTTGGGCACGCACTCACATGCGTCTGGCATGAATTTAAGCCACTGGGTCCGAGACTCTAACCTTGGTCGATTACATGAGAGTCCAATGACATAGCTATTATGTTAACTGCTGGTCCCAGACCAGATGTTCTTAATCTTAGATCTCCTTTCTTGCCTTGCTACCCTGACTTTCCAGACTACGACCTTTCCTTTTCTTGATCTAATGCCTCCATCTTGCTTGCTTTCTTGTGCAGTTGAATTTAGTTTATCTATTTTCTAAAAATATTCCATCTCCCCCTCCCACAATGCATCATTCTCAGTCTTCCAGGGCCCCTCCAGTCACTGGGGAGCATCTTTTTAGGATGTAGAAGAGGATTACAAATTACAAATGATTATTTCTTTTTCAAGTCACACATGGGAAAAACTCTCCATAGAGACTGGTAGGGAAAAGGTCCTCGGTGATGACCTTTTCCGTTTCTCTTTTATCTCTGTTCCCTGTCTAGATGGTTACATTAGCCCTGAGACCAGATAGATAAATTTAAATATCTATTTCTGTTATTGTACTGTAATCTTGCAGTAGGTCAAAACTGCAAGAAAACCCTAGGAAAAATCCACTAGTGATCATTTAAGCCAGGTTGAGACACCTTAAGAATGTTTTGAGTAAAGGGACCAGCAGTTAGTGTAATGGCTATGTCGCTGGACTCCCACGTAGTCTACCACGGTTCAAGTCCCGGACCTGGTGGCTTAAACTCACGCCAGGAGCATGTGCGTGCATGCCCAAGATCCCGAGAAAAGAATGGAGGAGAAGGGATTGTGTCATGGTCATCCCCTCTGAAGGGTGATTTCTCGCCTTCTACCTCTCTGTCTCTCTGTCTGTCTGACGAGTGTACGTGCCATATAGCAAAAACCTCTCAAAAAAAAAAAAAAAGAATGTTTTGAGTCAAAGTGAACCTTCTTAGTGAATCCAAAACATAGTTGATAACCTGAGAATTAAAAAATGTAATATGTAAAAATTATGGAGGATCCCACTACTGGAAGGCTAGTTTGGCAGACTTACTGTAGGGTTAGGAAGTCTGTATCATAAGCATTCATTTCGGGTAGTGTTTATGCAGTCTTTAGTGGGCATATGGACTAAAACCTCCAGTCTCTACAAACCAGGATTTGGCACAAATCAAAGTAGATCAGGAGAGGCAAAGTGTCAGGTTATGCTCATTTGCACTACATTGTTATCTTTTTCTGACTCTCAGCTTCCCTGATTACAGTAGAAAAGATTAAACTGATTATTCAGTCTAAGGATGAATCTTAAATGTTTCCAACCACTTCAAACTATGAGTCAGATTCAATCTCAAGGTCAGCCATATATGACCAAGGACTACAATGTGCTTTGAGCACATCCAAGAAAGCATTATCATTTGACTTGGTACGCATAGAAATTGCCAATGAAAGGAAAATGGAGGATGATAGAAAATGAGAGCCCGTCTGTTTGGAGGCTGAGTTATCTGATATGTTAGCTTTGGCCACCTCTGTATACTTTGTCCTGCCAATAAAGCTGCTGTCAGGGGAACTGAAATATTGGTCTCATATGGTTGGGATCTGGCCCAGTATTGCCACTGTACGGATTAGGCCTTCCAAACTGTTCCAGAGGTTGATCTGAAGCTCAACTTGGCATCCCTGAACCACACAGCTCATTACCTATAATTGGAATTATGCATGTTTATTATCGAGCTGATTTATTTTGAAAATGTTCGTGGCTTAGAGTTCTAGAACTCACATAACAGAAAATAAACTCAACATTTAAATGAAAAGGAACTTCAAAACAGAAAAAAAATGAGTGGCAAAATTTCAGAGTTAAACATTATGCTGCAAATGCCGAAGGTTAGAAAAATTTATTAAAGGGAATACTAGGGAGCAGAGAATGAGACTCAAAAAGGAGGTCTTTGGAGGCTGTCTCTTTCATCTCTCTGCAGAGATGGATACCACAAAAGTCACCACCATTGTTGACCATCTCCCTCACGAGGGAACTGGTTGGAAGAGAAATTGGAGGCTGTGAAGCCAATATTTAGGTGGTCTTTTAGTTCAAGACTGAATACACAGGATTTTATTCTTTGAACATTTTAGTTTTAAGGAATATGGAGAGATATTTGTAATGCAAAAAGTCTGGGATATAATTACATTTACTTTAATTAAAGAATTTGTACAACCTTCTGGTTCTACTTTTGAATATAGTGGTGAGAGTACGGAACTGGCAAGAGAACAAGAGTTACTGTCAAAAAGGCTCATCCTTTAGATTAGCACATTGGATTATGCAATTTGCCAGGATGTCAAACACAAATAAGAAATTATTTTCTCTTGTTGTGACAGGAAGATACTCAAGCACTTAGGATTGTATTCTGGGCCTCATGAATTCAGAAGATCTCAACGCTGATCCAGAAAGCTGTGCCAGTTCAAATCATCCAGCCATCTCCTTGACTCTGATACAGTACAGGGCTCAGACTGGGAATGGGGGGATTTTAATTTGCATTTTACACATCTGGCGATCAATTCTTGGGGGTAGTGTTTTTTGCTTTTGTTTTTGCTGTAGGGCATATGTACTTGCAGAGAGAGATACAGAGAGAAGGAAAGTGAGAAAACAGCCCCATCCTGGAAGGGATAGTCATGCTGTGTTCCCTTCTCCTTCATTCTCCTCTGGGGACTTTGTACACCCAAGCACGTGCACTCTACATGATTTTCAAGCAGCTGGATCTGGGATGCCAATTGCACATTTGGCCACAAGAGATACAGCACCTTAACCATCACACCACTTGCTGGCCCTGGATAGTGTTTTTTGTTTGTTTTGTTTTGTTTTTAAGAGAGAAGTTTTTGCTATAGGGTGTGTGTGCTCGCCAGAGAGACCGAAACAAAGAAAGCGAGAAATCACTCCCCAGGGGAGACGGTCATGCCACGATCCCTTTTCCTTTAGTCTCCTCTTGGGATTTTGGACAAGCACACACATGCACCCGGTGCATGGCTTAAGCTGCTGGGTCTGGTACTTAAACCAAAGTTGACTACATGGGAGTCCATTACGCATGTAATGCTGTAATGTCGTACCTATTACAGCATCTGCTGGTCCCTGAATAGTTTATAATACAAGTTTTCTCATCTCTATCCTATTCTTTGTGGGTTTTTTTTTTTCCTTTCAGCCAGTGTTATTTATCTTTAGCCCTAGAAAGTTTCAAATGCTAATATTTATTGGATCTTTACTTGTGTCAGCCTTTGTGCTTGGTAATTCATGTGCATAAATTTCACAGTCTTTTAAGTACCTCCAAGTAAGTGGTATTATTACTATTTTACACCTGGAAAATTATTACTCAGAAAGGATATGCCACCACGTCAATATAATTAAACCAGCCAGCGTCAGAGTGGGAATTTTAATCTCTTCTGATTCCAGCTGCTATGTCCACCCTGTTACGTATTTCTGCTCTCATTGTAAGTAAGTGCTAAGTAAAGAACATAGACCTTTTGAAATAAATGAACTAAAGTGTACCACGTGCTTTCGGAATTCCACTTCATAGAATGTCATTTGATTAAAAGACGTCTATACACAGACCTTAAGTATCTTATATCTATTATTTTTGTTTCATATCAATTAAGAAATTTCAGGGAATCAGAACTTTAGAAATTCTGAACCTTGTAGAACATGCTCAATTCTCTACAGGGCAATAGCCAGCAAGAGAGGTCATTTTCATGTTTATTTCTTTATTTTGCTAGAGGGCACGTGCATATGCCAAAGAGAGACATATACAGAGAGAGAGAGAAGGAAAGTGAGAAAGCACCAACTTTGGGGCACGGTCACGCTGCAATCCCTCTCCTTCATTTCTTCTTTTGGGATTTGGGGCATACTTAAACATGTGCCCAGTTAGAAAAATTTATTAAAGGGAATACTAGGGAGCAGAGAATGAGACTCAAAAAGGAGGTCTTTGGAGGCTGTCTCTTTCATCTCTCTGCAGAGATGGATACCACAAAAGTCACCACCATTGTTGACCATCTCCCTCACGAGGGAACTGGTTGGAAGAGAAATTGGAGGCTGTGAAGCCAATATTTAGGTGGTCTTTTAGTTCAAGACTGAATACACAGGATTTTATTCTTTGAACATTTTAGTTTTAAGGAATATGGAGAGATATTTGTAATGCAAAAAGTCTGGGATATAATTACATTTACTTTAATTAAAGAATTTGTACAACCTTCTGGTTCTACTTTTGAATATAGTGGTGAGAGTACGGAACTGGCAAGAGAACAAGAGTTACTGTCAAAAAGGCTCATCCTTTAGATTAGCACATTGGATTATGCAATTTGCCAGGATGTCAAACACAAATAAGAAATTATTTTCTCTTGTTGTGACAGGAAGATACTCAAGCACTTAGGATTGTATTCTGGGCCTCATGAATTCAGAAGATCTCAACGCTGATCCAGAAAGCTGTGCCAGTTCAAATCATCCAGCCATCTCCTTGACTCTGATACAGTACAGGGCTCAGACTGGGAATGGGGGGATTTTAATTTGCATTTTACACATCTGGCGATCAATTCTTGGGGGTAGTGTTTTTTGCTTTTGTTTTTGCTGTAGGGCATATGTACTTGCAGAGAGAGATACAGAGAGAAGGAAAGTGAGAAAACAGCCCCATCCTGGAAGGGATAGTCATGCTGTGTTCCCTTCTCCTTCATTCTCCTCTGGGGACTTTGTACACCCAAGCACGTGCACTCTACATGATTTTCAAGCAGCTGGATCTGGGATGCCAATTGCACATTTGGCCACAAGAGATACAGCACCTTAACCATCACACCACTTGCTGGCCCTGGATAGTGTTTTTTGTTTGTTTTGTTTTGTTTTTAAGAGAGAAGTTTTTGCTATAGGGTGTGTGTGCTCGCCAGAGAGACCGAAACAAAGAAAGCGAGAAATCACTCCCCAGGGGAGACGGTCATGCCACGATCCCTTTTCCTTTAGTCTCCTCTTGGGATTTTGGACAAGCACACACATGCACCCAGTGCACGTATTAAGCTGCTGGGTCTGGTACTTAAACCAAAGTTGACTACATGGGAGTCCATTACGCATGTAATGCTGTAATGTCGTACCTATTACAGCATCTGCTGGTCCCTGAATAGTTTATAATACAAGTTTTCTCATCTCTATCCTATTCTTTGTGGGTTTTTTTTTTTCCTTTCAGCCAGTGTTATTTATCTTTAGCCCTAGAAAGTTTCAAATGCTAATATTTATTGGATCTTTACTTGTGTCAGCCTTTGTGCTTGGTAATTCATGTGCATAAATTTCACAGTCTTTTAAGTACCTCCAAGTAAGTGGTATTATTACTATTTTACACATGGAAAATTATTACTCAGAAAGGATATGTCACCACGTCAATATAATTAAACTAGCCAGCGTCAGAGTGGGAATTTTAATCTCTTCTGATTCCAGCTGCTATGTCCACCCTGTTACGTATTTCTGCTCTCATTGTAAGTAAGTGCTAAGTAAAGAACATAGACCTTTTGAAATAAATGAACTAAAGTGTACCACGTGCTTTCGGAATTCCACTTCATAGAATGTCATTTGATTAAAAGACGTCTATACACAGACCTTAAGTATCTTATATCTATTATTTTTGTTTCATATCAATTAAGAAATTTCAGGGAATCAGAACTTTAGAAATTCTGAACCTTGTAGAACATGCTCAATTCTCTACAGGGCAATAGCCAGCAAGAGAGGTCATTTTCATGTTTATTTCTTTATTTTGCTAGAGGGCACGTGCATATGCCAAAGAGAGACATATACAGAGAGAGAGAGAAGGAAAGTGAGAAAGCACCAACTTTGGGGCACGGTCACGCTGCAATCCCTCTCCTTCATTTCTTCTTTTGGGATTTGGGGCATACTTAAACATGTGCCCAGTGTGCTTCTCAAGCTGCCAGTTCTGCCACTCGATCTACATAGTCATGTGGGATCTAGTCACCTTAATCACCACGTCACTGGCTGGCCCTTGTGTTCTTATTTTCACAAAGTCACCCATGCGAGTATGGTCTTGGAAATCCATGTGATGATGAAGTCTGTCAGGCAGAACAGTAAAGCTCTAAGTTATGAGTTTATTTTAATGAGAAATGAAATAAATTTGTAGTCATAAAACCAACCATTGAATTCTACTTCTTAAAAACTATGTAGCTTTGGCAAATCTGAACCTCTCTAAACTATTTTTCAGTCATTTATAAAGTGTACATTATAATACTTGCCAGGTCAACTCCCTCATTCATGTTCCATACTAGTTTACAAACTCTGTGATTAGGCACTGTGTGCCCAGAAAAACGTTGGAAAAAGAGAAGGTATCCAATCTTTACATAATCAATGAATTAAAATATATTGACAGGGACCAGCAGTTAGCGTAATGGCTATGTTGCTGGACTCCCATGTAGTCGACTGTGGTTCGAGTCCTGGACCCGGTGGCTTAAACTCACACCGGGCGCGTGTGTATGCATGCCCAAGATCAAGAGAGGAGAATGGAGGAGAAGGGATTGCGGCGTGGCCATCCCCCCGGGGGGTGATTTCTTGCTTTCTGTCTCTCTCTGTCTGTCTGGCAAGCGCATGCTCCCTATAGCAAAAACCTCCAAAAAAGAAATATATAGTGACAAATATTTTTTGAAAATTATAAAGAGAATTCAAGATTTTTTTTAAATGAATTTTTTTACCTCCAAAAAAGAAATATATAGTGACAAATAGTATTTGAAAATACTAAAGAGAATTCAAGATTTTTTTTTTAAAGAAAAGTTTTAGATGTACAAAAAATGAAAACAAACAAAGAAAACCCTGCTTGTGATAATGGTAGAGAGATCCCATATATAGCTACTCGGTTCCCCTAGTGTTAACATCTTACGTTAGAGTTGTACTTTTGCTAAAATGAATGAGCCGATATCACATAGGAGTACTATTAATTTTTTTCTTTATTAATGACAGAGTATATGTATGTATGAGAGAGAAGAGAGAGAGAGAAAAAAATAGCCCCTTCCACAGGGTGTTGTGATTCCCTTCTTTCAGTCTTCTAACCTAGTGCCATGCCCTTGTGCTTCGGGCAGACTGGCTGGGCATTTCAACTGTAGTAGCCATGTGAGATCCAGCTTTTATTGAGCTGTGTATTGTTACTGTGCCACGGAGCTGGCCCCACACATCAGTATTACTTACAACCCATAGTAATTCATATTTCCTTGGTTTTTACCTAATGCCCTTTTCTTGTTTCTTATTCTAGGAGCTTATCTAGGGTACAGCATTACATTTATCCATCATGTCTCTTTAGGCTCCTTTCAACTATGACAGTTTCTTAGACTTCCTTGTTTTACTTTATTTTTTGTTAACCGTGACAGTTTTGAGAAGTATTGGTTAAGTATTTTGTAGAAGTTCCTCCATTGTGATTTGTCAGGAATAGATTGGGATAATGTGCCTTGGAAAGGAAGACCACAGAGTATGGCCTTTATCACATCGTAAAGAGAGCACATAGTATGACTTGTCCCTGGGGGTGTTAAACTGGATAATATAGTTGATGCAGTGTTTGTCAGCTTTTAAAATTCCCTTTGTGGAGTCAGTAGGTGGAGTGGTAGTTATGGCGTTGGACTCCCATGTGGCTGACTGAAGTTCTCGTTCTGGACCTGGCAACTTGCTTTCTCACTTTCCCTTTATCTTTCTCTCTCTCTCTCTGGTGAGCACACATGTCCCACAGCAAATTTAAAAATAATAATAATAAATAAGATTAAATAGTTATTTTAAAAAATCTTTTCCTTATTCTGTACTATTGGGAAGAAAGTCACTATTCATAGCTTCACTTATGTAGTGGGGAGTTATGTTCCACCTCCTTGAGAGTATTCACAGAATTTATTTGGAATTCTTCATTAGAGTTGTCTATTTTCCTCCACGTATTTTTTTATTCAGCCATTTTTATCAGTATAGGCTATGGATATTCAATTTTTTCCTTTTAGTTATGTTCTAACACTATTTTATTTTGTAGCTCAAATGCAATTGCTAATTTTTACTATTAATATAATTACCAGGAGGAATTCATAGTAGATAAATATTCTGGTGAATTCCATCTGGTAGTTAGCAAGCTGATTGTGAGGTTCAGATTTTGTGTTTATTTTTCCCACCCCTGTATTCTCAGAAACTAGTACTTAGCTCATATTACATGCCAAATAAATACCTTTTGAATAATATCTGAAATATACTATTGATTTACACATGGCATTAGCTATAAAGATCATGGATAAACATGCTGGCTGTTGCGGACTTTATGTAAAGGAGCACAAGTGTTAGGTAGCCATAGAAACAACTTTACAGAAGTCTCATTGGATTTTTGTATGTTTTCTTCCACCCACACCACACTCTCCCATCTCTTAAAATAACCACAGGTGGAGCAGAAAATGCTACTCTTCAGTGAACCCCCACTGTAGGAACCATAGAGGAACATCACATGCAACACTGAGAAGGTTCATATCTTTATAAAACTCTGTTAACATAAAATGACCCAAAGAGTTCTCCCCAGTCAGATCCTGAAGTAGAGTGTAATCACATGGCTGAAAGAGCAAGCAGCCTGTGAGAAGAAAGCAAATCTTGCTTCTCATCACTCTTCAAAGTCCCCCTCGTCTATCAGTTACGAACACTCAGTCTGAGTTTGGAGTAGGAACCTTTGACTGTGTACCCTGCTGACACCAGTTAGAGAATGAGTCTTGATGTTCCAGCCAGTGCCAGTTAGAGCAACACAGGCATTACGTTAAGTAGAGTCCATCCCCCCAGCGATGCTCCACAATAGTTATTTGTTTACAACCAGAGACAAGTCCAAGCATTGGCTTGAATTTATAGTGTCTGGCAGTTTCTACCGCTGGGATCTGAGCCAAAGCCAAGCTTTCTCCCTCTGTCTGTCTTTATCCATCTCATTTCTCAGTTAATATTTGAAGCACACTACTCCATGAATCTGTAAATATGCCTTTTGAAATTTGACTTATAACAACTATGTTCCTCCCAACATCTGCTACACATTACTTTTGTAATCAAGCTTTTGCCAAATTCTAGTGCTTTCTGGATCAGAAAAATCTGGAATTTAATTCTAGTTCTGTCATTTTTAGGCTAGCCTTTAAACCTCTCAGAGCTAATTTCCTTATATATATAGTGAGTAAAATAATAACTCTTTCAACAGGATGGTATTGTGAGGATTAAAAATAATTATATAAAATTAGGGCCAGCAGGTGGCGTGGTTGTTGAGGCTCTGGATTCCCACATGGCCAAACATGGTTTGAGACCTGGACCTGGAGCTTGAAATTCATGCTGGGCATGTATGCGTGTGTGCCCCAAATTCTGAGAGTACAATGGAGGGGATAGGATTGCAGTGTGGCCATCCCCCCTGCCCTGGGGGGTGATTTCTCACTTACTGTCTCTCTGGTGAGTGCACATGCCCTAAAGCAAAAAAAAAAATAAAAAAGAATAAAAAAGAATCTCTATACACACAAAGAAGAAATAATTATACAAAATTATTAGCATAGTAACAAGTCCATTGCAAGGGATAAATAAATCATAGATATTCATTTGTCTGAAAGTATATGGGAAACTCTTTCCACTGAGTAAATGCAATAACATAGGAATAAGAAAGTCCTCAGAGGGGAATGAAGGAGAAGGAATTGCGGTGTGGCCATACTCCTGGGTACGGGGTACTTCTCACTCTCTTCTCCTCCTGTGTCTGTCTGTTTCCAGTGAGTACACATGCCCTATTGCAAAAATAAAATAAATTAAAGTGGGAAAATTTATTAGAAAACGTACACATGCCCTATTGCAAAAATAAAATAAAGTGGGAAAATTTATTAGAAAATAATTATTAAGAAAGTATTTACATTCCTCATTGGTGGAAAGTTGAGCAGATTATTGTGCTGGTTTGGCCAACTTATATTTATCACTTGAATACCATTTGTTTGATCATGGCTGGGAGTAGTTCAACTAATCAATTCGTTGGCACAGAGCAAAACTGAAGAGGCTGAGACCAAGAACTACTTAACCCCAGGTACAGATTAATGATGGGATAAGGCACCCAATTGCATTATCTCATGCTGATTGTTACTACTACTTAGCAGACTGAGGCCACTGGGAGACCTAGGTTGATTTTTACCAACCCATTGTAAAACTTGGGCATGGTGCCTTGTGTCTATAATCCTGGCTACCCTGGAGGCGGTGGCAAAAGGATTGTGATATAGCAAGACCCCTCACCTCCACCAAAAAAATGTAGAGAAAAGAAAAGAAAAAGCAGAAATAAGGAATTTAGTTTTGGAGTTCACCTTATACCCTGAAGTGAGTGGAATCAGTTGGTAGACGCAGCAGGGTATCTTTGCAATTCCCTATCAAATCTGGGAACTGGGAAAATATGAAGTAATATAAAAGATAAATGAAGGATCAAAGCAAAATCAGGAATGAAGTCTAGGGGCTTGAGGACTGGTCAGACAACCAAGAGCAGAACTAGGGGCTTGGTATAGGAAAGGCTGACTAAAAATTTGTTCCAACTCTAGTCAAGGTTTTAGAATGAGTTATAATTTGTAAGACTGAAATATATCAGAATTTCCTTTTCCCACACCACTGCCTCTGCAAACTCACCTTATTGGTTTGTTCTTCCCTGCTTCTGCATGCCAAGGTTAGGTAGATTCCAGAGTTTCTCTGCCTCAATCTACAGTATTCACATAGACAGTCTTAATTTAATATAATAAACTATCCAGCCTACCCTAATGTTAGATCTTTAAACTCTCTTTTAGTTTAAAATGCTTACATTTCTTCCTGTCCTCTCCCAACTCACTTGTTGGACCTGACAGAGGTTAGGGACCTGCAGTGGAAGAGAAGGAATGGCGAACTTTCCCTCAAACTGCAACAGGGACTGAAGGAGAAGAGGAAGAGTGACAGTGTGAAGGAGAAAAGGAGGGGGGGAGGATTTGATGGGTACAGTGAAAGCTCATTACTTAAATCTTCTAAGATGTGAGATACTCAATAATTCTTTATCTAATTTGTAATTTTGTGGATGTTTGGCGATGTCCTCTTCCAGGGTTCCCCCTCTATGTAAATGATTCCCCTGCAGGCTTGCTGCTTTGCATCTTAGTTGAGATTCCCACACCCTTCAGTGAGTTCCCAGAGTATTCAAGTTCAGCTCCTTCCATGGGGTCCACAACGGTCTGGGGGAGTGTAGATATCTTCCAGGGAAACTCATTTTGGTGCAGATGGGCATTTCTGACTAGTTTCCTACTTTTAAGCTTTGATTGTTTTATTTCCTGTAACAAAGCTGGAGTTGCTCCTTTGAAATCATCCTCACATGGCTTGAGAAAGTCAGTGACAATCAAGTCTAGCAACAATCTCATAACTCTCCTCTAAATAAATAATCCCTGCAGCTCGTTCAGTCCATTTTATCATGTCTACCTCCTTTATATAGCCTGGA
This sequence comes from Tupaia belangeri chinensis, assembly GCF_000334495.1. Taxonomy (NCBI): domain Eukaryota; kingdom Metazoa; phylum Chordata; class Mammalia; order Scandentia; family Tupaiidae; genus Tupaia; species Tupaia belangeri. The sequence continues at coordinate 2,405,616 of NW_006205117.1, read as the reverse complement.
GGTGGAAACTGGTGTCAACGGCTCCTGACAGGTCCTGGGTAAATGCTATGGTGTTCACTGTTTTTTGGCCTTTGGGACATAGTCAATATTCCAAGATCACAGGAAAATTCACAGCTAATATCTGGCTACCAAGCAAGATGCCTCTCAAAAGAAATTTCTTACAGTACCATAGTTTTAACTATTGTTCTTAAATTTCCTTATGGGCATCTTTTAAGCTACTTGACAATTTTAAGGCACTGTTCACTTTACCCCCCAAAAAAATTCATCATCCAGGAATTTATAACAACTTCATGGTTAAAAGTACATGGCTTATCTTTCTATCATGTCCAGCTAACAAGCTCCGTCCTTTATTTAAACAGCTCTCCGGTGCAAACTATTGAAATACCTCTGTGCCATGCTTTCCCCTTTTATAAAATGGACATAATACTTTACTCATTGGCTTGCTGTGAAGATGAAACAAAACACTGTATGTTCAGTATTGACCAGTGCCTGGTAAGTAGAAAATACCCAGTAAGTGTGGTTTGAAAAAGCTGGCTTTTTGTAATGGATCAGTTTGTTTGAAGGAGGATTTTCTATGTATATGAAGCTCTAGGAAGGGGTAAAGCAGGGTTTGTTCAATGTCCTGGGAGTTTTAGTTCCAGAATACTCTCCTGTTGTAGAATACAAACAAAGTCATATTGAAAATATGTGTGGCTCAGATAATATGATTTGGTAAAAAATGCAAAATAAATCAGAAATAAAATATTTTGACACGTTGCTTTGCAACCTATCAAATTTTGTCATATATGTATATGATGAGGTGTTTGAGACAATGATAACTAAGTACTGCCAGGCTACCTCTCTGGGATCTAGAGGGAACTTATTCTGGAGAAATATGACCTGTGGTGAAAAATCTCTGAGTGAAAAGACTAGGGAAAAACCTCAGTGGTCACATTTTGAACAAGGTTTTTCTACTACTTGTGAACTTGCTAATTTTCACATGCAGTATGTCTAAAAAGGCACCATATATAAATCCTGACAACATAACTTTAATAGTCATAAATGTAGTTTAAGAAGCTTCATTTCAGGAAAGCTGTTGACCCAATAGGCCTTTACTGTATGCTCTGGCATGGACTTTCAGGTTTGTTTTTTTTTTCTTTTGCTATAGGATGCATGCATTCATCAGACACACACACACACAGACACACGAGAGAGAGAGAGAGAGAGAGAGAGAGAGAGAGAGAGAGAGAGATCATGAGGCCAGTAGGTGGTGTAGTGGTTAAGGTGTTGGACTCCCATGTAGCTGACCACAGAGCTCCGAACCTGGTAGCTTGAAACTCATGCTGGGTGTGTGCATGCATGCCCAAAATCTTGACAGGAGAATGGAGGAGAAAGGATTACAGTGTGTGAACATCCTCCTCAGGAGGTGATTTCTTGCTTTCTGTCTCTCTGTCTCTGCCTCTCTGGAGAGTGCACATGCCCTGCAGCAAAAAAAAAAAAAGTAAAAAGAGAGAAGTTAAACACCTGTGAGCTAGTTTAGAAGAAACTAAACAGCTAAAACATTACAAAAGGGTTGATAGATTCAAGTTAACTCTTTGAGTGTAGGAGCACTGACTACTGAGTTCAATTTAAGGTATATTATTATATGGGGGAAAAGCATTAACACAGTAAAATTGGCCCCAAATATTGTTTGAAGAGATCTATTTTGAATTCACTTTTCTCATGATGAAAATGATTACATAATAAGTAACACCAGTGTTCTAAAAGGAAACCCTAATAACAGGGACAATTGTGGAACCGAATTCACATTTAAATGTGTATGTGATTCTGACTTTCAAATAAATATTGCAACTCTAGTCTATCTTGTAATGTGGTAGAATATGAATCCTTATGAATGATATAAAACCAAATAGTTGAAATACCCCTAAGGGACCAGCAGTTAGCATAATGGCTATGTCGCTGGACTCCCATGTTGTTAACCGTGGTTTGAGTCCCAGACACGGCGCTTAAACTCACACCGGGAGAGTATGCTTGCATGCCCAAGATCCCGAAAGGAGAAAGGAGGAGAAGGGATTGTGGCCTGGCCATTCCCCCGGGGGGTGATTTCTCGCTTTCTCTCTCTCTCTCTCTCTCTCTCTTTCTCTCTGTCTTTCTGGCGAGCACATGCCCTATAGCAAAAACCTCTCCAAAAGAAAAAGAAAAAAAAAAAAGAAATTCCCCTATATTTTTTCAGAATTTTTTTTTAACACAAAAGGCACCCAGAGATAGTCCTAGAAAGGACAGAGCATGGAGTAACAACTTCCATATTCTTGTTCACAATTTTCATACAGTATTTGGTACATAAACTTGTCTAGTACAAGAGTGAGTACTTGTACATACCTTTTTAATCTAAACATATGGAAAAATTTAAAAAGTATGAAGGCTGAACTGACTTCAGGAGAAGGTTCTTATCAACCTCACTGTAGAATGGACACTCCGAGAGTACATGGAATGGTGGTGGATGGATGACTTGATCTGTCCTTCCCCAGACTCTCAAGTCTGTCCCAAGAACTGAGGTAACACTTAGGCCATGTTCTCTTATGAAAGAGCCTGGACACAACTGTCCTAATTAATCATAAAAACAAAATGAGCTCGATTGCCCTTGGGGAAAACAAACAAACAACAGACTTGTTTTAATTTGAAGTCTAATTTTGCTGTTTAGCTATTGAGAAAAATCCCTCAATATCTCTTGATGTCATTCCATCCTATATAAAATGGGTACTTTAATACAGGCTAAATAGGGTTTTTGTTAAAATTCAGCGAGATAATGTATAGTACCACTTTATATACAGAGAGTAAACACTTGAATAGTTTACATGTTATTTTAAGCATTTCACAGGGTCTATTTAATATAAGAGATATAGTAAAAATTTCAAAGATAGGGATTCTAAGTTCAATATTCATCAAATATATCTGAAATATCTTAGCCATCAGCAGACCCAAGCTCTGACATCTTCTATGCAAATTTGGCTGTCTAAAAGAAGTTCATCCAGATCCTAAGGCTATTCAGCAGTCAAATAAATTCATTTATTCAAACAATATGCATTAGATGCCTGCTCTGTGCTAGATACTATGCTAAGTTCTGTGCATATAATTTTTGCCTAGGTAGAAGTAACCTGAGAAAGGATTTATTCTGTCACAAATGTTGGAGTGCTATCAATTACCACAATTTCAAAATTAGTCCTCTGGTTATTCTTTCAGTCTCATCTTCCCATTACTAATAAAGGGAAGGAAGGAGAGCTGAAAGGGAGCCATTAAATATGTGGTGAGACCAAGTGTGAAAAGAGAGAGTAATGGGGACTAAGACACACTTGAAAGCTCAAATCTGACTCAAAGACAGTCAAATTCAAGATAATTAGAAATTAACTGCTTCCCAAATACCAGATAGCTGCAGGTTGATTTTGACCTAGTGATTTTATGGTTTATGGTTCTTTGTTATAAGGTCATTATAGACGGTTTATGCCAAAAAAATTTGCACATTCTAACATCGTATGGCATTCTAGAGCTTTCTGTTTTTTAAAAGTATTCTCACCAATATTGATACATGGCAGACAGCATTGAAGAAAAGAACCAGGTGAGTCACCTCTTTTCAAGTTCCACTTCGAGTCAGAGAAGAAAAAAGAAAACAACAAGGTCTGTCTCTAATTGAGGCTAGCAGATAGTAGAATCATACTCTTCTTGGTAAAACTCATCAGAAACACAGTAGGACACCTCCTCTCAGCCACAACACTGGGGCCTCTTGGCAGTGATATAAAAAAACACACAGATGATAAGTCCTTTTTCTGGTCTGAATAACAATACAGGATGGCCACTAGCTGCTGCTAAGAACCCACAGCTTGTAGGCTGTGCTGGTTACTGTGAAAGGTATGCCACGCACTTAGGTGGACAAAACATCCTTATTTCCAAGAGGAAAAAATAAGGAGAGTTTACTCTTGTGTAGGAGATTAGATTTTGTGTTGGATGATCACAGCATAGACAGAACTAGTAAAGACGAACATATGCATAAACATCAGTGCAGTTCAAGATGTAACTGCGTCATTGTGGTTCAGTGACATTTCCTATAAGGGGCAGGAATGGGACAGTATCATCACAGTTTTCTTTGTCATGTTACTAAGATCTCAAGACAATTTTACCTTATTTATTTATTTACTTTTGTTATTGTATTTATATGAGAAAAATCCAGGATGCTTATGATGCTTCATCACACATTTAGACGATTGCACTTCACAGTCCACAGGCCCTTTCTTGAGAATCTCATGTCCTCCTCCTCCAATACTGCCCTCTTGCTTGTGTGTCAGGGCTTAATTTCCCAATGCTTTTTGGAAATGTCCACATGGATATTTTAGAGATATTGCAACCTTTACATTCCAAAACTGATTTTAACATATCGACCTCAAATCGTATTTATCACACTTCTTGTTCAAGTTAATGTCATTTCTACCATCTGGTCTCTCAGACAACAGATCTTAAATTGAGTGCTGGTTTTTCCTTTCTCATGTATAGCTGATTGGTCATAAACACTTATTTCATTGTTACAATTCTTATTTATCAGCAATATGTTTGGAACCCCAACTGTGTTATTCACTTTTGCTGCTTCAGAGTCCCATCACTTCACATCTGAATTTTTAGAATTTTAGAAACATTTGGAAGTACATGTTTATAACTAGATTTTAAACATCTGCATAAATAGTTGAGGATAATCCTATATATATATCATAGAAAAAAATCAAGTAATAAAAAAATCAGTCTCAGGTCAGCTAGGTGGTATGATGAGTAGGCAACTGGATCCTACATGGCTGTCGCGCAGTTTGAGTCTCAGCCCAGAGGCTTGAAAAAAACACCAGGTTCATGTTCATGTGTGCTCCAAATTATAAGAGAAGAAGGGATTGTGATGTGCGGTCATCCCCCCTTGGAGACACCATCTGTCTTTCCCTCTTTCTTTCTCTCTCTGTCTCTCTCCTGTGAGTGCACACACCTTATAGCAAATTTTTAAAAATTTAAAAAAAAAATACTCTATGAGTACGAAGAGCTCAACTAGCCCTCTCAGCTAGCTCTTAGTTTTATTAGCAGTTGGCCCAACACTGATGTTAAGGTGATGTTCTCCTTTGAACGTGAAATATTTCACAGAATACCATGATGAAATAAGACAAAAATATAGCAATTCCATAATCACAAATGGGTAGAGACAAACAGAATACTAAAGAAACCACAGAAAAGATCAAGAAACTCATTTTATGGCTAATTGAGAGACTACCTGATTATTAATTATAGTTCCTCCCACCATGTCCTAGCTAAGACTCATTAAAATATCCAACTATAGAGTCACATCTGTCTCCGGAGAGTAAAGAATGCAAAGTAAATCCCCAAGACCTAAACTCCTACCAAAATTACCCAGTAAAAGCCTATCCCCTATTATAAATACCTGTGAGCACTCTCTTGCTGAAATACCTCTGAATTCCCCACAGTTTGTGCCTCCCTTGTTGCAACAAGACAATGATCTCAACTTTATTTGACTACAAACATTTGTATTTCTGATTATCTTTGACTGGTATGCATTAACACTGATATGATATGTTTACCTGAAGGATTTTTTTTAGTAGCTATTTAATATATATACACACATATTATATATGCATATATATATGCACACATATTATATATATAATATGCATAAGTACACACAAAAAATACCAAGGATCTTTGCATATGAATGATAATGCATTTAGAGATACATAAGAGTAAATGCCCCAAATTAATTTACTAGCCAGTAAGAGACAGACCATGCTATTCTAAATCCTAATTCACTCAATAAATACCTCTTCGACATCTTCTCTATGCAGAACATGGTATTCAACTGCTCATCTAAAAATGTATGTACACCACTTGTGATAAATACATACCTACAGCTGTATGCTTTTACCACACGCATTTTCGAAATGATGTAAGTTTTGTTTGTTGGGAGAGGTAAATACCTTTTAGGCAAAAATACACATAAAAGGGAGAATGAGCCAGCAGGGCTAACTTGTTTTCATTATCATCTCAGTTAGTGGGAAACCAGATTCAAATGATCTTCTATCACCATAGGAGAATGATAGCATCTGCAGTTCTGGAAGTGGCAGGGTAATTTTCCCCTAAAGCTGATGAGTACCTGGTTCTTTCTTTGTCTCTCAGGTAGTCAGTCCATTGACAGATGTAGCTCTGAATTGTAAAGAAGTCTTAAAACCTTGGGGTTTGAGAGCTATTTCTTTTAGAAGTTCAAGTTTTTTTAAATTTTATTTTAATTTGTTTTATACATTTAATCATTCTGCATCACTTAGCTTGTAAACTGAATTTATCCAACATGAATTCACTTTACACCAATCCAGTTGAGGATACAAAACACATTATCACCATCAGATAATAATCCATTTCTGTGTCCTGTAAATGTCTTGACTCTCCAGTTTCCTCCTTGATTTCTTTCCTTTACACTGACCCCCTTGAAAATGCTGTCAACAGCAAATAATATAAAATCTGATTTATATTGGCTTGAATAAATAGAGAAAATTTTTGCCAAATACAAAAATACAGAGAAAAGTGTTCGCTATCAAAGTTTCTCCTCTAAAATAATGCTCTTTAGGAGTCAGGAACTTTAAATATTTCTGCTCAGATCCTCATTTCTTTGGTCATTCTCATGCTCATTATTACATAATTATGTGGTTGATACTGGACTACTTCTAGGCATCTATTTGTAATTCTAGGTAGAAAAGAATATGGATAAGGAACAAAAGATTTCCTTTTTACATATCTTTTCTTTTTAAATTTTTTTATTATAACAATTTTTTATACATTCAATTGCCATACATCATTTAGTTTATATAGAGAATTTACTCAATATGAAATATACCTCAAACTGATCCAGTTGAAAATACTATACATGTCATCATCAATAGGTAATAAAACATTTCTGTGTCCCACAAATGTCTTCTCTATTTTTTTTCCTAATTATCTTCCCTGGACTCTTCCCCTCTCCCACCATCTTTCCACATTGTATCCAGCGTTCATAACTATTTTTAATACTTTTCTGTCGTCCAATCTTTCAGTCTCTACCATAGAGTGTGGACAGTCAGTATATGTTAAATGGAGACACACAATGTCTTTCTCTCATAGCCTGATTCTCTTCACTCACTAATAAATCTTCATATTCATTTGCTTTCTATCAAATGGCACAATCTTTTTTTTTAATGGCTGAATAGTATTCCATGGAGTATATGTGCCACAGTTTTTAATCTATTCATCTGTTCATGGACTTTTGTGTTTGTTCCATGTTTTAGCAATTGGGAATAATTCTGCAATAAACATAGACGTGCAAGCCCTTTACCAACTGAGAATTCTCCTATCCTTTGGGTAGATACCCAGAAGTGGAATTGCTGTATCATATGGTAGTTCTATTTGTAGGTCTTTGAGGAACCTCCATATTGTTCTCCATAGTGGCTGAATCAATTTACATTCTTACCAACAGTGTAGGAGAGTTCCCCTTTCACCACATCCCTGCCAGCACTTAACATTTTTTTTTTAATCTTCACCATTCTGACTGGAGTTAGGTGATATATCTCATTGTAGTTTTGATCTGCATCTCTCTTGTGATGAGGGATGCTGAGTATTTTTTCATATGCTTTTTGGCTGTTCATATGTCTTCCTTGGAGAATAGTTTATTTGGCTCATTTTTCCATCTTTTAATTGGGTTTATCATTTTTTTTTTTTTCCTGGGTAAGCCACTTTAGTTCCCTGTGAATTCTGGTTATCAGTCCCTTATCGGAGGCATAGTTTGCAAAAATATTCTACCATCCCAATTGTCTAGTCACACTAATTACTGTGTCCTTTACTAATCTTTTATTTTTAGAAGATGTTTCCTCCAGTAGACTTTTCATTATATCATATAACTAGATTACGTGGCATGTACACTCTCAGAGTGGTCAATAGACAAGGAGAATGATAATTTAATTACTAGAATTAGTTAAACCAACCATGTTTTAACTCTAAGGCTAGGTAAAGGATTTATCCTCTCTAAAACCAAATTAGGTTCCTGACAGAATCATATTTCTGTTAAGAAGGCATATAATAGCTTTTATTTGATATTTGGTAAGGAAAAATGACTTTGAGTGATTGACCAATGCCTATTGAATTTTTTCTTGTCCTTTTCATTCTCATTTCATTGGGTTCAAATACCTATGTAAATTTTCTTTAACATTTATAGTTTCTGTAAACAAGCCTATAAATTAGGAAAATAAATATAAAATCTTCACAAGTTTGGCAATGGTCTTTAGTAAGTCAAAAGAATAGCCATGACCTTTGGGTAAATTATATTGGAAATTTTTCAAGAGAGTAGGTTGAAAACAAATTTAACCTATAAAATCATGTTTTATTTTGTTCACTAGTGGTCATGTGAGGTGTTTGGTACTTTAGGACTGGATAAATATTTTACAGATTTTTCTAAAAAAATCTATTAATGTAAGTACCCACTTACCTGAATTATCTTTTTCAAAGTAAAAATTTCCTGAAATAGTTCAGATCTTTTTACTTCCCTACTCAAAAACTTTAAACATGTCTTCCTATCTTATAAATCTGTGTTCTGAAAACCCCCAACACATTCCTGTATATCCTATATTATTTATCCCTGTATTTGAAATGTCTGATAAAAATCTATCATTTAAACACACTCTTTTCTTTTCTTTCTTTCTTTCTTTTTTTTTTTTTTTTAGGTTTTTGCCATGGGGTGCAGATACTCTCCAGAAAGAGACAAAGAGAAAGGGAGAATGAAAAATCACCCTCCATGATGGTTAGCCACATGCCCTAATCCCTTTTCCTTCATTCTCCTCTTGGGATTTTGGGCATATGTGCACAAGCACGTGTGATTTTTCAAGCCGCTGGGCTTGGGACTCAAACATGTAGTTGACTATGTGGGAATCCAGCAATTTAACCACCATGCCACCTGCTGGCCAGAAACACACCCTTTTTAAAAATAAAGCTGTTGCTTTATTTAAATTAAAAAAATGTATAATTTTCAATTTACTTGTAATAGTTGTCCATAGAGTCATTACTTTACTTTCATGGGACAGCCTTCAGTTCCCATTTTGTAAATGCAATTGGTTTATTTTTTTCTTTCTTTCTTTTTTTGGAGAGGTTTTTGCTATAGGGCATGTGCGCTCGCCAGAGAGACAGAGACAGAGAGACAGAAAGCGAGAAATCACCCCCCAGGGGGGATGGCCACGCCGCAATCCCTTCTCCTCCATTCTCCTCTCAGGATCTTGGGCACGCACGCACACGCGCCCGGCATGAGTTTTAAGCCACCGGGTCCAGGACGCGAACCGCGGTCAACTACGTGGGAGTCCAGCAACATAGCCGTTACGCTAACTGCTGGTACCGCAATTGCTTTTTAATAAACTAAGTTGTTGATAATGAACATTTAAAGTCAATAAGTTATAATCATACTTTGCTCACAAGACTTTAGTTCTTGCCATGAGTAAAAGACAATTACAAAACAGTACACATGTCAGAATTGGATTTACATATAACAAGGCTCTGTTAAAATTGCATGAAATTAGCGCTCTCAAGATGGGAAATATCAACAGAAATCAGTAGGGGACTATCAATCAAGAAAACACATAATTTTTCACTTTTTTCCAAGTTTGATTATTGCCAATGGTAGGTATATATATGGCCATTTTCAAGAAATATGACTTTCCTAGAAAAGATTTTGGACCTAGGTTCTGAAAGTAGATGCACATTTTTTTCTTTTAATTTTTCCCCTTTCTTCCTTCTCTTCCTCTTCCACTTCCTTCTCTTTGTTCTTCTGTTCGTGAAAGTATCCTTGACATTGTGAAAGTTCTGAGAATGAAATTGGTGTGTTAGGAATAATTCTCTCCTGTTTCTCTTAAAAGTAAGAGAAGGGTGCTTCTAGCATTGTCCTTTTTAGAAGTGGTTTGTTTATAAGTACTCTGTCAAGATCTTCCATGATCCCTCCAACCTAAGGGGAGATATATTAGGAGTCAAAACAACAGAAGCTAGAATATGAAAAATACAAAAAAATGATGTAAACAGGCAAGATAAAGGATTTTGAATTACAGAGAATGCACATAAACATTCTGATTAAGTAAAAGGATGTGGGGCTGGCAGGTGACATGTTGATTAAGATACTGGACTCCCACACGGTTGACCGCAGTTCAAGTCACAGCCCTGGCAGCTTGCTTCGTCATTTTCCCTTTTTCTCTCTCTCTCTCCTTGTATCTCTCTCTGTTCAAATTAAAAAATAACAATAACAAATAAAATTAAATTAATAAATTATATAAAAAACCGAAAAGGAATGCATATGTCAAACAAAACAAAACAAAACAAAACAAAACAAAAAAACTCTAAAGCAACAATATTCTAAAAAAAAAATCCTGAGAGTTTCAAATGGGTATGAAATTAGTATTTTTCTTTGCAGGGTTTACCCTTCAGTGGCTTCATTAACATCTGCTGACCAGACCAGATTTAGGATCCACATCTCATCTCTGGGAGCTATATTTAAGGCTGATCCTTTCTATGACTCAGATCACAATGGTGAATACAATGCCAGTCTCACTGCCTACTCTTCAGAGAGTTGGAAACCAAGAGTTGTATTAGCCATAGTGGAAAATAAGAGGTAACATTCTTTAGTACAAATAGATGCAACTTTTAGTTTAAGTAATATATTAAACTGATAACGTTTTTCATTTTCCAAAGCACGACAGAGACATTTTTAACCCTTTGAAAATTGAGGAAGGAAATACATCTCTAAACGTTTTATCGTTTCAAGTTTTATATTGAAATGAAGTAGTCTATAAACAATACTGGTAAATTTACCGGTACTTATGATCAGACAGATTTCATTGTCTTAAGAATTGGATAAATTAGGTATTAGTTTTAGGGGAAAACAGTCCTTACTTTTGAAGTGCTTTTTGTAACAATAAAACGTGTAGAATTATATGATCATTGTTACTGCCCAAATTTTGTCCCTCTGGTGCCTGGTTTTTAGTAGGAGCCCAATACAACACACCCATAAAAGGAGAGAGAACATTGTATTTGTAGGATATCCGTGCATTCTATTGCTTTAAAAGACATATTGTGGGGATGGCAGCCTCAGAATGTAAGGTAATGTTCATATTTTTTTAAAAAGTGATTGCTCCATTAATTCATTTAAAATAACGTATGAGGAATTTAACTTTTCAGTAGAAAGCAGGGGAGGTAGATGGAGGGAAATTCAGTAGCTAATTCAGTCACTGAATTAGCAGTGACTGGGTAGAGAAAATGGAAATATCAGTTCAAGGGACGTAGAGTGCCATTTGTTTCTATGAAACATCAAATATTTACCAAAGGGTACAGAAGCTAATTATTGACTGGTGAGATTAGATTTATAGCAAAAATTATTGATGGGGCTGAGCTTTGTATCTTCTTTTATGTGAGGTGAAAACAGCAATTCCAAGCAGATGAAAAATAGCTGTCATAATAAATCGTGATGTATTTCATAATGAAGCTCCTACTCTGATACTTGATATTCTGTATGCCTGATACCATGCCATCTTTTTATTCTCTTCAATTCTTCCTCATCCATGCTACTCTGGCTTAATGAAACTGCTCCCCCGCCCCCTTTACGTCTTTCATTTCCCTTACTTCTCTGTCCTTCCTTCACCTGAACTTCTCATTTCCAATCTTTTCACATATTATTCATCTATTAAAAGTAAATGAGGCATAGTATCTGCTTCCACTAAACAAACATTTTATTCATAACATTCTTCCTTTATGTTATATATTCTTTCTCAGTTACAGACAGCAGAATCCACTTTAACTGGTTTAAATAGAAAGGAATATGGGAAATCTCAGAGTCATGAGAAAGGTAGAAGGAGAAATATTCAAACTAATGATCAACTCTCAAAATATCATAGCACTTGCTTGGTAGGAGACTGCTGCCACCCTCCACCCTTCATTCTTACTGCTACTTCTGCCATTTAAACCAGCAAAACAAGTATCTACAACTTTACTTCTTTTCTTCTCAGAACTTACTTCTGAGACAAAGTTCTATACAGGTACATCAGATTGGCTGAATATAAGTCATATGTCTGTACCTTACAGTCAAAAAAGAGTGGAAAATTTATTTTTCACTGTATTGGAATTCACAATGTTGGATAACTTGCAAAATATGAAAAGATAAACAATTTGTTAAGCCCAGGGTGATACAGGTCTATTAAATAAGAGTTTACTTTCTTTCTAGATGTTGGACCCATTTTGCATTAATTTATTCATAAAATACTGTCTGTGAGCTATAATATATCAGTACTGTGGTGTCTCTGGAAATCATCACTCTGTTTGTTATAAAACAGATAGAACTGTGTTCAGTAGAGTGTAAAGTGAGCCTTATGGTAAATGATGGACTTCATAATAAGTTCTTATCACTGGTTCCTCAATTGTAACAAATGTATCACATGAACACAAGATATAAATAATAAAGGAAACAGAGTGAAGGTGGGAAAGGTAGTAAGTGAAAACTTATTTCCTCCATTTTTCTCTAAGTCTAAAATCATACTAAAAATTCTATTAATGAGAAAAATAAGCTTATAGTCTTAAGTGTTTGAAAAAATTATTAAAAACACAATTAAAGAGAAAATAATGTTATAAGGCAGTGACAAGGGTTTAAATCAGGATATTGGGAGATCTGGGACAGGGGTTGTGGAACAATGAAGAGGGTTTCTAGAAGAAGCAATACACATATTAAAGAAGAGGTAGCAATGTGTACAAAGGGAGGGCATGGGAAAGTGTTTCTCATAGTAAGGAAACTGAACTTAGTTCAGCATGGCTTAAGAGAAAAAAGTCATGAAGAAGTTACAGATGATCAGACAGGAGAAACCCAATGGGAACCAACTTAAGGTGTCTGGGCATTTTCTAACCGTTGCCATGAGGATACAGTGTGTACTTTTGAGTAGTGTTATAGCCACATCACCCAGGACAGTGCCAAGGACATAGTATTCATTCACTGATGATTTTCAAATTCCATTATTTTTTTCTATATTTAATGAGGGGCCATTCTACTTAAAAAAAAAAAAGCCTTCTTTTCATCAATTGGTTGATTAATTGATTGGTTTTTATCAGTATAGGTTCATAAGTTCTTACTTTATTCAATAGGTTAGTTATAATCTAGTGTTACAATGAGTTATTTTGATGCTCAGATTGTCCCAGATTTGACCAACAGTAGCCTCTTTGAGCTGGCACCTATGTCCTTTGACATGTCTCCATCATCCTTTGAGTATTTCCTTACTTTTTGGCAGAACAAAGTGTTCTGGATGAAACAAAACGGAAAAATCATGGCAACTGAAGGCAAAGTAGATCCTGGCTCGGTTTCTGGACCAGAAAATTCTTTATTCTATAAAAGACATTCCTGGAACAATTGGCCAAATTTAATTAAGGTTTGTAGATTAGATAATAGTAGTTTATCTACGTTAATTTCTTGATTGTTATTAACTAAGTGCATATTCTTGTGTTAAGGACATTCTGATGAATCTGCTTATGGACAAATGAATATTGTGTCTGCAAATTAGTCTCCTATGATATTTAGGAAAAAATAACAATGGGAAATATATATATATCTTATGTGTATGTATATATATATATATATATATGTGTGTGTGTGTGTGTGTGTGTGTGTGTGTGTGTGTGTGTGTGTATAGTCATCTCTTGGTATCTGTGGGAGATTTGTTCCAGGATCTAATTTCCCCTGCTCTGTAAATATCAAAATCCACAGATTCTCAAATTTCTTACATAAAATGGGATAGTATTTGCATATAATATACCCACATTTTCTCATATATGTTAAATCATCTCTAGATTACATTTATAATGTACATTTTTTTCACTATTGTACTGCTTTCTTAGTTGCATTATTTCTTATTGTATGTATTATCATTCTGGAGATATTTTCTATCTGCTATTGGTTGAATTTAGGGTGCAGAATCCCCCAATACAAAGGGTCACTGTGCATGAAATATACATTTTATATATATGTATAAGAAAGAGAATTAAAAACAAAATATAGTGAAAATGTTATTACTTGGGAAATTTGGGATAACGATATATGAAAATTCTTTATTTTTTATTTTTAGTGAAATTCTGAATTGTTTTAAAATATGAGGTTTAAGAAAACAAACAATTGGGACCAGGAGATAGCATAATGGCCATGTCACTGAACTCCCATGTAGCCAACTGTGGTTTGAGTCCCAGACTAGGTGCCTTGAACTTATGCTGGGTGCGTGTGCATGCATACTGAAGATCCCAAGAGGAGAATGGAGGAGAAGGGATTTCGGCATGGCCATCCCCCTTGGGGGGGGGTGATTTCTCACTTTCTGTCTCTCCATCTCTCTCTGGCAAATGCACATGCCCTATAGCAAAAATCTCTCCAAGAAAAGAAGAAGAAAAGAAAAAAATTAAAATAAAATAAAAATTATCTTGGCAATTAAGAAAAAAAATGTAGAGAAATGAAAGTGGTCAAAATAATTCATGGGGAAAAAGCTATTCCAGTGGTCTAGGAAGAAACGACCCATGACATGGATTGGATAATGTGGGCAGAGGATATGTTCATACACAGTATAGGGAGGCTCAAGATACATGTTGGAGGCAGAACTGACAGGACTTGGCTATGGGTTGAACATAGGTATGAAGAAAGAAAGCATAAAGAACACCTGAATTTGAGATTTCAGTGCCTCCATGGATAAGTAGTGTCATTTACAGATAGGAGCAAAACTCAGAAAAGAAAATATTGCAGAGGAGATGACATTATGAGCTTTTATTTAGACATATAGTATTTGAAATGAATATTAGTTTTCAAGGGACTAGCAGTTGACGTAATGGCTATGTCGCTGGACTCCCATGTAGTCAACCATGGTTGGCATCCTGGACCTGGTGGCTTAAAACTCATGCCAGGCATGTGTGCCTGCATGCCCAAGATCCCAAGAGGAGAATGGAGAAGGGATTATGGCATGGCCACACACCCCCCCCCCGATTTCTCGCTTTCTATCTCTCTGTCTCTCTCTGTCTGGAGAGTGCATGTGCCCTATAGGAAAAAAAAAAACCTCTCAAAAACATTAGTAATCAAGCAAGAGATGTATGACACACATGGTGAATTCAGAATGTGCTGAGAAAAATTTACGGGAGTTGCCAGAATAAAGATGGTATTCTAAATCATAGAATCAAATGAAATTAATTAGCAAGTGAACATGAAGCAAGAAGAGAAGACTAAACCTTAAAGCACTACACTGTTTCAGGACTTGGCACCAAATTTGTTTAGACCAGTGCAAAATCAAAATGCAGAACCATTGTCTGAAAATGATTAGTTTCAAGATGGTAATATCAAAGCATTAGGGCTTTACTAAGAGGGGGATCCTGTGTGACTACTAAAGTCATAAACCCTTGAAACTAGCATATGGATAGAGGTGGACAGTCCAGTAAAGATTGAGAGTTAAATCTCTGAGAGTGTTCATCTCACAGAAGTCAGACTGGGCACATTTCAAAGAAGACGGGATGTTGACTGCTTTGAATATGTTTAGGCAAGTTCAGATGAAGTAGGAGAAATGTTTGTAAATTTGGGACTATGCCTATTTGACAGGAGTCATTGAAGAATACCGAACAGAGAGCCAATAGACTAAGTTAGAGCTAGAGAAGTAGAATGAGTGAGTGAGTGAGTATAAAAAAATAAAAGATTTGCTCTAAGAAGGAGTGGAGAGGTTGAGTGGTAGATAGAGGATAATTTAGGTTTTTATCTTAAAATTAGAAATAGAAGTGTTTGTAGGTCAGTGGTCACGATCCAATAAAAAGAGAGAGAGTGATGGTGCAAGGGAGTGAGACCTCTTGGTCTCATTGGATGACCCAACTCCTTAGATGTAGGCATGGCTGAGTGTTAGGAGAAAATTCTCCATGGGACTGTCCTGTTTCTGTAGATTGTGACTAGAGAGACACTGACTATATAAATTGTTCTGGATTATCCTTTCAAAGATGTTTGGGTAGTTAATAGGTCAGGAAAACAGAAATAATGTCTCTTTCCAAAGTAAAGGACTGGCATACACATCATCTAGCTTATTAAAGGTAATGTCTTTATGAAATTGGCATGCTCAATGCCTGTTTTACCTGGTTTAGGTCCCACAAAATTAGGGATCCTCTCCTGGAATGCAGCCTATTGATGATGCATGTTTTATAATCTTCTTCACTTCACTCTATGAGAACTGGGGTTTGGAGAGCCAGAGGAAAATTTTTGATATTCTGGCTATTACTATTACAGTGAGTAATAAAACAGTCCTTTATCTCTTATCCAGGGGGTTTGTCTTCTGACAGAATTCACGATACTGTGGCAGGCTAACTTGTTATCTTGTCGGTAGAGTAAAAATAGCACTTCACAGTTCCTAACAATGAACTGCAGAAAAGGTATAAAAACGTCAGATAGTCGAAGGCATTTTAAGAAAAGGATTAAAATGCTGAGATTATGGAATCTAACTTGGAAAAAGAAAAGTGAGTCTAAGAAGATATAGTGAACACTAAACCTGTGTGTGTGTGTGTGTGTGTGTGTGTGTGTGTGTGTAACTTGGACATTTTCACTGGAAGAATTGTTTGAATGTATCTCAGGGTGGAGACACAAGATTACAAATGCTCAAAATCAGTATTTTGGAGGAAGCATAGTTGTAGAAGATAAGTAGCTTCAGTCTATGTAGGACTATGTATTGAGTGACTGAGGTGGGATGGAAAAACTTCTAGGGATTATTTCTAAGAATATTTTAGAGGAAGGAGGGAGCTCAGGTTGTGGTCCTATATACTTAAATTCACCATGCTAAGGCCCTGGACAATTCATTCCTTGCCACAGTTCTTGAAGAAGGTAGCGTGGGCAGTGTGGGTGTATGGCTATTCTCTTTGGGAATACCTCTTTCTGCCTTGATAATTGACCCTAATCTGTGTTGCTCTGAGGGAATGACCTCTGTCAACTCTGGCACATGGGATCCCTTGCTCTCTACCATCTTACTGGAGTTAGCCAATGAAAGCTTGACTGAAGCTTGGAAGACAAGAGAGGGGAAAGAATTTAGTGTATTGGGTTTCCTACTCCATTTCCTGTCAGCTTTGCCATGGTTCTGGCATGGCTAGATCTCTGGATAATTAAAATATACATTAAATAGCCTCTCTTGTATGACCCCAGCTTTCAACAGAGATCTAACACCTTTTCCATAAGTGTCCCTTCAGGCCTGTGAGCTAGTGAGTTTCCAAATATTGCTAGTTCCTATGTGCCTCAAAATCATCCATTGGTTCCCTTAGCCATGCTACATTTCAATAAAGAGAACTTCCATTAGAAAGTCTCTGCAAGGTTTCCAGCTGACGGTGCCATCTGTATCCCGCTGGGTCCCCAACTGATGCAAGAGTACTGGTTAGGGAATTAATGTCATGAGGTGGGTGACAGAAAGCATTCTTAACCAAAATAGAAGAGACAGCTATTGCCTCATATAGCTTGATGGGGTGTTAATCTGCCAGGTTTTAGTGTTAAAGGTACAACTAATTCAATTAACACATACTAAAAACTTTTCTAGGCTTTTATAGGGAGTGAAGATCATACATCTTTTATCATAAAGCTTATTTACTCTTTTAATTCTGAAAGAAGTAATTGATTCAAACATTTGGACCAATAATTTTTTTGGAAGTAATTTAAAAATGCTTTGAAAATTCATGTTTTGTTCATTTATTTTTAAATTTTATTTTGCATCAAATTTAGAAATTTATGTCTTTCTTTAAAAATATTTCTATTAATCAAGATATTTAAATATACAAACATTTATTTTATGTAATTCTCATATAACACACTCATTGAAATGTACTGATTAAGTTCCAGTACTGCTGTAATTTAAAATATCGATGTCTAAATATTTCCTCTTATTGTTGAAGATATTTCAGTTATATTTGATTACATACATGTTTTTTGTTCAGTGTTTTTAGCAAGCAGTTTCTGAACTTTTTGTTTTTACTGTTCATCTACTTTTCCATTCATTTGTTCATATTGTATCATTATAATTTCCATATTTTTACTTTCTTAATTTTTATCCTTAATTTTCCATATCATCACTATGTTTACTATTTCCATAAAAATTATTTATTTTCTGTTTTCAAAATTAAAATAGTTGCCATTGAAAATTAAAATTAAAGAAAGATCAAGGTCACTTGTAATCTCAATGATGGAACTTAACATGTTAGTATATATCCTTTGATATTTTTCTCCTATTCTTTGTTTTGGTTTGTTTATTATTTTTACAAAATTCAAGAAAGACTATATATGCAGATTTGTAACCTACAGAATGAGGTTTCCTAATGTTAACTATTATTTCAAAACTTATTTGTGCTCAAACTTTGCATTTCTTAGTCATTATTATTATAATTATTTCCTTCTAAACATTCAGGTATTGTATTTAAAATGTCTGTAACTATCACTGCTATTTTCACAGTTGAATTATACGAGGAGTTTTCAAAAAGTTTAAAAATAAATGTATATTACAAAAAATGCATGGATTTGTAATATCTTTTGCTCTAAAATGAATTTGTAATTTAGATTTTCCCATGAATTTTGAAATCTCATATTGATACTTGTTAATGAGTTACTCTCTAAAGAAGGTACAAAAAAATTGTTCATTCTACTCACCCTAATTGTTACCATCCAGCAGCTGCTGCTGCTCACAATGAAATAAGAGGCAGAGGCTGGAAAAGAAGGGAATTTATTTCTGTAACTGGTTTACAGGGAGACAGTCAGCAGGTACCATCAAATTATCTTGAAGAGCTCAACATGTTTAGTCTTCATAGGTACAAGATACAACCATGTGCATGCCATTCCTCACTACAGTCCATCGAAGTCAATTGCTCTCCCTTGAGTAATTATCTGACTCCTGCTTCACTTCAAAGACTCAGTCCTGGGTACTCATCTAACCATTCTGCAATCAGACCTTCCCTGACTCAGCATTTGGTCAGATAATTCTGTCAGACATCTTTCTTAATTTCAAAATGGCTGCACTACCGCTAAACCTCAAACTAGCGGGTTTCATAATGAAGACTGATTATCTCTTTTAAATCACTTGATGGCAATTTTAGACTTAGCACTTTTGATTAGTAATAAAGCTAAAGTTCATTTGTATTTTTTTCTTTTTAAAATTTGGTCTATGTCTTGTGTCTTCTCTTTCAATATTGGAGCTCTCTATATAGTGGAGGATTAACTATTTTTCATGTATGTTGTAAATATTTTGTCTCAATTTATTGTTTTACTGTTTGATTTTATTATGTTGCTTTTGATGTTTTACATTTTTTGTGTAGATTTGTCTTTCAAATTTTTCTTAAAATTTTGTGCTTTTTTTCTGCCACAGAAATCAGCATATAGTTGTTTTTCTTTTTTAAACATTCACGGTGGTTTTATTTTTTGTAAAAAAATAACTCTTTGAATTATTTTGGAACTAATTTTTTAAAAGAATTTTTAATTTAATTTTTATGTATTATTATTTTTTTATTTGACCAGAGAGAGAGAGAAAGGGAAAATGACAAAGCAAGTCTCAAAGTCTGGGACTTGAACTGTGGTTGATCATGGAGTCCAGCACTTTAACCATGATACCACCTGCAGGCCCCCTGGAATTAATTTTCATATAAAGAAAATTATCCAACTTTACCTTCCTAGTTAATCAATATTTGAAGTTTTTTTTTGTAATTTATTTTTTTATTTTTATTTTTTATTTTTGGAGAGGTTTTCGCTATAGGGCGCGTGCGCTTGCCAGACAGAGAGAGAAATACAGACAGAAAGCGAGAAATCACCCCCCAGGGGGGATGGTCACGCCGCAATCCCTTCTCCATTCTCCTCTTGGGATCTTGGGCACGCATGCACACGCGCCCGGTGTGAGTTTTAAGCCACTGGGTCCTGGAAGTGAACCGCGGTCGACTACGTGGGA
>NW_006205117.1:2343030-2384630 GCF_000334495.1 Tupaia belangeri chinensis | reverse complement strand
TAAAATAATTTTTAATTTAATTTTTATGTATTATTATTTTTTTATTTGACCAGAGAGAGAGAGAAAGGGAAAATGACAAAGCAAGTCTCAAAGTCTGGGACTTGAACTGTGGTTGATCATGGAGTCCAGCACTTTAACCATGATACCACCTGCAGGCCCCCTGGAATTAATTTTCATATAAAGAAAATTATCCAACTTTACCTTCCTAGTTAATCAATATTTGAAGTTTTTTTTTGTAATTTATTTTTTTATTTTTATTTTTTATTTTTGGAGAGGTTTTCGCTATAGGGCGCGTGCGCTTGCCAGACAGAGAGAGAAATACAGACAGAAAGCGAGAAATCACCCCCCAGGGGGGATGGTCACGCCGCAATCCCTTCTCCATTCTCCTCTTGGGATCTTGGGCACGCATGCACACGCGCCCGGTGTGAGTTTTAAGCCACTGGGTCCTGGAAGTGAACCGCGGTCGACTACGTGGGAGTCTAGTGACATAGCCATTACGCTAACTGCTGGTTCCCTTTTTTTGTAATTTTTAAGTTGTCAGAAAACATGTGCACCTTCCAGAGAGAGACAGAGACAGAGTCAAAAAGAGCGAGTAGGAGAACACCCTCTGATGTGGTGTGATTATGCCACAATCTCCTCTCCTCCATTTCTCTATCCTGGTTGTATTTTGAGTACATGCACACTCATGGCTGATAATTTCACCTCTTCTTTCTCTATTTGAATACCTTTTATTTATTCTCTTTTCTGATTGCTTTGGCTAGGATTTCCAGTACTATATTGAAAAGGAACGGAGAAAGTGGGAAGCCTTGTCTTGTATTACTTTTTAGCAGAAAAGCATTCAGTTTTTCTCCATTCAGTATGATGTTAGCTATGGGATTTTTGCTATAGGGTGCACTCGCCAGACAGACAGAGAGAGACAGAGATAGAAAGCGAGAAATCACCCCCCGGGGGGATGGCCACGCCGCAATCCCTTCTCCTCCATTCTCTTCTTGGGATCTTGGGCCTGCACACACACGCACCCAGCTTGCATTTTAAGTCACTGGGTGTGAGACTTGAATCATGGTCGACTACATGGGAGTCCAGCGATGTAACCGTTACACCATCTGCTGGTCCCTCTGCTGGTCCCTCATAGATGTTTTTTAAATTGCGTTGAGAAATGTCTTTTCTATGCCAATTTTCCTGAGAGTCTTAATCATAAAGGGATGTTGTATTTTATCAAATACATTTTCCACATCAATTGATATGATCACGTTTTTTATCTTTCTTTCTGCTCTTATGGTGTATTACGTTCATGGTTTTGCATATGCTGAAACTTGCATCCCTGAAATAAAGCCTATCTGGTTATGTAAAATCTTTTTTATATGTTGTTGGATACACTTTGTTAGTGTTTTGTTGAGAATTTTCACATCTATATTCATCAGAGATATTGGTCTATAGTATTCCTTTTTTTGTCATGTCTTTATCTGTTTGGGGAAAAAAGGATAAACCGTGGTCGACTACATGGGAGTCAAGCGACATAGCCATTATGCTAACTACTGGTCCCTCAGCCAGGTTTTCTTGTTTGTTGGCAAGAAAAATACTATTGTTGCTCGTAGTATTCTCTAATGATGGTTTGTATTCCTATTATGTCTATTATAATATTGCCGTTTCATTGTGAATTTGATTTATCTCATTCTTTCTCTCTTCATTTTAACTAGTCTAGTAATGGTATGTCAATTTTGTTTATCTTTTCAAAGAACCAGCTTTTACTTTCCTTTATTTTCTGTATAGTTCATTTATTTTCTATTTCATTTATTTCTGTTCAAATCTTTATTATTTCTTTCCTCCTGGCATTATTTGTATTTTTCATTGTTGTTGTTTTCCCAGTTCCCTGAGGTATGATATAGGATGTTCATTTACAACCTTTTCATCTTTTTCTTATGGGCACTATTTGCGATGAACTTCCGTCTTATGACTGCTTTCGTTGTGTCCTATAGGTTATGGAAACTCATGTACTCATTACCATTGGTTTCAATGAATCATTTGATCTAAGTCCTAATTTTTTTGGTAGTTGTGAAGTCTTTCAGAGGTAGGCTGTTTAATTTACATATGTTTGTGCATTTTTTAGTTTTTTTTTTTTTTCTAAAATTAATATCAAGTTTAATTCCATCATGTTCGGAGAAGATGCTGACTATAGTTTCTATGCTTTTGAATCTGTAAAGGGTTGTCCTTTGCCCTATCATGTGGTCAATCTTCCAAAAGGTTCCATGCAGGGGTGAAAAAGATGTGTAATCCATGAGTTTTTTGTGAAAGGTTCTATAGATGTCTGTTAAGTTCATTTGATTTATGATATTGTTTAGATCCTGTGTCTCTTTGCTTATTTTTTTCTAGGTGATCTGTTCAAAGGAGATAGAGGGTGTTGAGAGCCCCAACAATTAGTGTGTTGTAGTGTATCTCTCCTTTTCAGTCTAGCAGTCTTTCCTTCACATATTTGGGTGCTCCTGAGCTGGGTGCATAGATATTTATAAGTGTTATATCCTTTTGATGAATTAGCCTTTTTACTACTATATATGTCCTTCTTTATCTCATAGTTTTTATCTTAAAGCTTATTGTGTCTGAGTTTAATATTGTGATTCTAGCTCTTTTTTTTTTTTTTTGTTTCCATTTGCATGGAAAATCTTTTTCCAGCTCTTCACTTTTAGTCTATGTATGTCTTTCCCTGTGAGGTGTATATCTTACAGGCAGCAAATAGAGAGTTTCTGTTTTCTTGTTTGTTTGTTTGTTTTGTTTTTATCCTTTCAGTTAGGCTGTGCTTCTTGAGGAATTAAATCTATTAACATTCAACATGATTATCAATATTTCCGGACTTGTCCCTACCATTATTTTAGCAATTTTCTTGGTTGTTTTTGTTTTCTTTCCATCTGTCTCTTTAATTTTCCTGGCATACCACTCCCTTCAGTATTTTTTGAAAAGCTCATCTGGTGTTGGTAAATTCTTTCAGGCTTTTTTTTTTTTTTTTAAGAGAGAGGTTTTTGCTATAGGGCACATGCACTTGCTGGAGAGACAGAAAGTGAGAAATCACCCCCCAGAGGGGATGGTCACGCCACAATCCCTTCTCCATTCTCCTCTTGGGATCTTGGGCACGCACGCACATGTGCCCAGCATGATTTTAAGCCACCAAGTCTGGGACTTGAACCATGGCTAAGTATGTGAGAGTTTAGCAATGTAACCATTACACCATTTTCTGGTCCCTCAGATTTTTCTTATCTGAGAATGCTTTTATCTTTTCTTCCCATTTGAACAATAATCTTGCTGGGTATAGTAATCTTGGTTGAAATTGTTTTTCTTTCAACACTTTGAATATGTCTTCTATTTATTTCTTTGTTTGTTTCTGCTGAGAGCTCTGATATTAGCCTGATGTAATAACATTTTTAAGTAACTTGATGTTTCTCTCTTGCCATTTTTAGAATCTTATCTTTATCTGTAATTGTGGTCAGTCTAGTTATGAGGTGCTGTGGAGAGGATCTTTTTAGGTTGATTATTTTTTTAAATAAAAAAATATTTATTTTAATTTCTTTTATACATTCAATCAGATATATCACTTAGCTTGTAAAGTGAATGTTCCAACATGAATACATTTATTTTTTTATTTTATTTATTTATTTTTTATTTTTTACATTTTTTTAATACATTCAACCACATTTTTTAGCTTACAAAGTGATCTTATATTCATTCTATTTGGAGTCCTTTGGTATTTTTTGGTATGAATGTTTGAACGCTTCTCTAGGTTTGGAAAGTATCCTTCCAGGATTTTATGGAATAGATTATCAATGCCCTTATTAGATTCTTTACATCTTGGAATATCAATTATTTGGATGTTTGGGTGTTTAATGGTATCTAGTATTTCCCATATATTATCCTCTTTTTTTTTTTTTTTTTGAGTTATTTTCTCATTCCTTTTGGTGATTTTTTTTTCTAGGTCAGAGGTTTTTGTCTTCTAGATCCAAAATTCAATCTTCTGCATTATCTAATCTGCTTTTGACATTTTTCAAGGGAAGTTCTGGTTTCCTATATTATAGCCTTCATCTTCAACAGTTCCACTTGATTCTTTTTATAGTATCTATTTCTTCTTTCAAATCATGTAAGGACATCCTCATCTCTTAGAGTTCATTATTCCTTTTATCTTGCATCTCATTTAGTTTTGCCACTATGAATATTCTCAATTGCTTATCTGACATTTCCATGAGTTCTATTGTACTGTCTGTGGAAGATGAGGATGTGTTCTTTTCCTTTGAGGAGAGATATTTTGGTCTCTCATGTGTCCTGCATGAGTTTTAAGCTACCAGATCAGGGACTTGAATTGTGATCAACTCCGTGGGAGTCCAGCGACTTATCCATTATACTATCTGCTGGTCTCCACCTGTCTAGCTACAGACCTGGGACATTAATCCTCTCTTGCCCTTGGACTGGTTCCCAGGACTTTGGACTCAGATTAGAACCACACATTAGATTTCCAGAGTCTTCATCTTGCTGATTGCATATCTTAAGACTTCCGAACCTCCGTTATCATTGTCCTATCCAGTTTTTTATAATACATGATAAATAATTTATATAATTGAATATTATATACATTGATTGATAGATTTATTATAAGAAATTGATTCACAATTCCTGGGTTCTGTTCCTTTGGAGAACCCTGACTAATATCTGTACTAAAAGGCATGAAGATGCTCTTCTCTTTTTTTTTTTTAAAGTTAATTATGTAAACTTTCCATTTAGAATGGCTCTACTATGCTATCTTTTAAATTTGCATATCAAATTGGTAGTCATATGATATTCTCGATAACATCTTTGTTTTGATTTATACTTTCCATAAATATCTGATATGGTTCACTGTTAAATTTTGGTTTTGTATATTTGTTTGAAAAAAAATTATATATCTAACTTATTTTCATGATACTGAGAGAGACAGTGAGATAGGGATATAGGTAGTAGAGAGAGAGAGAGAGAATAAGCACTCTTGACAGGGTCTCGTTCCGTCCTGGTCTCTTTCCCCGAGCCAGTCAGGATATCAGGTGTGAGCACTGTGTGTGCTTCAAGTCAGCTTGGGATCTGGACCTGAGATCAGCTACACAACTTCCAGACCAGAGGAAGTAACATTGTTGGCCCACCATTGCTGGGTCAAAAACACATTTAAATCTCTTAAAGAAAGTATTTGATTCTAAAATTACGAAATTAGTTTTGAGATGCTTAGTTTTACAAATTGACATTTTAGCTTCTACTGAAACCATGTCCATATTGGGTATATGTGTGAGAGTGCCCCAAATCCCAACAGGAAGGTGAAATGAAAGAGAAGAGATTGGAACATGACCATGCACCATTGGAGGATGCTTTTTCCCTTTCCCTGTCTCTGTCTCTCTCTGGTAAGAGTACACATCCTCCAGCAATTGAAAAAAAAAGAAAACAATAGATATCACTTCAGTGGTATCATGATTTTCATCTATATATTTGCATAATAAATTACATTAATAACATTAAGTTTAATTCAGCATTAATTTCTTGATATATTATTTATATTATATTGTTCAGATAGATTTAATTTTTAGATTCTGCTTTAACCTTCATTTATAAGTGAGATTGCCGGATAGAATTTTCTAAATTGAAGATGTTCTATTATTCACAAAAAGAGGAGAAGTGTATGACTAAGTTCACTTCATTAGGTTTTTTTTTTTTTTTCTTTTTCCCTAATAAACCATAAATTTAAGGCCACAGATCTTTTTTTTTTTTATTTTTGAGAGAGATTTTTGCTATAGGGCATGTGCACTTGCTGGTGAGACAGAGAGATAGTGAGTAAACACCCCTTGGGGGGATGACCCCACCATAATCCTTCCTTCTTTAGTCTCCTCTTGGGAATTTTGGGCTTGCATATACACACATACTGGGTGAGTTTCAAGTTTCCAGGTCTGACTCAAACAGCAGTCTGCCATGCGGGAGTCCAGCAACATAATCACTACGCCATCTGCTGGTCTCAAGGCCACAGATCTTCCCTGAATATTGCTTTGGCCATATCCCATCCTATTTTTTTCTTTATGAAGTGTTCATCAGCAACATATTCTAAATAGTTTACAATAGCGTATGTCAAAAATAATATAGAGTAGCTTTAAAATTTTTTTAGTATTTTTTTATTCAGCTATTTAAAATACATTTCAAGATTCATTGTTTTGTGATTATTGAATGTGCTTTACATACATTTTTCTTTTAAATTAAGGTTATATTTATGACATATTTTAGGAATAAGTATTATAAATACTGTCACTGGGATCAGCAGTTAGCGTAATGGCTATGTCACTGGACTCCCACGTAGTCAACCACGGTTCGAGTCCCAGACCCGGCGACTTAAGCTCATGCTGGGAGCATGTACGTGCGTGCCCAAGATCCTGAGAGGAGAATGGAGGAGAAGGGATTGCGGCATGGCCATCCCCCCGGGGTGATTTCTCACTTTCTGTCTCTCTATCTCTCTCTGTCTTTCTGGTGAGTGCATGCACCATATAGCAAAAACCTCTCTAAATAAATAAATAAATAAATACTGTGGTTTTTGTTAGGAAAGAAGATATAGTGTGTGGTCAAAGTTAGATATTGGATAAGTCAAGCATTAATTATAGTATTTGTAAGTATAGTTATTATTATCTAGTAGTAATTGGTAGACTTGATCAGTTAAAACCTAAAGGTAATACATAAAATTTAACACTGCTGTGTCATGAAATTTTTTCATATATTTTAAATAAGTGTTGATACCTACAGAAGTATACACTCACCCAAGGAGAGTTCAAAAAATCTGTGACAAAAGGGAACTTTTAAAAACGAGTTTATTTTAGTGCAAAACAATTTTGAAATCCATTCATAGATTTTTTTTTTAGATTTTTAAATAATATTCCATTAATGTACTTTTTGAACACTGTGTCTACATACTCACAGACATACACACATGCAGACGCACACATATACATGTATCTGCACACATATATACACACATATAGACTTTCAAACATATTCATGCAGTTTTGTCCTAATGTTTTTCTATGAAAATTTCTTAATGCATAAAAAAGTAGAGAGAAAAGTATAACAAATCTGATTTACTGCCATTGTGCTTCGACAATTTTCAATACACAGCTAATTTTATTTTATTTATATCCCTGCCCATTCAAACACACTCTCGTCTGATTATTTTGATGCAAATCCAAATCATATCATTTCATCTGTAGATATTTTATTATATATTTCTAAAATACAGCAAGTCTTGATTTTTAATTGCCGGGAGGTGTGCATGCACTCATCAGAAAGAGAGTGTGAGAAAGCAGCCCCAGTTAGGCACGATGGTGCCTCAATCCCTTCTCCTTCATTTTCTCCATCCTTTCACACGATGGTTGGTCATATGGGATCTGGCTCCCTTAACCACTGCAATCTGGGCTGTCCCCAATTTTAGTTTTTATTTTAATTTTTCTATTGTTGTGCTATAGGATGCATACACTCACCAGAGAGAGAGAGAAATTGAAAAATCCTCCTTCTCTAAAAGGGATGTCTATGCTGCCATCCCTTTTCCTCCATTTTCCTCTTGGGATTTTGGACATATATACACACACACACATATATCCAGGGTGGTTTTAAGGATGCGAGATTCAGAACTAGAACCACAGAGGCGGTCATGTGGGGTCCGGCACATTAACCACAACACCATCTGGCTGCTTCCCATTTTTTTTTTTATGACTTTTCATTTATTAAAATAAGTCATTAGTGGAACCAGCAGATGGTGTAATGGTTACATCACTGGACTCCCACGTAGTCAACCGCCATTTGAGTCCTGGGCCTGGCAGCTTAAACTCATGCCAGGCACAGGTGCATGTGTGCTCAACATCCCGAGAGGAGAATGAAGAAGGGTTTGTGGCATGGCCATCCCCACCAGGTGGTGATTTCTCACGTTCTGTTTCTCTGTTTTTTTGGTGAGCACATAAGTCCTATGGCAAAAAATCTCTCTTAAAAAAGAAAAGAAAAGAAAAAAGGTCGTTAGTTCTACAGTTTCCTATAGTTTGAGTTTTGTTGATTGTACTTCTGTGGTAGCACAGTGTCACTTAAAATACTTCTCTGTCTATTGAATCAATATTTGCTGTAAATTGATAATTAGCTCCAGAGACCTGATCAAATTGAACATTGTTTGTGAGGCAAGATCTCTTTACTATGGTGGTGAGTACTTCCATTAGATATCATTATAACATGTTTTCCTTTTCATATGCAATTAGTCATTCCCAAATTGATTAATCATTAGGGCTTACAAATTGGCAGTATTCAAGTTCTGTCATCCCTTCCTTTATTAGTTGGAATAATTCTATACAGAGAAAGTTTCATTACCTATTTTATTACTTTATGGATAGAGATTATATTCATGAAGGCAGAGCAAATACTTCATTTCTTCTTTTACTTACCAGTTTTCAAAATAATAAGTGAGGGTGCCAAACAGAATTTCCTCCATCTGAAAGCAGAGCCTGGGTCAGACTTGTGTATAAATTGTTCATTTTGGAGTTCTTCCCTTAAAACAGGAGTGAGTGGTGAAGAAGTAAAAAGGGAGAGAAAGAGGAAAGGCAACAGACAGGCAAAATGTCACACTCTCAAGGCTGCTGACAGGGGACAGCTGAAGAATTCAGATCACCTCTCACAGTGATGTGTCAGAATGGAAGGCAGGAGCACTTAGGACTTTGGCATCGACCATCATTCCCTGCTGGAGAAGGGTCCCCAACAACATTAGAAGTTTTTTTCCTGAGCTGGGTGTGATCAAAGGAAAGAAAACAGAGATACACTGTAAGCTTGAGGAAGTCTCTGTTAACGAACATGACACGAAAGTCCACATGGAGACTTCGTCCAGTGCACCAGTGGCTCCAGTTATGGGTATGGTAGAAGAATGTGAGGTGGGGCACCAGAGACATTTGGTATGTTAACCTCCTCTAATGGTGACAAATATGAGTGTGTGTATATGAGTGTGTGTGTGTTATTAAGAATCCATAGACCTAAACATATTCGATATTTTTAATGAATATATAATTTGCCTTATTGATGTTCAAATTACCCCTTATATGGCTAGTGGGAATCTCTTCACGTTTGCTTCTATGCCCTTTTGGCAAGATCCTGGTAGCATTTGATAGCTTTATTAATATCTAGTATGACAAAATATTGCTAATGTATTTTTGGTCTTTTATCCCAAGGAATTTGTTTTGTTTTGTTTTTCTTTTCATCAGAAATAGTCATTTGAAGCCTATAATTTGTTGCTGGGATATCATTGCCCCTATTGGTAATATCTTTTTTTTTTTTTTATGGTGGAAAAATGTGTTTTTAGAATTAGCCAGCTGGACTTGCTTTAGATGATCCCAATTTTGTTGGCAACATCCAGAGCATCGTAATCGGGAGACAGTCGCACATACGCCTTCTTCTCTCCGTCAGACTTGATTAGAGTGTTGACCTTGGCCACATCAATATCATAGAGCTTCTTCACAGCCTGTTTGATCTGGTGCTTGTTGGCCTTGACATCCATGATGAACACAAGTGTGTTGTCTTCTATCTTCTTCATGGCAGACTCGGTTGTCAGGGGGAACTTGATGATAGCATAGTGGTCAAGCTCGTTTCTCCTGGGGACGCTTTTTTCTGCCTCCACAGCCTATGCGTCTTGGGCCTCCGGAAGGTGGCTGATGTATGAATCTTCTTTTTTTTGTGGCTGTGGACGCCTTTCAGCACTGCCTTCTTGGCCTTCAAAGCCTTCCTTTTAGCTTCAGCTTTGGGAGTGGCAGGAGCTTCCTTCTTCTTCGCTTTCAGCGCCATCTTGGCAAAAAGGGGTAAGTAAGATTTGGTAAATAGACCTTTAGACTAAGTTTGTATCATTAAAAGAGAATCATCTTTTGAAGTGCACAATACTGTATTTTTGACTAAGGCACTACATTGTACAACAAATGAAACAAAATAAACAAAAATTAGTTATTTTTATTAAAAACAAAGCTAGAACTTGTTCATCTCATGTGACAGAAACTGCATACCAATAAAGTAGATCTATGGTAAGTGTTCTTACCTCAAAAAACAAAAGCCAATAAAATAGAATGAAATAAAGCAAAAGAACAAAAACAAAAAAGGAAAAGGAAACATGGAAACTATGGGACAAATGCTTGCTCTCTTGATTGTGATCATGATATCATGGCTTTCTATCTACATATGTACAACATCAAATTTTACACATTACATATGCAGTTCTTTGCATATCAATTATATCTTAACAAAGTTGCTAAAATAACAAAATAAAAGATAAAATTGAGGAATAAAATAAATTATCTTGAGTTCATATTGAAACTTCCTAATTCAAACTTAGGACCAGAAGGTATTTCTTCAGTCTCATCAATCTTACTAACAGTCTCATTTATCTCCATTCTCCTATGTCAGAACTTCAGTTTCCAATATAATTATTTACTTGATTTTCCTCCAAATATACACAAAAACATCTCAGAATACAATGACATTAAAACAATAAGGACCATTACTAAAAGTTTACCTTTTATTTCACTTTTTTTGTTGTTTTTAGTTTATATCTTGATAGGGGTATACAGCCAAGTGTGAATTTTTAAATTTTTATCATTTATTGATTTCTTTCATGAGTGAGAAACACAGAGAAAGAGACAGAGAGAGAGATGGTGAGAGAGAAAGAGACAGCATCCCCAACAAGGTCTTGATGCTTTAATCGAGATAATAGGCAGTGTGTTCAAGGAGGTCTCTAGACTTCAGATGGGAACTTTCCCATGTGGGATTGCCTCGCAGAGCATTGCATTTTACCACTGCATCAACTTGCAACCCCAAATGTGTGAATTTTACAAGTCAGTTGGAATTGTTCATCCCTCTGATTATGCTACTGAATGGCTGGCTACACAGCTTATTTAATTTCAGTTTTCAGATTTTTAAAATTTTTGTTTTTATAATTAGGTGCAGTATTGAACTATGTCAAGGGAAAAATAAATAATAAACTATATTCAGAGTTCTAGTGTCTATGTTTTTGTTTTTTGTTTTTTTGTTTTTTTTTTTTTTTTTTAGAGAGATTTTTGCTATAGGATGTGTGTACTCGCCAGAGAGTGTTTGGGCTTGCTAGAGATAGACAGAGAGAGAAAAAATGAGAAATCACCCCCCGCCAGGGGGAATGACCAAGCCACAGTTCTTTTTCCTCCATTCTCCTCTTGGTATTTTGGGCATGCACGCATGCATGCCTGATGTGATTTTTCAAGCTATCAGATCTGGGATGTGAACTAAGGCCTGCCAAATGGGAATCCAGCACCTAACCACCAACTGCTAACCTCTATTTTAGCTCTCCAGAGTTACAAACTTACATCATTTTTGGTTTTATGCATATTAATTTTAATACTAAAGTAGGAACAAAAGTAGTGTTTGCTTTTGTTGAGCATTTTCCCTCTCTTTAACACAATGATTCCTAACAGTTGTCACTCCTCAGAGAGCGATCTTTGAGGGGTGTCCGGCATAGGACGTGCATAAAAAGGCATCGAGGCCTCTGTCTTCTGTTCACCTTCACCGCCTCCGTCGAGATAACCCACCCACGCCGAGGCTGGTGTCTGGCAAGAATACAATTCTGATGAAAGTAAAATTATGATGTGAAGTGTTCTGATTTTTAGTATGAAGATAACTTGTATGTGTCTGCAATAGACACTGTATTTTTTGCTAATTCAATGTTATATTTCCAGAGCCAATTTTAACAGCGAGCACAAAGATAGTGAGTTGAGGTATTTTTCTTATAAGAAATGAGTTGTTTTTTTTTTTTAATGAGTAAAACAAGGTTCTTACTCATTAAATGATTAACTAGGTAATCATTCTTTTTTCAAATGATTTTAATATTGAATTAAAAAAATTTTTTTAAATGGTTTTTGCCTTAAGCGTATGTGTGATTGCCAGAGAGAGAAAGAGACAGTGAGAGGGAAAGTAAGTGAGCTATGACTCCCCCAGGGTGGGTGGCCTTACCACAATCCCTTCTCTATTCTCCTCCCAGGATCTTGAGTACGCATGCACACATGGTTGGCGTGAACTTCAAGTCACCAGATCTGGGATTTGAATCATGATTAGCCAGGTGGGAATCCAGCGATGTAACCATTACACCATTTGCTGGCCCCTTAAAGTTTGTTTTTAATAGTATTAGATGACTTGAAGTCTATGCATTTTCCTTTTCCCTAGAAAATAAGAATTTAATGTTTCATTTTCAAACCTTCTTACTATGATACTTAGTGATTCAATTATCTATCGCTGCATAATAATGGACCCCAAAACTTAGAGGCTCAAAGTAACATCCATCATTTGTTTTACTCATAAATTTGCAATTTGGGTAAAGCTCCATGAGGAAGAGTGAGTTCTGTCGCTTATAAGGTCAGCTGAAGTGGCTCAGTTGGGTCTGGAGAATCCAAACCCAGGAGTACTCATTTATATGGCTGACAAATTGGAGTTGGCTCTTGGCTAGAAGCTGAAGACTGAGGGCAACTCTTTGGACTGCTTGGACACATAGTGGCTAGATTTCAGAGCAAGCATCCAAGAGAACCATGCAGAAACTGTATTGCCTTTTGTACATAACTGTAGAGGTCTGCTGGTAGCTGTAACACAATTCATAACCAAGGGAGAAATATCAGAGATAATCTCTTCATGGAATGAATGTCAAAGCTATACTCTAGAAAGAATCTGTAGAGTGGGAATATTAGTTTTGAACTAATTTTCTCTATTTAGTGAGAAAAACAACAAAACAAGCAGTGCAACATTCGAATGGCATTTAAAATAAATTGGGCTATGTTAGCATGTATATTTCCAGAGGTATACTCACCAAATCTATCTCCAACACCTAGGCTGAATGATATTCTTTAAAGTTCATGAATATTAAAGTGATCTCCAATCACAATCAACTTACGAACCTATGCAATTACTTTTTAAGAATTCTGTTTTACTTGACTTTCTTGAACAATTACAAGAGTTGTTTATATAGATTTTATCTCCATCTTTATTTTTCTTCTCTAAATTACTATAACTCTTAGAGTCACATCAACTGTTTAACTGCTAATTATATACTGTGCTGTATTTTCTAAATGTCTTTCTTTAACTTTTAAAACTTAATTCTATTGTGTTTGTTATTGAATAGACATTCTTCTATTTATGATGGATTTTTTTACCATCCATAGCTATCTGTATACTCATTACTATTTCTAGCTCTTTCTCAATATGAAATGCCACTCCCCCTGCAATACAATAATCCTATTCTTCCTTATTGTCACTTATAAAAATCTAATTAAGATGAAATTTTCTGATGTATTGATTGAGAATAGATTTAACTAAGAAAGAGAAGGAAATAAGAGTAGCAGACAGTATATTTTGTCATTATTTTTGGGGCAAGGGAAAAGGAAAAGAGAACTCACAGACGTAGAAATAAATGTTAACTTATCACAATTCTGCCTTGAGCTACCTTGTATCATGATTTACAACTTCATGTGTGTATATATCATCTGTCCAACATAGAATAAGCTCTTTGGGTTAGGGGCTGGAATACCACTGGAAGAGGTGCTTAGAAATATTTCAACTATCAAAATAAATTTAAAGCTCTGTTGAAGAAAGAGAGCATTTTAGGCCTTTGTAAAGCCTAACATGTAAGAGAATGTTAGAGGCAAACAAGTTTTACTCAATTATTTCTCTGCAGGTTAAAAATAATAATTTATAAGTAGTCTTCAAAAAGCTCCCAAAAAATCCATTTTTATGAAAAAAAAAAAAACCTATGCATGGATTTCAAATATTTTTTGTACCAAATAAAATCATGTTTTAATTCCATTTTTGCAGTTTCTAAAGTCTGTTTGCATGGTGTATTGTGTTATAGGACAGCTGCTGAAATGATTTCTGAAAGTTTTGCAAATAAGTCATTATTTTTCTTTTAATAAATTCTTCTCTTAGGCAAAAAAGGAAGGGCTACTTAAAAATCAACTTAAAGATGTTTTGACTATCCTCATATCTTGCTTACTAAAGCCTGAATAATGAAAGTCGCTCTTTTCAGTTTTGGTGATAGTAGAAATTATGTTAGATAATCATCCATAATGCAAAGAGAAAGAGAAGATTAAAACACTACCACAGACAATGTCAAAGCTGTGCAAGGGTAAGATGTAACACCCTC
Source organism: Tupaia belangeri chinensis (assembly GCF_000334495.1). Taxonomy (NCBI): domain Eukaryota; kingdom Metazoa; phylum Chordata; class Mammalia; order Scandentia; family Tupaiidae; genus Tupaia; species Tupaia belangeri. The sequence goes on along the minus strand of NW_006205117.1, from coordinate 2,370,433 downwards.
TTGGAGGAGCTATAAATAGGTATGAGCCTGTTGAGTTAAACCAGATGACACACTAGAATTCTGCCACTTGTCTAGGACTTCACTACTATAGTGAGTCGACATAGTATAATTGGTATTTTAAATTTAAGGAATTATTAGCATAGATCAAACTTTTCACATGTTTATTGTCCATCAGGTGCTAATAGACAAGAGCAAATATTTCCCTTTTAGGGAGAAAGGTGTCATGACATAAGCCGAAATTGGGCACTGCCCTCAAATTCCTAAGTTGAGGACCTAACCCTTAGTGACCATATTTGGAGATAGGGTCTTTAAAATGATAATTAAATTAATATGAAGTCAATATGGTAGGCCTTAATCCAATGACTAGTGTCCTTATAAGGGAAAACATAACCACAGGTAGGTATTGAGAAAAGACAATGTGAAGATACAAGTAGATGCCGGTAATTTACATGTAAGGAGAGAGATAACAGAAGAAACAAGTCCTGCCCCTAGCTTACTCTGATTTCTAACATCCAGAACGGAGTGAGTAAATTTCTGTTGCATAAGCCACCTAGTCTGTTGTATGTCATTATAACAGCCCCAGCTGACTAATGTAGAAGGAAACAAGCAAAAGTTGGATAAGATGGTCAGGGTTATAATGAAATCTAGGTGACTCAGAGAATCTAAAAAAGAATATCTTTCCCAGTCTCACCTTGTAGTCTAATCATAAGCTAACATTAGGTTCTTTATAAACTACAACTACTGGACATCCCATATATAATTTAGGCAGAAATATAATTCTTTCTTTAAGAATTTTACTTATGCTTTTCCTGAGTGGAATATTGCACTATAGATAGCTACAGAACATACCAGATTACGGTGGGTTTCTTAGAGAAAGTCTGGGTCTCAGATCACTGAAGTAAGGTCAATGAGAAGCCAAGGAAGGGGTTTAAATATGAGTGATGCATGACTTAAGTTTTAATTTTAACAGATCACTGTTACCTATAAATAATGGAATGGAGAAAGGCTACAGGGCTTTTTAGTATTTGGAAATGAGAATATAAAATTTAGATTAGTATGGCAACAGGGGTACTGGAGAAATGTGAATGAACTATAGTGATATTGAAGTAGTATGATCTCCCTGTCTATGTTTCAGACTGGATGAGAAGGTTTAGGTATAGGGGCTTTTGGCTTAAGTAACTGTGTGGCTTGTGGTGATAATCTTAAATGAATAAAAATGACAGATTTGTAAACCCAGATGTGGTCATTTAGTCCAACATCAATAATTTCTAGATAGAAACTGGAAGCCAGATGTGAAGCAGGTTATCTAATAACAATTGTTCAATGGCTGAGCTCAGATAGATATATTTACTTATAATTATTAAGAATCTATGATTTTTCAATTGTGTACATTTATTTTTTTCTTATCTGAGCATTTACGGATTTATTCTTATAGTATTTTATTTACTCTTAAGTCAATATCTTTGGAGAATAATTCTTTTACCAATCTAAATCTGCATAACTGTATCCTCCCAGATTTCTCTAATAGTTTGACTATACAAATTATTTATTAAAAATACATTTATCTTTGACCAGCAGGTTGTATGGTGGTTAGGGCACTGGACTCCCACATGGTCAACTATGTTTGAATCCTGGACCTGGGTACTTGAAACTCATGCCTGGCACATGTACGTGCCTGCCCAAAATTTCAGGAAGATATTGGAGGAGAAGGGATTGCAATATCGTCATCTCCTCTGGGAAGTGATTTCTTACTTTCCCTCTCATTGTCTCTTTCTGTCTCTCTGGTGAGTGCATGTGCTCTTTAGCAAAAACCTAAAATAAAAAAAGATACAACCTGCTATTAATATTATCTTGATATTCCAGTTGTATATCACTGTCTGTAATATTATAGTTTAAAAATTATTTTTGGGGCAAGGGAAAAGGAAAAGAGAACTCACAGACGTAGAAATAAATGTTAACTTATCACAATTCTGCCTTGAGCTACCTTGTATCATGATTTACAACTTCATGTGTGTATATATCATCTGTCCAACATAGAATAAGCTCTTTGGGTTAGGGGCTGGAATACCACTGGAAGAGGTGCTTAGAAATATTTCAACTATCAAAATAAATTTAAAGCTCTGTTGAAGAAAGAGAGCATTTTAGGCCTTTGTAAAGCCTAACATGTAAGAGAATGTTAGAGGCAAACAAGTTTTACTCAATTATTTCTCTGCAGGTTAAAAATAATAATTTATAAGTAGTCTTCAAAAAGCTCCCAAAAAATCCATTTTTATGAAAAAAAAAAAAACCTATGCATGGATTTCAAATATTTTTTGTACCAAATAAAATCATGTTTTAATTCCATTTTTGCAGTTTCTAAAGTCTGTTTGCATGGTGTATTGTGTTATAGGACAGCTGCTGAAATGATTTCTGAAAGTTTTGCAAATAAGTCATTATTTTTCTTTTAATAAATTCTTCTCTTAGGCAAAAAAGGAAGGGCTACTTAAAAATCAACTTAAAGATGTTTTGACTATCCTCATATCTTGCTTACTAAAGCCTGAATAATGAAAGTCGCTCTTTTCAGTTTTGGTGATAGTAGAAATTATGTTAGATAATCATCCATAATGCAAAGAGAAAGAGAAGATTAAAACACTACCACAGACAATGTCAAAGCTGTGCAAGGGTAAGATGTAACACCCTCTTGGAGGAGCTATAAATAGGTATGAGCCTGTTGAGTTAAACCAGATGACACACTAGAATTCTGCCACTTGTCTAGGACTTCACTACTATAGTGAGTCGACATAGTATAATTGGTATTTTAAATTTAAGGAATTATTAGCATAGATCAAACTTTTCACATGTTTATTGTCCATCAGGTGCTAATAGACAAGAGCAAATATTTCCCTTTTAGGGAGAAAGGTGTCATGACATAAGCCGAAATTGGGCACTGCCCTCAAATTCCTAAGTTGAGGACCTAACCCTTAGTGACCATATTTGGAGATAGGGTCTTTAAAATGATAATTAAATTAATATGAAGTCAATATGGTAGGCCTTAATCCAATGACTAGTGTCCTTATAAGGGAAAACATAACCACAGGTAGGTATTGAGAAAAGACAATGTGAAGATACAAGTAGATGCCGGTAATTTACATGTAAGGAGAGAGATAACAGAAGAAACAAGTCCTGCCCCTAGCTTACTCTGATTTCTAACATCCAGAACGGAGTGAGTAAATTTCTGTTGCATAAGCCACCTAGTCTGTTGTATGTCATTATAACAGCCCCAGCTGACTAATGTAGAAGGAAACAAGCAAAAGTTGGATAAGATGGTCAGGGTTATAATGAAATCTAGGTGACTCAGAGAATCTAAAAAAGAATATCTTTCCCAGTCTCACCTTGTAGTCTAATCATAAGCTAACATTAGGTTCTTTATAAACTACAACTACTGGACATCCCATATATAATTTAGGCAGAAATATAATTCTTTCTTTAAGAATTTTACTTATGCTTTTCCTGAGTGGAATATTGCACTATAGATAGCTACAGAACATACCAGATTACGGTGGGTTTCTTAGAGAAAGTCTGGGTCTCAGATCACTGAAGTAAGGTCAATGAGAAGCCAAGGAAGGGGTTTAAATATGAGTGATGCATGACTTAAGTTTTAATTTTAACAGATCACTGTTACCTATAAATAATGGAATGGAGAAAGGCTACAGGGCTTTTTAGTATTTGGAAATGAGAATATAAAATTTAGATTAGTATGGCAACAGGGGTACTGGAGAAATGTGAATGAACTATAGTGATATTGAAGTAGTATGATCTCCCTGTCTATGTTTCAGACTGGATGAGAAGGTTTAGGTATAGGGGCTTTTGGCTTAAGTAACTGTGTGGCTTGTGGGGGTAATCTTAAATGAATAAAAATGACAGATTTGTTAAACCAGATGTGGTCATTTAGTCCAACATCAATAATTTCTAGATAGAAACTGGAAGCCAGATGTGAAGCAGGTTATCTAATAACAATTGTTCAATGGCTGAGCTCAGATAGATATATTTACTTATAATTATTAAGAATCTATGATTTTTCAATTGTGTACATTTATTTTTTTCTTATCTGAGCATTTACGGATTTATTCTTATAGTATTTTATTTACTCTTAAGTCAATATCTTTGGAGAATAATTCTTTTACCAATCTAAATCTGCATAACTGTATCCTCCCAGATTTCTCTAATAGTTTGACTATACAAATTATTTATTAAAAATACATTTATCTTTGACCAGCAGGTTGTATGGTGGTTAGGGCACTGGACTCCCACATGGTCAACTATGTTTGAATCCTGGACCTGGGTACTTGAAACTCATGCCTGGCACATGTACGTGCCTGCCCAAAATTTCAGGAAGAGATTGGAGGAGAAGGGATTGCAATATCGTCATCTCCTCTGAGAAGTGATTTCTTACTTTCCCTCTCATTGTCTCTTTCTGTCTCTCTGGTGAGTGCATGTGCTCTTTAGCAAAAACCTAAAATAAAAAAAGATACAACCTGCTATTAATATTATCTTGATATTCCAGTTGTATATCACTGTCTGTAATATTATAGTTTAAAATAATTAAAAATTACATAAAATTTTATTTATATTATCTTTGAATGTAAATAATTGTGGTTAAATATTTAATTATTTTAGATTTTAAAATTCCATTGGATTTATAATTTTACTTAGAGGAGCATGTCATGAGATTCATAATTCCCACTTCAAAAATCAATTCTTATTTTGATATTTGCAATACTTTGTATGAGTTGAAAGTTAAAACTTAAATTCTTTACATTTTTAATGCATTTCTTTTTAAAACCACATTTTGTTGGATTTTACTTTATACTTTGCTGTTTATCTTGTTTATCTTTCATGCACTGTACTTCATTAGCAAATGAGAGAAAGGTTTCCTTGACAACCATGAAAACAGGTAAGTGCTTTAATCTTGAGATATTTGTTGCAATAGTGACATTTAGTGTTATTGATTTCATGGTATATCAATATATGTGTTTTCAATATTGATTATTTTCTAGAAAATAAGTCCACTGAGCCCCTATCATATTATCTTAGATTAATGCTCTATCATTATAATGGGTTAATTTTCAAATGACTTCAAAACAGAAAACCTAAGTAAATGAGCTATGCCTCAGGAAAGAATGTGCAGTTTCCTTTATTCTCAAATACAGTTACATATGCTTTTTTAAAATTCATGATCAAGTATGGGCACACATGAGAGAGAGAAAGAATGACAGAGAGAGGAAGGGATAAGTATCTTTCACAGGATCTGGTCAAACCATGATCCTCTTCTTCCGTTCCTCCAGCTTGTTGCATCCTGGGCATTTGATGCCGTACCAGGCACATTTCAGGCTGTCTCACTGGGGATTTGAACTATGGCTGGCATGTGGGATCTGTCTTGTCTTGAGCAGTACCTCATTGCTGCACCACAAAGCTGGCCTAATACAATTATATTTTTTTTCTCTCATCTTTCTTTTTTTTTTTACTTTTAAGAGTGATTTTTGCTATAGGGTGCCTTAACCACTATGCCAACTGCCTATTTCCCGCGTCTTTCAAAGTACGTTTTGAAAGATTGGTCTTAAATTCTATTAGCAATTGGCCTTTGAACTTTTAATCAAAAGCTTCCAACAGTAAGATTATTCAGTGGTAAAATTATCTGCATCTGGAGGTATTGAGATTCCTATTATTAGCAAGTTTGGAAATTATCAGTATAGTCAATGTGATCATACACAATCATGGTACTTAGTACTTATTAAAAGTAATGGTGGAGGGGCCAGCAGATGGCATAGTGGTTGGGGTGCTGGACTCCCACGTGGCTGATTGTGGTTTATGTCTCAGACCTGGTGACTTGAAATTCATGCCAACTGGGTCCCGTGCGTGCCTAGAATCCCAAGAGTAGAATGGAGGAGAGGGGATTGCAGCATGGCCAATTCCTTGGAGGGTGATTTCTTTCTTTTTTTTTTATACTTTGGCACAAAAACGTTTTGTATTTTTTTTTTAGTTCTATTCATTTATTTATTTTTATTTTTTATTATCATCATAATCTTCTTTATATTACATTGGATTACATATAACTTTACAGTGTATTACATTGCTTTTTCAAAAGGGAATACCATGCATGTCAGTCAATATAGAGACATTAATCTCCCCGCTTCAACATTCAATATCTTTTCTATGTTTTCTCCATAATTATTATTATTATTCTAATTATTTTTTAAAACAGTCAATGACTATTCCTCATTTTGCTTGTAAAAAGACTTTGCCCATCATGAAATACTTCTCAGACCAATCCAGTTGAGAATACTATACATGTCATCACCAACAGTTAATAAGCCGTATCTGTTTCTCACTAACGTCCTGCCTCTCTATTGTTCTCTTGCTATCTTTCTCCTCTTCTTTTCACCTCCCCCATTCCACACTGTCCTGTTCTCATTAAGTACCTTCACTGCTTTTATGTCTCTGGAGGGTGATTTCTCACTTTCTGTGTCTGTCTCTCCATCGAGCACATGAGCCCTGTTGAAAAACATCTCTAAAAAAATACAAAGTAATAAACATTGGTGGTGACGGTGACAGTAGCAGTAGTAATAAATGAGGATATTTCAAAAAGTTCATGGAAAAATAAAATTAAAGTACAAATTTATTTTGGTACAAAATTTTTTGAGATCCATACATAGGGTTTACACATTAGGCATGTTTTGGGGAACTTTTTAAAAGACGCTTTATATAATATTAGTTATTTTTATTGTATTTATCATTATTTTAATTATCTGAGGTGGTACCATTATAGAGGAAGTTCAAATTTAGGATAGATGACCAAACTGTATGTAATTATGAGAACTTTCAAAGCTTAAATGTACTGATTTTCTAAAATTTATATATTTTAATTGTGGAAATAAATATTAAGGACTACTTAGTATTTTTTTTTTTCTCTATGTGAGTTGATTAGAATTTCAAGTCAAAGTTAGTATATGAAACACTTTAAATAAAGACCTCGCATTCTGAACTGATAAATTCTATTTTCATCATTATTAATAAATAATGAAAATTAATATTCTGGGTAGAGTTAGTGCTGCAGGCATGTTATAAGTACAAGACTACCATATTTCAAGGTGTTGACTTCTCTTTAATGGTATTGAGACACAAGGCTTTCCTGGTGCTGTTTGCTTTTCCAGCACTAAAATTGAATTTATATTGTTTACTATGTGTTTTGACACAATTTGCGTGTATGTCCCAAATGGTGGGTGGAGGTGAAATACTGTATGCACAAGGGATATTTTAATGAGATTAGAAATATAGATATAACAAGGAGACCTAACTCAATGGCCCAAACAAATCATGTTTGTCTCTTTCTCATGTAGATGTCATACAGAAGACCTGGATGGGGGAATTCTTGAAGCCAATGGGTAAATGAAAGCCACCCAATCTTAAAGAGTTTCCATTCATCTGTTTCTTCTAACTTCCAGGGTATCCACTGATACATCTGAGAGGCAGACAATAAGAAGGGCAAATTGAGGTGAACACATGTGCGAGCTGCCCCCACTGTTTAGGGGCAAGAGTCAGAAAATTGCACCATCATTTTTTGACAGGTAAAGCTGATAGAAATTATGCAACTGGGCAGTCATGGCCTGGAACTTTTATTTCTACAGAATAGAGGGAGATTAGACTTGATGGACTGGACTGCTAGCAGTCTCTTCCCAGGCTATGGGCTTTTCTTCCAGCTGTGTGACAGAGCACCTCAAAATTGATCACAATTCATTCTCTATTACAAATAATGACATATTTTCCTAAAGGCCAGAACAACACCTGCCCTTCCGAGGAATGGTTATCCAAGAATGTTGAATGTAGGCATACAATTCAAGGACTTCTAGTTTGTGTCTCCACTATTTTCTCTCTTTTTCTGGAGAGGTTTTTGGCATAGGGTGTGTGCGCTTGCCAGAAAGACAGAGAGAGACAGAGAGACAGAAAGCGAAAAACCCCCCCCCCCCCAGGGGGGATGGCCACGCTGCAATCCCTTCTCCTCCATTCTCCTCTCTGGATCTTGGGCATGCACGCCCACACATGGTGTGAGTTTAAGCCACTGGCCCGGGACTCGACCGCAGTTGACTACCTGGGAGTCCAGTGACATAGCCATTACACCAACTGCTGATCCCTCCACTATTTTCTTTGAAAGAAGGTGTCATCTTACTGAAACTGAATTTATCTATAGAATCAAGAGGGACTCAGCTATCTATTAATGTTTCTATTAAGGGAATATTTTGTCTGTTTACATCTTTCCTAAATTTAGTGATAGCCCCTAGTATAAAAGGACTGTGGCACATCAAGAAATGTCTGACTTTGGGCTGACTTTTGTATCTGTTAAGAGAAGCTATTTAAAAGATGCTGTATCTGCTTCTGTTGCTAAGGGCCACCTTGTTGCTAATAAGTCCTTTCGGTTATTGAAAAAAATTGAAAAAAATTTTTTTCACTTAAAATGGACTATATGGGACTGGCCCATGGCCTCATGATTAAGGGAGCTGTACCCCAAATGGCTGACCAGATGGTTCAAGTCTTGAACTGGCAGTTTAAAAACCACACAGTGTACCTGAGGGAGCTTGCCAAAATTCCCAACAGGAGGGAGATATGGAAGAGAAGGGATTGCAGCGTGATTCATTCCTCTGAGGGGTGCTTTCTTTCTTTCTCTCTCTTTCTCTTCCTTACTCAAGTGATCACATACACTTACTGGCAAGATTTTTAAAAAGGACTGTGTATATACTCCTTCGATGTCCATCTACTTATCTATCATCCATCTATTTGATATATTATCTACTTGCCTATTATCTATCATCCATCTACCTAATATCTGCTACACATAATTTTTAGTTGTAAACCCTATGTATTTTATTTGATACTTTTTAAGATATTATGCTGAGAATGGGAGCATATACATTATCCAAGAGAATGCATGAAATACAACAAAAATGAAGAAACTGAAGAGATAGAACTTAAAGATCAAGAAACATACACGAAGTAAATTCAAAGTAGAAGTCTTCTTTCTATTAAGTTATTTAATAGAATTTGAACTGAACCTTCAAAAAAAATTTTGTATTATTGTGATCTTATTCCAATTTATTTATTCCTAAAATTTCAAAGTAGTACACTTTCAGATTCACACAGTCTCCAGAAGAAGCAAAGTTATTGAGGGTCCCAAAATATTTGAATCCATAGAGATTTGTTACATGCCTATTCTTCAAAATAAGGTTGTATTGAGAAACTTTTGTTTGATTTCTCTTTTTTTATTTTTTTTCTTTTGCTATAGGGCACATGTGCTTGCCAGAAAGACAGAGAGGCAGAGAGATAGAAAGTGAGAAATCACCCCCCAGGGGGATGGCCACGCCACAATCCCTTCTCCTCCATTCTCCTCTTGGGATCTTGGGCACATACGCACAGGTGCCCGGTGTAAGTTTAAGCCCCTGGGTCCGGGACTCAAACCATAGTCAGCTACATGGGAGTTCAGCAACATAGCCATTACACTAACTGCTGGTTCCGATTTCTCCACTTTGTTACTGTTGATTTTTTAAAAATAGAAAAATAGCATGGTAGGCAATTAATAGCTCAGGTTTTCTGGAAGAAGGTAAAAAATTGCTTCAGTTTCTCAGAGAACATTAGAAAATCATAGGACATTGGTCTTTGTGTTTTGCATTTACTGTAACTGCTTCTTATTGTAGTCTCCTTATTCCTTAGTTCAATGGCAAAGTATTCCTCATTGAGCTCACAAGATGAGGTTTTACTTGCTTGTTGTAAGATCCTGGATGTCTTGTTTACTACTGCATACAAGAAGTTTAAATGGTAGCTTTGATGATCATTATTGATCAGTCACACCATTGGGATTATGGAGGAATAGAATCCAGCCTTATATATAGTCCAGCATCTACCGATGTTGGCATATCAATTTGTGGACTGGTATTAGAATACCATAAAGAACCCATGAACTGAATGCAAAAAAGAGGAAGAAAGGGGCAGGGAGTGGGAAAGAGCAAGATACTGCAATTGCTTTACTATTAACTTTTAAATGTGGCTTTGAATAAATGCACTGTATATATTTCTTTTTGTAAATTTTTTTTGAGAGGTTTTTGCTATAGGGCACATGTGCTCGCCAGATAGACAGAGAGAGACATAGAGACAGAAAGCAGAAATCACCCCCCACGGGGGATGGTCACGCCACAATCCCTTCTCCTCCATTCTCCTCTTGGGATCTTGGGCACATACGCACAGGTGCCCGGTGTAAGTTTAAGCCCCTGGGTCCGGGACTCAAACCATAGTCAGCTACATGGGAGTTCAGCAACATAGCCATTACACTAACTGCTGGTTCCGATTTCTCCACTTTGTTACTGTTGATTTTTTAAAAATAGAAAAATAGCATGGTAGGCAATTAATAGCTCAGGTTTTCTGGAAGAAGGTAAAAAATTGCTTCAGTTTCTCAGAGAACATTAGAAAATCATAGGACATTGGTCTTTGTGTTTTGCATTTACTGTAACTGCTTCTTATTGTAGTCTCCTTATTCCTTAGTTCAATGGCAAAGTATTCCTCATTGAGCTCACAAGATGAGGTTTTACTTGCTTGTTGTAAGATCCTGGATGTCTTGTTTACTACTGCATACAAGAAGTTTAAATGGTAGCTTTGATGATCATTATTGATCAGTCACACCATTGGGATTATGGAGGAATAGAATCCAGCCTTATATATAGTCCAGCATCTACCGATGTTGGCATATCAATTTGTGGACTGGTATTAGAATACCATAAAGAACCCATGAACTGAATGCAAAAAAGAGGAAGAAAGGGGCAGGGAGTGGGAAAGAGCAAGATACTGCAATTGCTTTACTATTAACTTTTAAATGTGGCTTTGAATAAATGCACTGTATATATTTCTTTTTGTAAATGGACCAGAAATGATACAAAGCTGATTAAACTATCTTTTCACTTCACAGTTGATAATGTGATTTGTGGTAATTACCTGGAACTGAAATTGTGGATAATAGTCTTATCTAGGTATCTGTTAACATTGTTTAAAACAACTCTTGGGTTTTACGGAATAAAAATTAATACTGAAAAAGGTGTACTAGAGTTTACCCATAATCCTATTATGATGGTTATGGGTTTACTTTAGCTGTCTAAATTGTTTTAAGTTGTTTTTCTTTGTCTCAATACTATACGAAGTTTGAAGTATGTCACAAGTGATAAATCTATTTCACCTTGGGCAAAATTGGTTTTGAAATGTAAACTATATTTCGAAGTGTATTCTTTGCTCAACAACATACAACAAAATATACTGCAAATGATAAACTATATAAAATGAAAGTGTCAATAGTTATCTGGCCATTTTCATTTTAGTTCAGATGGTAGAAAAACAAATATCCATTATTAGTGCAGAGAATTCTATTAGTTTAGAAGACCTTCAGGGAAGCGAGTTTGTGGTATGATTTAAACTGTGTCTGTAAATATTACTGCTCCAACTCATTTAAAAGAAACTGTGTCTACATGACCTTAGTCAGAAAATAAATTAAATTATTAAATTAAATTAAAATTGAACAAATATACTTGATCCTTCTCTTTCTTAGAAATTTTATCTAAGATATAACACTATTGTATTCATTGATCCTCAAACGGTGCCTCAACAGAGAAACTGTTCAATGTCAGCAATCACTTTATTGATTTATACTGATTTATTTAACTTACTTGAGGATTGAAATTTCACTACAGATATGAACTGGGTATAATTTGTTAAGAACATATCTTTTCATTACTTATTGTGTATATTGATTTTGTGGATATAGTAAACAAGGTATAAAAGGAGCTTTGAGAAAAACCAGGCATGAAGAATGCATTCTTTCTGTTACTCTTTATTTTAATACTGGACTTTAAAATCAATCTTCTGTAAAAATGCAGCTAATTTCCTTTTGTTCAAGTAGTATGAGCAGACTACATAAGTTCTAATTTTTGTATTGCAGTGAGATTGGCATCATTTAGAAAATTGTAGGTTAAAAATCGCAGATCTTTTCTAGTCACTGAAAGCCAATGTCATATAAGCTCTTCATAAAGTAATGGTATACATTTTAAATTATAATAGCTAGCCCTGAAGTTATAATAGCTAAAAAACAGCAAGCCTCACTCAAAGACAAACTCTGTGTGTGTGTGTGTGTGTGTGTGTGTGTGGGTGTGTGTGTTTTATCCCCCTTTGACCTCTTTTCTGCCAACAGGACATAATTTGTCTTGGTAGTCCTCATTCACTATCACTAGGTCTGGAATGAGACTACGTTGTGCATGATTGTGCAATGCTATTATCCCAAACCAATAAATACAATTCAATATGCTACTTACAATTTGTTTCTACAGCTCACATCAATAAAAGGTTAAAGCAGCACAAAGATATTGTGAAATGCTTTACTATGTAAAACTCCAAATGAAATGTCAGGTTTTAATATTTAGGATTCTCAACTTTACTCTTAAACATTTAGAAGTTGGAACTTGCTTATATTTTTATAATTAACTTTAACTTAGGACTAGATATAACCCATTTTTTCAATAACATGAGAAAATATTTCTATTTTGAAAAGTTGATTTATTTCCTCAGAGTGAGAGAAGAGAGAGAGGCACCCTCAACAGAGAAACACACTGGGCACGTGTGCATGTGTGCCCAAAATCCTGAAAGGAAAGAGAAATGGAGGCAAAGGGATGGTGGCATGAGTCTCTTCACTCAGCAGTTCTTACCAGCCAGGTTAATGACCGTATTAACAAACACAACTCCTTGGGACCAACTGGAGGCCATAGAGAAAATCTCTGTGTTCATGCTTGTTTGCTTGTTTTAAAGAGAGATTTTTGCTATAGAGAAAGGCAGAGAGACAGAAAGCAAGAAATCACCCCCCCAGGGAGGATGGACACGCTGCAGTCCCTTCTCCTCCAGTCTCCTCTTGGGATTTTGGGCACACACGCACACATGCCCAGTGTGAATTTTAAACCACAAGATCTGGGACTCAATCTGCTGTCGACTATGGGAATCCAGTGACATAACCATTTACCACATGTCCAGTATGGCATGGGCCCAGGGGTCCAGGACTTGAACTGCAGTCAACTACATGGGAGTCCAGTGACATAACCATTATGCCATCTGCTTCCCCTTCCCCACGATAATTTTAAAACTTCCCCTTCCCTCTCTCTCTATAGATAGTAGGTAAGAGTGAATAACTAATTGGAAGCCATAGTTTCTTCCTAATTGAGGACCAGATAATAACTGGGTGGAGGGTCAAGTCCATCAATTGTTAGGTCCAGACTGAGTCAGGCATTTCTGCCTCTAAAATACATAGGTATGGTTTTTCTTTTGGAATTTTTATGAAAATAATTTATTTGAGAATAGAAGAGCAAATGAAAATGAACAAAGTAATTATGAAATTTAGACTTATTGGTTAAATTAAATATATACATTAAGTTACAAAGGTCTTTAACATACATTTATACTTTGAGTTCGAGTTTATCTACTAGTTATTTCTCTCTAGGTTGTAGTTACATTGTTCAGTGGTTTAGAGAGTTAAATCATGTTTTTTAAACCCTTTGGGGTGTAATTTATTGTTTTCTCTCCATGTGTACCATTTTTCCCCTATTGATGCTGCTTTATATTTGGTTATCATCTGTTTGAGCATATCTTGTACATATTTTAGAGAAATCTGGGAGAAAACCTGTTTTTGTATCTTAAACAGAAGCTTTTGGGTCAGCAGACAGGGTTGTGGTTAGGGAGGCTACATCCTACATGGCCAACTGCATGGTTGGAGTGTAGGACCCAGTGGCTTGAGAAACACACTGGGCACGTGTGCGTGTGTGCCCAAAATCCTGAAAGGAAAGAGAAATGGAGGCAAAGGGATGGTGGCATGAGTCTCTTCAGTGGAAGGTGCTTTCTCTGTTTCTTTCAGCAAAGTGCACATGTCCTCTGGCAAATTAAAAAAGCCTTTTACTCTTAAAAAATGTCCAGCTTTTGCTATTACAAGGGATCTTCAAAAAGTTCATAGAAACGGCATATCCTGAAAAAAATTGTGCATGGATTTCAAAAAATTTTTGCACTGAAACAGAATCATACTTGACTTCTATATTTTCCATGAACCTTTTGAAGTCCACTCAAACTAACAGGACTTATTCTACCTGGTAAAAGAGCCTGATGGTTTCACTTTTATTTTTTATTTTTTTAAACCAAGGTGCTGCTTCTCCTTTAACTACCACACATTGCATTCCGTTTTATTTGACTGATATGCCCTTGCACTCATTATTTCCATTTTTTATTCTTGACTTGTTTTCTGACTGTGTTTTTGATGGACTAGGTTACTAGTTTTTCTTATTTGGGCAATAATATTTGGACTTACAGGTAACGTGCTTGAGAGAGAAGACTTCAGGAAGCAAAGCAACATGTGTCCTGATGGCACATGAGGTTTCTTCTGTAGGAATCTTTTGGAAATGCTGTATATCGAAGGGGGCGATAACAGAATTCCATCATTGCACATAACTTATTACACATTATATGAGGTTTCATAAATATTTAGATGTATCTGTAGTAGGAGATGAGAATTATCATTCCTTTCAAAAAACAAACTATTTTCTCCCTATGGTTGGCAAAACAGTCTGAGGGACATCTGTTTTTGTGTTTTTTGTTTTTGTTTTTTTTGCTTAATTTATTCGTGTGTCATTCCTTTCCATTGTATGTTCTTCTTTCTTGTGGTTATAGCCTTAGAGATCTCTCTTCCTCTTTCACATTATCATTTATATGGTGGGTGACACTTCAGTCAAGGACTCCAGTGTTTCCCTGTGAACAGCAGACTATGAAGTCTTCCTGGAGAAGATAACAGAATAGACTCAGTACTCTTCAAAGATTATAAGCATAGGAAGTAGGTTCCCCAAAAAGGGGTTCTCTCCCCAAAATGTCCATGTGTTGAGTATATTTTGTTAGGATATTCTCTCCAAACCACCCTGCCTCTCCTGTCCATTGATGGTGAACCCTTATTTTAGATCTGATCATTGCCCTCTGCTTTTTAATTTAACCCTTCACAGTGTTTCTAGTAAGCTTACTCTTGTCCACGTTGTAACTACAGTTCCAATCAGCTCTGTTTCACAGCTAAAAGGCTACTTTAACTGCTAATGCACCAGCCAGCCTAATTGTGCCCAGGTCTCTTACTTTGACAATATAGGTGGTTAGCACATTTTATATCTGAAAAAAGAGCCACCCAGTGATTGGGGCATATTTTGGATGATTCAACTTACTGAATGATCTCCATATGTTGAGTCAGCTTTTTTTTTTTCACTGTTTTAAAATGCTCTCTAATGTTTGATATACTAATACCATATTGTGCTACTGTACTGAAAAATCACACTGTACCTCATACATATTTGCAATTATGTGTCAATTTAAAAATAAAAATGAATCAATTTTAAACACTAAAAAGCAAGTCTCTGGGAGATGCTTCTCTTCTGGCATTACAAACTCTGAAGTCAGAGCCACAGGAGTTACACGAACCTGAACAATGTTGCCCAGTTTGTTCGTTCTGACTCATGGCTGTGCAGTCACCACATTAATCAAAGTTGCTCAGTCGACATTCTCTCCTGCCAACCTTTGGTTCAACGCATCTAATGCTTATTAAGTATACCTCAAGGAAAAAGGTGTTCTTTTTTTTATTTGGTTTACCTATAATTCTTTGCACACGATCTACCTTAATCAGATCTTAGTCAACCTTTGATATGTTTCTTTAATATTTTCAAATTCATTTATGTTTAATTTTTCCTTTGTATTAAAAGGATTTTTCAATGAATAATCTATGCTGTATTTTGACAGAATATGCCAATACCTTAATTGTTTTTTCTTTTGATTTGTCTAGCATTTCTTTGGGAAACTACCATCTCTCGTTCTCAGTCCCTATAATTTTATTAGTACTTAGGTTAATACAACCTTCAGAATTTAGAGTGAAAAGTGACCTGGGCATCAAATACCCATTAGCCACAGTGATTGTTTCAAGTATAGGTATATAACAAAAGTAGGTCAATATTTTCTTAAGTCAGTATACAGTAAGAAAATATCATTAACTTTTTTAGAGAGGTAATATAAAAAATTGAGTAGATGTTACTTGTGCCAATAAAAATTTTTTTCTTTCCTTTTTTTGTGTGTATTGGATGTCTATATTCTTTTCTTTTAATGAGGAAATCACTGCACTTTCTACATATAGTCTTTAGTGTTGGATTTTAACTATATCAGATAGAAAAATAACATAATTTGTAATTGTCACCTTGCTCAATAACATTTATATATCTTTTCACTAAGATTATCACCTATGTGTGAGATCTTTCTGACTGTAACACAAGGCATCTTTAGCCTCTAGTGATGAAAATAAGAAAGTTAAGAAAGTTAAGAATGTTCCAATCTGTTGGAGATTTATAAGTTAATCTATGCTTATATATTTATTGCTAATGTGATATGTGAATATACAGGGCTCTTCTACCAAAATAAATATTAATGCATATGATGGCTTTGTTTAGTTATCTATAATTTGAGGGGTATAGTAAAGGTCCCTCAAT
This sequence comes from Tupaia belangeri chinensis, assembly GCF_000334495.1. Taxonomy (NCBI): domain Eukaryota; kingdom Metazoa; phylum Chordata; class Mammalia; order Scandentia; family Tupaiidae; genus Tupaia; species Tupaia belangeri. The sequence goes on along the minus strand of NW_006205117.1, from coordinate 2,353,835 downwards.
CAAATTTGTATTTCTTACAGGAGCTTTGTCTCAATATCTAACATTTCAAAAAGAGGGAATCATTCTGGTGGGTTGAAAGTATCTTCTTCTGTCTCCTAGGAAAATTGAAAGTTCCAGCTATAATTAACAAACTTACCAAGGAGCTATAAATATCCTTATTTGGATTAGTGTATAATATTATTTTTCTACCAGTGAAGAAATGAGAAAACATGATTTTTGAGTGAGAAGTTAAAGAGAGGTAAGCTTTAAAAGTGACAGAGGGTCAATTTTACTCCAAGTGGCATTATGATTCAATAAGTTCAGAATAGAACATTTTGAGAGAATGCTATGTGGGAGTAAGTAGAAGAACTGAAGTTCAACCAGCCCCATTGGGCTGCAGTAATGTTGTTCTTAAGAGAGTTTGGATCCCACATAGAGATTGGATTTTGAATACCCAGCCTGGTCAACCTGAAATGTACTGGGCCTACAAGTCAATGTCCAAGATTTGATAAGCCTGAGAAATGGAGGAAGGGTCAGTGTGACCTAAGCTGTGGAGGGTGCTCACCTCTCTCTCTCTCATCTATCTATCTCTGTCTCCTACACACTCATGTATTGTATCATGAAGAAAGGGCACAGAGGGTGGGGAAGGAACAGAAGTTGTGCTTAGAAGCTTGGCTTTAAGTACCTGACATGATCTACTACATACCCATTGTATGACCTTGGAAACATAGTTAACATTACTGAAACTCAGTTCCCTAATTTATAAAATGAAATTTTATATGTTCATCAAAGTTGTGTTGTAAGAATTAAGGTGAGGGAAAAGAGTATGACTGCACCTGCAAGTGTCGGTATTTAAGCAATTATGAGGGGAAAAAAAGAAAGCAAGCAAAATCATGTGTGAGAAGAAGCATTAGTATGTTAGAAAACCATGTGCAAATGTCTCTACCTAAATCATGATTCGTATCAATCATTCCCACTATCTGTGTAACCTTGAATTTGTAGCTCAGTTTCCACATTTGACTAACAGCAAATTATAAGCTTTACTAGAAGAGCTACTCTGAAGAGTAAATGAGATAAGCATAAAACACCAGACAATACCTGCTTAACAGTATGATACCTACTGGAGTGGAATCAGCCTGAATTTAATTGGAAAGTCAGAGCACAAATGGCTTTTTTTTTGTTTTGAATATCAATGTACATTTCAAATAAGCCTTCCAGTAATACTGTTATAGTGAAGCTGTATAGAAAGTCATCAGCTCCTTGTCTGTGCCTATAACTCCCTGACATTAATCACTTAAAACTACAAAATTGGTTATTTGGTTGCCATGCAACATGCTTTACACAAGCTCTCATCTCAAATAACTTTTTCCATTTCATGTCATTGCTTCTTTGTTTTTGTTTAATCCACTGAAATATAATGGTAAAAAATACCAGACAGTTTATTTAAAAAAAAAAAAAAAAGAATGTTCTTTGATTTCCATCTAAGGTAGCTCCAAATTGACACAAAGACTTGTAAATTGGTTTAGAATTCCAAGCACATATACCCATAGGAACAGTATTAGCCATGTTGATTAGGTCTCCAAGTCTGCCAGAAGGAGGGAAAAAAAATCAATGACTGTAACCCAAAAGGTCCCTGAATTGTAGAATTAATAGTACTATTCTGAGGTCTGCATTCTGGAAAGAAAACACCATGCATGACCTGTGAGGGCAGAACCAGCTGAGGAAAATTTTCAAAATGGTTGATGTTTACATTTCGCCTACACTTTCCACTCAACTCAGCAATCCCCAACTATTTCTTAATCTTTCTTTTCTCAGAGTGTGTTTTAATTAAAACATTCCATATAATCCCACTGTTTTCTTCCTCTTTGTCTCTTTTATTGAAGCCATTCTGCTTAAAATGACTGACCTTTTCTTCATCCTAATTCAAACATTGATTTCCTCAGTGCCCCTTTTCCAATTTATGAGAAACAAATGGATTAAATCAATTCGTAGTAAAGTGATATTTAATATTTCATCAGCTAACAATTCTTTTTTCTTGTATACCTTTGTGGGATATAGTATGCTTTTTCAAAGCGTGATTATTATGCATAATAATCAAATAAAGAATATAAGTAGTCATTATCTTCAACATTGAAGAGTACATATATTGTGCACGTTCAGTATTTGTTCTACTAGTTTTTTGTTGTTGTTTTTCTTATTTATTTATTTATTTATTTTTGCACATATTAGCTTGGAAATAACAATTTTTAGTCTCCTGTGGTACATCATTCCATGGTCTATTCTACTTGTTTATGAGCATTCTTATGTCTCTCTTTTAATATATATGTTTTAAAATTTTTCTAGAGTGTGTGGGCTCACCAGAGAGATTCAGAGAAAGAGAAAGAGGGAGTGAATAAATGAGAAAGCACTTCCCATGGGGAACTGCCATGTCACATTCCTTCTCCATTTCTCCTTTCCAGATTCTAGGCATGCACAGACATATGCCTGGCATAGTTCTTAACTGCTGGGTCTGGAACTTAACAGCATGGTTAATGTGAGATCTTGTTGCCTTAACCACTATTCCACCAGCTGGGCTCTTAATCCTGAATCACAACCACTTTATCCCTACCCCTATTCAGCTTCTAGCATCTACTATTACTCTCTCTACTTCTATACCACTGAGTCCTTCAGTTTCTGCCATAGAGTGTAAATATTTGATATATGTTAAACAGGGCATACAGTGTCTTTCATAGCCTGGCTTATTTCACTTAGTGTTGTATCTTCTAAGTCCTCCTACTTCATGTCAAGTGACAAGGAGTCGTTGTCTTTATGTCTGGGTAGTATTTTATTGTGTGTGTGTGTATCACATTTTCTTAATCTATTCATTGGTTGTTAGGCACTAGGTTGATTCCACTTTAGCTATTGTAAACAATACTGCATTAAACAAGGCTGTGCAAATGTGTCTCTGACAGTGTCAATATCCAAGTGCGATTAGAGGTCAAACAACAGTCTATCTTTAGAATTTTATAGGAAGCCCCTTAGTGTATGCCACAGTGGCTGTACTAATTTACATTCCCAACACCAGTGTACAGGTATTCTCTTTTCTCCACAACCTCTCCAGCATTTGTTATTCTTTTCTTTTCTTTTTTTTTTTTAACATAGCTAGTCTGATTGAGATTCGGTAACACCTTGCTGTGGTTTTAATTAGTACTTTTCTCATGTTGAGACTTGAAACTTTTTTCCATATGCTTTTTAGCCATCCATCTGTCTTCCTTTCATTGTTGTCTGTTTAGGATAACTGCCCATTTGTTAGCTGGATTACTAATTTGTGGGTAAACTCTTTGAGTTCTTTATACATTCTTGTTATCAATCCCTTACTTGAAGTACAGGTGGCAAATATCTTTTCCCATTCTGTGGATTGTCTTGTCACTGTATTGTTTCTTTAGTGGGCAGGAGCTTTTTAGTTTGATGTAATCTCACTTGTCTATTTTTGGTGTTGTTGCCTGTACTTTAGAAGTCTTACTTGCCAATGGGACCAGCAGTTAGTGTAATGGCTATATCGTTGGACTCTCATATAGTCGACCGTGGTTCGTTTCCTGGACCCGGTGGCTTAAACTCATGCTGGGCGTGTGTGCGTGCATGCCCAAGATCCCAAGAGGAGAATGAAGGAGAAGGGATTGATGCGTGGCCATCCCCCTTGAGGGGTGATTTCTCACTTTCTGTCTCTCTGTCTCTCTCGGTCTGTCTGGTGAGCACACACGTGCCCTATAGCAAAAACCTCTCCAAAAAAGAAAAAAAAGTCTTACTTGCCAATGCCAATATCCTGAAGTGTTTTTGCTATGTTTTCCTCAAGTAGTCTTATAGTTTTGGGCTTTATGCTTAAATTTTTAATCCTTTTTGAGTTAATTTTTGTAAATGGTAAGAGATAGGGGGTTTGGTTTCATTCTTCTGCAAATTAATATCTTTATCCCTGCATTATTTAGTGACAAGGTTATTTTCTCCACTGAATTATCTTGTGGCCTTTGAAAAATATTGATTAATTGTATGTTGTTGGGTTTATTCTTGGATTTTCTTTTCTGTTTCATTGGTTTGTATGTCTGTTTTGATGCCAGTACCATGAAGGAGATACAATATATTATGGTTTATTATGAATATAAAGTCAGGTAGTGAGATGCGTCCAACTTTATCTTCTTACACATTCTTCCTGTAACGTTTTGACATTACAAAGATTTTAGATTTTGATATTTATGTTTACATTTGTTTCAAGAAATTAAAAAAATTTCAATCTTAATTTCCTCATTTTGAAATAATTCAAAATTTATATTTAGTTTCCATGTATTTGTGTATTTTCAAAAGTTCTTTTTGTTGCTGATTTCAAATTTAATTCTTTTGTTGTCAGAGAAGATACTAGATATTATTTCTATTCTTTCACATTTGCATAGGGTTGTTTTGTGCCTTAAATGTAACCAGTCTTAGAGAATGTTCCATGTGTAGCAGGGAAAAAAAAGTGTGTTCTGTATTTGTTGGGTGAAATGTTCCATAAATGTCTGTCAGCTCCATTTGATTTATGGTATCATTTAACTCCAGTGTTTGTTTATTTTTTGTCTATATGACCTATTCAATGGTGAGACTGAAGTGTTGAACCCTTCTAAAATTAATTTGTTAGCATCTGTTTCACCCTTTAAGTCAAGCAGTTTTTGTTTCATGTATTTAAGTGCTCTCATGTTGGGGGTGTAAATATTTGTAATTGTTATATCTTCTTGGTGAGTTGATTCCTTTAATACTATATAATTACTTTGTCATTTTTAACTTAAAATTTTGTCTGATATCAGGCTATCACTGCTTTCAATGTGGTGCCCATTGGCACAGAATATCTTTCCTAACCTTTCTCTTTAATTTGTGTATTTATTTACTGATGAGGTATGTTTCTTGAAAGGAGCATAAAGAGGGCTCTTGTTTAATCCATTCACCTTGTCTGTATCTTTTATTTATTTGTTTTAGGTTTTTGCTATAGGGCATATGCACTTGGTGGAGAGACAGAAAGAGAGACGAAAAGTGAGAAATCATACCCTAGAGGAGGATGGCCATGCCACATTCTCCTGGGATTTGGGGCACACATACACACACACACACACACACACACACGTTTGTTTGTTTTTTCTGGAAGTCTGAATATGTCATACTATTCCTTCCTGGCTTATAAGATTTCTGTTGAGAGGTCTGAGATTAATCTGATGAGGTACTCTTTTTAAGTAACTTGGCACTAATCTCTAGCCATTTAAAAAAGTTTATTTTTATCTTTGACTTTTGTTATTTTGACTATGATAAAGTGCCTTGCAGAGGTTCTTATGTCGAATCTGTATGGCATCCTTTGAATTTCCTAGATTTGGATATCTGTCTCTCTTTACTTTTGAAATTTTTTCAGCTAATATTTAATGAAATAGAATTTTTGTACCCTTTCTTGTCTCTCTGGCTTTTAGGGTATCCATTACACAGATATTCAACCACTTAATGGTGTCATTAATTACTCATATGTTTATCTTCATTTTTATAGTTTTTTTTTTTGAGAAGTTTTTTCGCTATAGGGTGCATGCTCTCGCCAGCCAGCCAGAGAGAGACAGAGAGATAGAAAGCGAGAAATCACCCCCCAGGTGGGATGGCCACACTGCAATCCCTTCTCCTCCATTCTCCTCTCGGGATCTTGGGCACGCACGCACATGCACCCAGTGTGAGTTTAAGCTGCCGGGTCCAGGACTCGAACCGTGGTCAACTACATGGGAGTCCAGCGACATAGCCATAATGCTAACTGCTGGTTCCACATTTTTATAGGGTTTTTTTTTGACAGTTTGAACTATTTCCTGTATTTTTAACTTCCAGAATTTATGTTTGATTCTTTCTAAAGGCATCTTCTATTTACTTAATTTATCATTGTGTTATGAATTGTTTTATTTTATGTAAAATTTCTGTATTTTCTTGCATTTTATTGAGCTTTGTTATAATCAAAATCCTAAAATCTATTTTCAACATTTCTATGATTTTATGAATGTTATCTGTTGGTAGCAGGGAGTTAGTGTGTTTCTTTGGAGAAAAAATATTTTCTAGCTTTCTTTTTAATTTTTTTTAGTATGTTTTGAGTCCCTCTGTTGATATTCAGGCATCTAGTGCCACCTCACTTACTCCTGCCAAGCAGGTGGATTCCTTCATGCCAGTGACAGCTGTTGCCCTGTGGGTGGTTTCCTGAGTTATCAGAATCTATGTAGGGCATGGAAACCCTCCTTTAGGTAAGATAGATATTGGCTGAAAGTATCCTTTGTCTTGAATAGGTTACACATAAGAGGAATATGGTTGCTGGTTGAGAAATTGTGACTCAGTTGTTTAACTGACCATTTGTGTGTGCTCCCTAGAGATGAAGGAAGATGGCTGCTTAAAGCCTGAGTCTTTTCCTAGCCACAGCAGGCCCTTACAGGTTGTTTATTGCAAGGAAGAGAGATGAAACTGTCATTGATGGGACCCTGGGTAGGTATCTGGGGCACAGGCAGGTGGATGAGGGCTCTTGGCAGGCCTCCACATTGGTCACTCAAAAACAAACCTGGATTTACTTTCCATTATAATTACTTGATTTCCTTGAAAGAAAGTTTTTTGAGGAAGGGGCTCCATCTTTTTAACTCAAGGCTGTATCTTTAGCATCATGCACATTGAGTTGCTTAATCAATATTATTGAATGAATATTCTTATCTTATACTTCGTGCTTTTAGAGCTACAATATTTGCAAGAACAAAACCACCATCTGGATTGGAGACAGTGACTGTGTAAATATTTAAAAATGCTACTGGCACATTGACTGAGGTAGTTGGCTCTCACAAGGCCAAACTCATCGTTCAAGTCATGACCTAGTGGTGTGGGAAACATGCAGGGCATGTGTACATGAATGCCAAGAATCCTGGGAGGAGGAACAAATAGAGGAGAGAAATTGTGGTGTGACCATCCCCCATAGAAGGTGGTTTCTCAATTTCTTTCTCTCTCCAATGAGTGCATGTGCCTTCTAGCAAATTAAAAATTAAATTAATTAACTAATTTGAAATGGTATAATTTATTGTATTAGTGAAGGGGATATTGTGCATACCTCAAATAATTCAATCCCTAAGTCTCATGCCTCAAAAATCACTTAATATAAAAAACATGTGAAAGAATAGAAAAGGAATTAAGGGTAAGCTGTTAGCAGCTAACTTGGACAGGAAATGGTAATAAGATGTGTCACATTATTAGATTTTTTGGAGTGGTGTGTGGTGGGGAGTATATGCCCCTATGGGTCATGCATTTTCAGTTTGGAGATAATTCTTGGCAATAAACTGTTGTTAAAAACACATTCCTACCTCTGTTTCACTGTTTTCTTTCTCTCCTCTCTTACAACATACTTGGTGATAACAAAATCACATCTCTCCAAAAGCAGAAAGCCACCTTGTCCCATTCAAAGCAAAATATAAATGCATTTATCCCAACAGGAAGACAGCAAATAAAATGAAAAGATCTATAAAAACAGAAAGGAATATGCATATATTTGAATATTTAATGTGTCTACATTCTAATCCATATTCTTCTCTTCACCAAACAGTATCTAGGATCAGAATATTAAATCTTCTGCCTTTATAATTACATTAGTGATACATCTGGGAAAGATAAGTTTTTCTATTTGGTTCACTTTATTTTTTAATTTTAAGAAGAAAGGAAAATACTGGTATAGTTAGACTGTAAAGAACTGATGCTCCCACTAGGTTCACCAAGAAAAATTGATTGAGCTTTTGCCTAAAGTGCAAGGTTTATCTCTCATTTGGGGAAGGTTGAAAATTTGCTAAGCATCACAAGATAATTTACTTGCATGTGCACTTCTGGTGGTTTCATCCTTCTTGTGTTTTCTACAGGGCTATTACATGGCAATTTCACATCTAGCTCTGGATGCTTTCACACAAACATTCACTTTCCCAGATCTGTAAGGCAGACAGGGATTTTCTTTTAATGCTTGAGCAACTCCTGGAAGAAGAACCAGAATGAAAACAGATCATTACCTGTTTTCCATCTTAGCACAAATTTTAAAGCAGAACTATTTTAAAACAAATAAACAGGTGGAGACTTTAAAAGAAAATGATTCCCGTGTTTGCCGTTAGGGAAGCAGTTACTGGGTAATTGCTGGCTCTGATGATTTGAGATGGGAAACAGGATGCAGATTTAATGAAAGCAAGGTGAAGGCACATTTCAGAAGCCCAGAATGGCAATAGTAGAGGGTTATTTTCATGTCTTCAGATTGCTTCTCCTTGACCTCTGTGGACTGACCAGATTTTTCTTAGTTCAATGATATGGAATGTACATTCATCCCATAAAAAATGGCTCCCAATGACACCAGTTTGTGGAAGTACACAGGTAAATCAATGGCTAAGAACCCAATGCCCTTCCAGGAGTAAATGCTAGCCTGCTCCATAACAGAGCGGTTGACTAAGATGGCTTTCACATTCCCCTTGGTTTGACTTAGCTTTGGACAGTTCCCACTACACCCTTCCTACCCGCTCCCCCCCCCCCCGACAATTGCCTCCTTATCTTCCTTTTCTTAGAGAATTTACTTTAGAAAACTTGCAATTTGTAAATGTTTTTCTCCGTCGTTTTGAAATGCATATAAATCTTCTAGCCTCTTGCCAGTTTTCAAACCAAGGAACATTTTTCTTAAGGATCTGGGAACCATGTTGCTAAACACTGAAGGAGATAGCAGCCCTGTCTCTTAGCCTCTACAGTAGGGTAAGACCCTAAATTTGATGGGTACCAATTCGCTAACACAGATGGCAAAAAAAGAGAAAAGCGTTTGCAAACTCAGGAATAAACCATAATGCTAATAAACCTGTAGCTGATGTCCTCTAGTACTTTTCCACTACCTCATCTCAAGGCTTAACAAAACCCTCTAGCCATTTGTTTCTACAGAGTTGAATTCAATCTCTCTTTTATTGTAATAGTTTTATATATATATATATTTCTTTGCCCCTTTAACTTTGTCTGGTGCAATTTTTCTTTGACAAATTCTAATGGGAAAAAAATGGTGGAGAGAATCTTGAGAGTCATCTAACACTCAAGACACATTCATTTAGTGGGGCTGCCATAACAATCACCACAGACTTGGTAACAACAGAATTTATTGCCTCACGGATCTGGAGCCTAGAAGTCTAAGATCAAGGTGTTGGTGGTTTGTTTTGTCTGAGGATTCTTTCCTTGGCCTGCATATGGCCACTTTTTTGTTTCTTCACATGGTCTATCCTGCATGTGTGTTTGGTGACTGCCTGGTGTCTCTTGCTGGGTCTAAATTTTCTCTTCTTTTGAGAATACCATTCAGATTGGATTTGGGCTCATCCTAATGGCATCGTTTTACCATAATTACCATCTTTAAGGTCCTATCTTTAAACACTGATACACTCTGGGGTACCTGAGTTGAGGGCCTCAACATATAAATATTTGGCAGATATGATTCACCTCATCAGACTGAGTCTGAGTCTCTGTTGGTGGTGCTGCTGTCTCTACCACTCCTTTCTCAGAGAAAAGTTTACTTCCCAAAGCTCCCAATCCAACCATTTCTGAAAACAGTATTTCTCAAGAATAGCAATGCCTACCTTATTCATACACTACCCTTAGCACCAAAGGGAAAAGTAGGTGTATATTTAATGCTTATGGAATCAGTAAGTTAAGTAGATAGAGAAGGCTTGGGACTGTAGGGAAGGTTACACTACTCCACAGGGATTATGGTTTGAAAGATGAAGATATCATTACTAACTTTTACTCCATTACATTAACATCATCTTCAAGTGAAAAATCAACACGTATTTTCCCATGTTCATTACACAAACACAAATATTTAGTATATTTGACAATTTTGTTCATTCTGTTTTGATATTTCTTCTTTTTTAATAGGCCATGATCTATACATACATAAATTAGCTTCCAAAAGACCCTGCCTAATACAACTCACACAGCTTTTTGAAAGTACTTCAGGAGATAAAAAGTAAACCTGAAAAGAACAGTTCCTTTTAGACGTCTATAAAATAGCCATGGCATGACCTCAGGTCAGATTCTACTTTATATTGGAAAAATCCAGAAATCAAAATCTGAATAGAGCAATTCCATTGTTATAAGACATATTCTTATAAGGTATGCTATATTATTTGATAAATTCATTTGACTATTAATTTAAAAGATTGATAAGAAAGTTGCAAGACAATTGTCTCATTAATAACTACTCCCTGGCAATACTTCATTGGTGTTCTCGGAAAATAAAATTATAAATACAAACAGAGGTATTTAAGAATTGGAATACAAACTTTCAGAATGAAGAGTTGTCCTTGAGCAAGCTGAGGTTAAAAGCTGGGTTTTCTGTTGCCTAGCTATTCCGTGTACAAATGAGTAAGGAGGTGTATGCAGTACTTGACTATTTGCATAAAGGTTTTCTGTTCCAGTAAATTTCAAAACGTGTGTAAGGATGTAACTACTTTTCTATTTGAATTTGTAGTATTTTAGTATGTATTACTGTGTATTTTTTCCACTTTCTAACTTTCCCTGAAAGATACATTTTTAACCTTACTGAATATGGTTTTATAATTAGATTTTTTTCTCTCCTGAATCCTACAACTTTGCCCACACATATTCAATACCTGTCCAAGTTGCCTGACCTCAGTATTTACTATGCTGACTTTGCGTATCCACGGGATACATATCACTAGGTCCTTGCTCTTCTCTTTTGCATTTTTTTCTGGAATACTTCATTACTTCGAAATACTTCAGCCTCTCAAATCCTAACCAAGGTCACAGAATTCTTTCCC
>NW_006205117.1:2329720-2342871 GCF_000334495.1 Tupaia belangeri chinensis | reverse complement strand
TCCCTACTCTTGTTAGCTTTTCATCTCACCCCTTCTTCTTTCTTCACTCATGCATTTTATGGGACTATTATTCACACATAGATCCACCAATTCCCCAAGTGGTAACAATAATAATAGTAGTTCACATATACCTAATAGCTATTATGTGCTGAGAAATAAGGGCGGTATGAGGATAATTCATTTACTCTTCATAGCAACCCTATGAAACCACTGCTAATGATAATTATCTTCCACATTTAAAGATGGAGGCTGCTGGGGCCAGCAGGTGGCCTGGCAGAGGCACTGAATTCCCACATGGCCTACTAAAATTTGGGCCCTAGTCCTGGCAGCTTGAAAAACATGCTGGACGTGCATGTGTGCATGCTCCAAATCTCAAGTTGAAAGTGGAAGAGAAGGGATTGAGGTGTGGCCATCCCCCTTGAAGGGGTGCTTTCTCACTTTCCCTCTCTCTGTCTCTCTACTGAGCGTACACACCCTATGGCAAACACCTGGAAAAGAAAAAAAGATGAAGGTTCTGAGGCACAGGACACATAGTGGTAAAGTTGGGATCTGAAACTCACTAGTCAGGATTCAGATTTGTGACTAGTATATAGGTGACAAATTACTCAATGAAATATTACTGGAAGTGATGTAATGCCACAGAATTTTCTATCAAGTCTAAAGTCTAAAGACTTTTTCTTTTGTCTGATCTGTTCTCTGAATGAATATCCAGGAGAAGAAGGTATAGCCTCAAGTCTTGTATTAAATTGAAAGAAGAGTGAGGTTTTTGGGGCTAGGAGATGCTAAATATTAAATGACTTGAGTCACAGTTTAAGAGTAGAACAGCTTGTGGGGACAGTAGGTTGTGTGGATTCCCTCATAGCCAATCATGGTTTGAGTCCTGGATTTGGTAACATGAAAATCATAGTGGGCATTGTACTTGTGTGCCCCAAATCCCAACAGGAAAAAGAAGGAGAAGGGATTGAAGTGTGGCTATCTCCCCCAGGGGCGATTTATCATTTTCCCCTCTCCCTGTCTGCAGTGAGCACATGCTCCCTATGGTAAACACCTAAAAAAAAAAAAAAAAAAAAAAAAAAAGTAGAACAGCTTTTTAGTACTTATTTATGTAAAGATCCTGGATTTGAAATCATTAGCCTATTTGGGGATGAATGGTATGAATAAGAAAAATTTTTAGGGACAGGCTATTTTTTAGGTAGGTACTAATCTATTTTTTAAAATTTTAAAGAATTTTTTTAGCCAAATTAAATTAATGTATTTTAATTGGGTAATTAATCATACTTAATTAATATTTCTTGGTTAATGCAAGTTAATTGATTTTTATTGTCAATGGGCACATGTGCTTTTCAGAAAAAGAGAATATGCCCCCAATAGGATGTGATCATGCCACAATCCTTTTTCCTCATTTTTCCATCCTGTCAGGATTTTCGGCAAGCACACACAGACACTTAGTGCATTTTTCAAGCTGCAGAGGACAGGACCCTAACTTTGGTCCCCCATGTGGGATCTGATTTTCTAGATATAGCAATTAATTGTTGTATTAAGGGGCCAGCCCTACTCACATTTTAATCATATCTAAATAGTAGACCAGTTTTTGAAGTAGACCTACTTTAAGGTCATCTCAGGCAATTCCTTAAAGCACAGAGATGACACTGTTCTGGCAGCCTCCTCCTTTCTGAGATGACTAGGAGGCTTCAACAAATGATTCAGAGAGTGAGAGCTGGAGCTATAGTGAGTTAAATTGTCTGCAACAAAAATCAGTCAGAACTGTAAATCTAGTAAACTGCACATAAGAACAAGCACATGCAGGTAAAACAAAAATAGACTGATCACCATGTTATGCTTGGATTTAACATCTGAAAGGTACTTTTAGCACTTCCATTGCTATCCAAACTGTAATTTACATATATTTATTTTAAATTTATAGAACTTGAAGTTTTACATAAATGTCTAAACGTGATCCTTGCATAAGTTATCATTTTTTGCTTTTCGTTTTCTCAATACCGGCATTTTTCTTTCTTTTCTCAGCCCCATTATTTGTCCTAGCCTACTCAAATTCTTACCCTCTAGGTTCTCTCCATGCTATAAAAATAGTGTGCAAATTTACATATATGAATATACATACATATAAACCCATTTAAATACATGAACAAATTATGCATACATAGTGAATTATATGCATATACATTCATTTATGGCTATAAATATATTTACATATGAGGGGATCTTCAAGAAGTTTATAAAAATGTGTACTATGAAAAAATTACACATGGGTTTTAAAATTTTTTACACCAAAAAATTCTCACTTGAATTCCATTTTTTCACAAATTTCCTGATGTCTTTTTGTATGTATGTACATATATATTTCTGCTCTCAGTTAAGTTTTTCCTTCTGTGTTCTCCACACTTCAATTTGCAGTGTCTGCAGGTGCCCTGGTAGCCTAGACTGTGAGTGATTATGGAGGTAGTTCTGTGGCTTTGTTGAGGTTGGTGGATGCCTTGGACTATTCCTCAGTCCCTGGGGTACAGGCATGGCATACAGAGGCTCTTTCCAGTAAAAGGGTGTGGTTTCTGGAGGTTCTGTGCACCAGGGGTGCTGTTCCTTGGTCTCTGAGTGCACATTGGTTCTCCTGGTTTGGGGGCTCTATAGTCACCTACCTGTTCCCTGAGGTGCTGATTACTTCATATGCTTGGGTCCCAGGATCAAAGATGTATATAGAGGTCCACCTGAGCTTGTGGCATTGCAATCTTTTGTGTGAGCATGGTGGAGTGACATTAGGATTTCAGGAATGTGGAGATGCAAGATCTATTGGACCTCAGGGCAGGGTGCATTTAAGCAGTAGCTCTGATTTCAAAATGGCACTGTACCATAGAAGCTTGGGTCCTGGAGAGTGGGGATGACCCAGTGTGGGTTTATTCTCTGGGGTAAAGCAGCTGTGAATTCCATCTAATTTCCTAAGCTCAGTCAGGACCTCCCCTATAGCTAGTACTATAGTTGTCTGCAGTGATAATAGGAACCACTGGGGGTTCTTCTTACCTATTCCTCATGATGGAAAGGAGAGTCCCTCTTAGCTCTGCTCTGATCCAGACTAGGTATTTCACTTCTCTTGCTATGTTGCTATCCTGGATTTCCATGCTTCAGAAGGTTTCCATCACTTCCTTGCTGAATTATTTTGTTATTCCCTAGACATTCTATCAGACTGTAATTTTTTATTTATTGTTTTGGAGGTTTTTTTTGTAGGGGAGACAAACATTGAATATCTCTAGTCAGTCATTTTGATGACATGTCTCTCTCCCACTTATCCTAAATTCTGACCAAAAATCTCTCCTGAGAGGAGATTAACATTATAGTTTATTATTAATAAGGGAATAATATTATTTATGATAATAGTATATGTTCTTATTTATTTTTCTTTCTCAAAAATATGTTTAAAGTAATATTATAAATGCTTGTGGACATAATTTATATATTTAATATATATATAAGCTGCGCCAACTTGAAAACTATTGTGGTATCCATCAGCTCTTAGTCCTTTGGGATTATCTCCTGTCATGCATCTTGTATTATATACAGATATATATATTTTTTTCCTATCAACTTTTTAATTCATTTGAGGGAAATCACACACTTTCCCTTGGATATTCCTTGTCTCATCCCTAATTTGCAGAACTAATGCTTGGTACAGTATCTTCTAGTACACTGAGAATAATGCCTTGTTTTAGGCCTTGTGGCATAGAATGTGTCATAGATAATGCCATATATTGGGTAACACCACCTGGGTTTAAATCTCAGTTCTACTATTGGATTGTTGGGAAAGTCATGATGCATTTTTACATAGAAAAACAGAAAAATCTGTCATGACTTTCCTGATGCCCAAATACTTTCTCACTTTGTAATTTGGGAAAAAATCACTTAAATCTCCCCTACATCAATTTCCTTAACTTGAATAATTACTCTCATTTCATAGTGGTGATGAATATTAAATTAATTAGTTTATAGAATAACTTATAAAGTGCCTAACACAGATTAGGATTCATAAGTGATATCTGTTTTCTTAATCATAGTAGTAAATATTTGTTAAAACTTAGTTTTTATTATTTACACCTGCTTCAGAAAACACTGTCTATAGAGAATAAGAATTAAAGAAATAAATTGTTGATTGTATTTAACAAAGTGTTTGTAATATCTAAAAGGATTTATAAATGTGGGATAGCTTTGACAATCTGCCTTTGGTATTTAAAAAAGGCTGAATTTATTTACTATTGCTTCTTAGTGATTCTGATAAGGTCCAATGTAAATGTGTTTCTATTCTCCAATGAAATATTAATGATTCACAAGGAAACACATTCAACAATAGTAAGTCAAATAAGGGGTATATTTTTCTTCTCTTTTTTTTAGAAAATAAATTATTTTCTTATTAATTTTTCAGTATGTTTTTGTATTAAGAAAAGATATGTAGATCTTGTCTTACATTTTTTCTCCCATAAATATATTGTTCTGTGTCAGCATTACTAGATGGAATGTTAGTTAGTCTCAGGGGCTTTATCAACTGTTCATTAATATTTATCCAGGGATAAAATACCCAAGCACAAGAGAAGGTCAAATGTGTCTGAAGAAAGGGAAACAGAAAAGTGTTTAAATTTTCTCCTCATCCTCACACTTACTGAGAATGTCGTTGTTCAGTGTTATATTGCTTATGCAACCAAGAGGAAATTGCTCTTATCTATTTTTGAGTATACCCATTGAGTCATGGAATTCATTCATCCAGCTCTTCAATAGTTCATTAATTTATTCAGCAAATATTCATTGAGTATCTGGTATGTTCTAACCATCATTCTAAAATCTGGAGATATAGCATAAAGAAAACAAACAGAAAATAAAATAGTATCATTAAAAATAAAAGTTCCCACCCTTGATGAATGTAAATTGTAGTGGGTGATTCAGACAATAAGCAAGTGAGTAAGTAAATGCCTAGTATAAAGCCCAGGAGTCATCAATATTATGCTTATCCAGAGAAGGCCACTCTGAGGAGGTATTATCTGAGCAGGACATTGTAGAAAATCAGGGAGCTGTGGAGAAAGAATGATACAGAGGACACCAAGGTCACAGGCTCGGAGTATTAATGTACTTGATGTGTTTGAAAATTATCAAGGAGGTCAATAAGGATGAGCACAGAACCACAGGGAAGAGCCCCAAGAGACAAGGTCGAATTGAGACTGGGGGCCATATCAATTAGGGCCTGATATATCAAGGTAAGAACTTTGGGCTTTATTATCCATGTGAAAGAAAGCTATAGGAGGGACCAGGACAGGAAAACTGTGCTTTAATTTATGTTTTACAAAATATTATCTTTATCATTTTATTTGTCAAACTTATTTATCTTACCTGTTCTCATATTTGCCATGCATGTACCAGAACCTGAGTAAAGTTGGGAATTCACTCCACTTACTGGGAGGGAACTATCCCGGTAATAAACATCTTTTTTAAAAATTTTTTATTTCTTTTTATTTCAATTTCTTTTATACATTCAATCAATGTTACTTAGTTTACATAGTTAATATTCCAACATGTGTACATTTCTCACCAGTCCAGTTGGCAACACTATAAAGTTATCTTCAACAGATAATACCCCATTTTTTTTGTTCCATAAATGCCTTGCCTTTCTATTTTTCTCCTTAATGTCCTTCCGCAGACTCTACTACTTCACCCGCCCTCTTCCCACACTGTATCTGGTATTCACAACTATTTACTAAGTTTCTATAACCTTTAGTCATTCAGTTTTGGCCATAGAGTGTGGACACTCAGTATATATTAAGTGGAGACATACAATGTCTCTCCTTCATAGCCTTGCTTCACTTCGTAGCTTGCTTCACTCAGCAGTAAATCTTCCATATTCATCCACTTTCTGTCAAAAGCCAGGGTCTTGTTTTTTATGGCTGAGTAGTATTTCATAGAGTATATGTGCCATACTTTTTCAATCCATTCATCTGTTTGTGGGCATTTGGGTTAGTTGCATGTCTTAGAAATTGTTAACAATGCCACAATAAACATCGATGTGCAAGCACTTTTCCAATTAAGAATTCTTCTGTCCTTTGAGTAGATACCAAGGAGTGGGACTGCTGAATCATACAGTAGTTATGTTTGTAGATCTTTGAGGAATCTCCAAATTGTTCTCCACAGTGGCTAGATCAATTTATATTCCCAACAGCAGTGTAAGAGAGTTCCCCTTTCACCACACCTCACCAGCACTTATCTTTTTTTTTTTTTTTTAATCTTAGTCATTCTGACTGGGGTTAGGTGGTATCTGGTAGTGGTTTTAATCTCCCTTACAATGAGAGATGTTGAGCATTTCTTCATGTGCCTTTTGGCTATTTGTATGTCTTCCTTAGAGACTGGATTTTTCAATACATTCTCCCATCCTTTAATAGGGTTAATCATGTTTTTTTGGGACAGCTGCTTGAGTTCCTTGTGTATTCTGGTTATCTGTCCCTTATCTGATGCATAGTTTACAAAAATATTTTCCCATTTTGAGAGCAGTGAATTCACACTGTGAATGACTGTGTCTTTTGCCGTGCAGAAACTTCTTAGTCTGATGTAATTCCACTTGTCTATTTTGGGGATTATTGAATATGCTTTGGGGGGTCTTACTTAAGAAGTCTTTGCCTACTTCAATGTCTCCCAGAGTTTCTCCAGTGTATTCTAG
Organism: Tupaia belangeri chinensis; assembly: GCF_000334495.1. Lineage (NCBI taxonomy): Eukaryota > Metazoa > Chordata > Mammalia > Scandentia > Tupaiidae > Tupaia > Tupaia belangeri. The sequence goes on along the minus strand of NW_006205117.1, from coordinate 2,336,171 downwards.
GAGCAGTTTTATAGTTTGAAGTATAGATCTTTTTATTTTATTTTATTATTTTTTTAAGCCACCGGGTCCGAGATTCGAACCATAGTCGACTACATGGGAGTCCAGCAACATAGCCATTACGCTAACTGATGGCCCCAAGGTTTAGATCTTTGATCAACTTTGAGTTGATTTTTGTCAATGGTGAGAGGTAGGGGTTCAGATTCATCTTTCTGCAGCTGGATACCCAGTTTTTCGAGCACCATTTGATAAAGAGATTTTCTTCTCCCCACTGGATTGACTGGCACCCTTTATCAAAAATCAGTTGGCTGTATGTCTGGGAGTTTATTTCTGGAGACTATTCTATTCCATTGGTCCAGATGTCTATTTCTGTGCCAATACCATGCTGTTTTGATTACCACAGCTCAGTAGTATATTTTTGAGTTAGGGATTGCTTTGGTAATACAAGGTTTTTTATGACTCCAGACGAATTGTATAATCATTTTTTTTTCTTTTGGAAAGGTTTTTGCTATAGGTTGCATGTGCTCGCCAGAAAGACAGAGAGAGACAGAGAGACATAAAGCGAGAAATCACTCCCCCCCGGGGGGGGATGGCCACGCCACAACCCCTTCTCCTCCATTCTCCTCTCAGCATCTTGGGCATGCACGCACACGTGCCCAACGGGGCACCGGGTCCAGGACTCAAACCGTGGTCGGCTACATGGGGGTTCAGCGACATAGCCATTACTCTAACTGCTGGTCCGTATAATAATCTTTTCTAGATTTCTGAAGAACGTCTTTGACAGTTTGATTGGGATTGCATTAAGTATGTAGATTAATTTGGGTAGAATTGCCGTTTTGATTATATTAATTCTCCTAATCCAGGAACATGGGATGTCCTTCCACGTTTTGTGTCATTTGCAATTTCTTTTTTTAGCTTCTCATAGTTTTCCTTGTGGAGGTCTTTAACCTCTTTGATTAGATTTATTCCTAGGTATCTTAGACTTATTGTGGCTATGGTAAATAGAATTACTTTTTTCAGTTCTATCTCAGTCTACTTACTGTTCATATATAGAAATACTATAGATTTCTGTATGTTGATTTTGTATCCTGTAACTTTACTGTATTCATGTATTATTTCCAGGAATTTTTTTCATGGATACCATTGGGTCTTCTATGTATACCATCATGTCATCTGCAAATAGAGAGAGTTTCACCTCTTCTTTTCCGATGTGAATGCCTTTTATTTATTCTCTTTTCTAATTGAGTTGGTGAGAACTTCCAGTACTATATTGAAAAGAAGTGGAGAAAGTGGGCACCCTTGTCTTTCTCCAATTTTTAGTAGAAGACCTTTCAGCTTTTCTCCATTTGTGATGTTAGCTCTGAGTTTTTCATAGATAGCTTTTATTGTGTTGAGAAATGACCCTTCTATGCCAATTTTGCTGAGAGTCTTGATCATGAGGGATGTCGTATCTTATCAAATGCTTTTTCTGCATCAATTGATATGATCATATGATTTTTCTCTTTCTTTCTGTTAATATGGTGTATGACATTTATGGTTTTATGTATTTTGAACCAATCTTGCATCCCTGGAAGAAAGTCTACCTGGTCATGATGTATAATCTTTTTCATATGTTGTTGGATATGATTTGCTAGTATCTTGTTGAGAATTTTTGTGTCTATATTCATTAGAGATATTGGTCTATAGTTTTGTTTCCTTGTCTTGTCCTTATCTGTTTTAAGGATAAGGGTGATGGAGGATTCATAGAATGAATTTGGGACAGTTTTACCCTTTTGGATCTTTAGAAATAACTTGAGCTGAATGGGGATTAATTCTTCTTTAAAAGTTTTATATAATTCACAGGTAAAGCCATCAGGACCAGGGATTTTCTTTGTTGGGAGGTAATTTATTACTGATTCAATCTTCTGGCTTGCAATGGGCTTATTCAGACTTTTACATCTTCTTGGCTCAATCTTGATAGATTATATGTATCTAGGAATTTGTCCATCCATCTCATCTGGAATTTTTTTGTTTGCTGGTGTATAGTTGTTTATAATATCCTCTAATGATGTTTTTTATTTCTATTATGTCTGTTGTTAGGTTGCCAGCTTCATTGCAAATTTGATTTACCTGGTTCCTTTCTCTGTTCTTCTTCGTAAGTCTTGCTTGTGGTATATCAATTTTGTTTATCTTTTTAAAGAACCAGTTTTTACTTTCATTTATTTTCTGTATAGTTCATTTATTTTCTATTTCATTTATTTTTGCTTGGATCTTTATTATTTCTTTTCTCCTGGATATTTTTGGATTTTTATTTTCTGTTGCCTTTTCAATTCTCTGAGGCACTATGCTAGGTGATCCATTTGTCTTCTTTCCATCTTCTTCTCATGTGCACTAATTGCTATGAACTTCCCTCTTATGACTGCTTTAGCAGTGTCCCAAAGATTATGAAAACTCATGTCCTCATTGTCATTGACTTCCATGAATCTTTTTATTTCAGTTTTAACTTCTTCAGTAGTTGTGAAGTCATTCAGGAGTAGGTTATTTAGTTTCCATGTATTTGTGTATTTTTGAGAATTTTTCTTGAAATTAAAATCAAGTTTAATTCCATCATGGTTGGAGAAGATGCTGGATATAGTGTCTATGCCTTTCAATATGTAGAGGCTTGCTTTGTGCCCTATCATGCAGTCAATCTTCAAAAAGTTTCCATGTGAAGGTGAGAAAAAAGTGTATCTCATGGTTTTTGGGTAGAAAGTTCTGTACATGTTAAGTCCATTTGATTTATGGTATCATTTTGATCCTTTATCTCTTTACTTACTTTTTGTCTAGTTGACCTTTCCAGAGGAGAGAGTGGGGTGTTGAGGTCTCCAACAATTAGTGTGTTGCTATCTATCTCTCCTTTTAGATCTAACCGTATTTCCTTTACATATTTGGGTTCTCCTGTATTAGATGCGTAGATATTTATAAACATTATATCTTCTTGATTGATGAACTATTTTACTACAATATAATTCCCTTCTTTGTCTCTTTGAATAGTTTTTGTCTTAAAGCCTATTTTGCCAGGAATTAGTAACATGACTCCAGCTCTTTTTTGGTTCTCATTTGCATAGAAAACCTTTTTCCAGCCCTTCACTTTTAGTCTATGTTTATCTTTATCCATGAGATACGTTTTTGGGGGAAGATCTTCTTGGGTTGTTTCTGTTTGGAGTCCTTTGCATTTCTTGGATCTGGATGTGTGAATGCTTCTCTAGACTTCGGAAGTTTCCTTACAGGATTTCACGGAATAGATTTTCCATGCCCTTATTAGTTTCTTCACCTTCTGGGATACCAATTATTCGGATGTTTGGGCGTTTAATGTAGTCTAGTATTTCTTGTATATTATCCTCATTTTTTTTGGTTATTTTCTCTACCTTTTTGGTGTCCCCTCCCCCCCAGGTCAGAGCTTTTATCTTCTACATCAGAGATTTGATCTTTAGCATGGTATAAAAGGCTTTTAATACTTTAGAGAGAGCTTTTGATTTCCTGTATTACAAACTTCATTTCTAATAGTTTCATCTCATTCTTCCTTAGAGTGCCATTTCTTCTTTCATATCGTGGAAAGACTTCCTAATATCCTATAGTTCGTTGTCTCTTTTCTGTCCCAACTCATAGCTTTGTCACCATGAGTGTTCTTTCTCTGACATTTTGGTAACATCTTCTGCTTTTTAAAGAGATAGAGGGGAGTTATTGTGTTCTTTTGATGGAAACATATTTCCTGGTTTATTAAGACCTGAGGCTCTTCTACTTCTAGCCACTGGGAGATGTATTCACTTTTGTATACCTTTTTGGAGAATGTTTCTTTGACAGGGTACAAGTGTGCTTCCCTTTTGCTGTGGACTGATATGTGCCAAAGTCTCTCTTCTGCTGTGTTTAGCAATGTGGTCTCCACAGAAGAAGGGTTCTATTCAGGTGTCTTAAGAGCAGTTTCTCTTTTTTCGCAGGTGGTTAAGTAAAAGGGAAGATCCCAGGGAGCCTCACAATACTAGGTCATTTGAAAACTGTGATCCTAGACCTGTCTAGCCCCTTTTGTTGTGTGGAAGATAAGCAGGAGATGACAATATAAGAAGGATGAGAAAAGAGTAAGAAAGAGAATAAAGAAAATTTTGCAGGCACATCATTTCGTCAGGGGGCTAGAGATGGAAGTAGGCTCTGCCTGAGAGCTGGGGGCAGTCCTGTGGGGTAAGGAAAAGTAGGAAATTAGCAAAAGAAAGAAGAAGAAAAGAAGGGAAAAAAAGCCTACTTTGCTGACTAGGGGGGCTTTGGGGTTGGGGGGGGCTGGAGCTGGGTCCAGGAGCCAGTGACTGGCCCTGCTTCAATGTCCTTTAGGCGCCAAGGGGCTGAAGATGGATTTGGACTCTGATGGAGAGGTGGGGCAGTCTTTGCTGACAGGGCATTGCTGTGGGGTTAGAGGAGCTGGAGTTGGAGCCAGGGGCTAGTGACTGGCCCTGCCTCTATATCCTTTAGGCACCAGAGGGCTGGAGATGAAAGTGGGCTCTGCTGGAGAGCTGGAGCAGTCCTTGCTGACAGGAGGTTGCTCTGGGGTTGGGGGAGCTGGAGCTGGGGCTGGGGGCCAGTGACTGACCCTGCCTTAGTGTCCTGTAGGGCAGGGGGCTGGAGATGGAAGTCGGTATTAACATCTTTATCCAAAGGGTAGCTGGATACTTCTGGAGCCAGCTCTAATTCCCATAAAAAAGACTTTTTGAATCTTGCTGAATTCTCTTCAAGAAATTGAAAATTAGAACCTCAGGCCTCAACTTGAGTGAGGATGTAGGCCACAATTGTAATCAAGGCTCTATTTATTCTTCTGTTTTTCACTCGCTCATTCATAAGTATGTATTGAACATCTATGTGTGGTCACTATGCCATGCATCAGAGTGTAACCATGAATGAAATAGGCAGAGTTTCTATCCTAATAGATCGTTTAGTCAATTGACTTACATGTGACCTTAAGCTATCTTGTTCCAGGACCAAAGGTTAGAACTACTTCTCCAGTTCAACATATGGGGCCAGCAGGCGGTATAGTGGCTTAAGTGCACTGGACTTTCACATGGCTGACCATGGTTCTAGTCCTGAACTTCTGACCCTGGCAGCTTGAAAATCATCCCAGGCATGTTGCATATATGCACAAAATCCTGAAAGAAAACTGGAGAGGAAAGGACTACAGTGTGTCCATCTGCCCGGGGACTGATTTCTCACTTTCCCTCTCTCTGTCTCTTTCTGGCACGTGCATGTGCACTATGACAAAAACCTTAAAACAAGAACAAAACTACTTTCCCCATTGCAAAAGGTATAGCTCTGTATCAAAGTATCATACTAGATCAGTTTGGCTGCCTGAACCCTCAAATGGTCAAGCATTTTGCCAGGTATATATATTTATAACCATAAATGTCTGGATTTGTAATCACTATTAAATATATACTCTGTGGTATGTGCCTGGTAGTAGTACCATCTCCAGGCAAAAGGCAATTTCAATTAATTTCATGCTTTTAAGTGAAGGTACTTTGCTGCTGGCACGTTTACCATTCACTTATAATGTCTTTAATAATCTAAGACTTTAGAAAGAACTTATTAAATTAAAATGAAACATTCAAAGACACAGAGACAATCATGCCTTGTGAGGTGGAATATATGTAACAAAATTAAAAATTTACCCTTTTTTGAAGAAGACAGCCAGCAGAGCACTCAAAACCTAGGACATGAAATCAATCATCTCTCCACATGAGAAAACTAAGTATTTTAAAGGTTTATAAGGAAGCTATAAAGAACTTTTCATTACTTTATATAGACGTAAATATATTACAATGTGAACAAATTGCATTTTTTCAGTTAATGAACTTAATAGACCAGCAAGCATTTGCTGAGAAGCTATAAATGGAGAGCTGAGATTGTTCTGATTCTGAAGATACCTGGATGTCTGACTTTGACTCTTGGCCAAGATAAGGGAGTGGGATTTATGATGTGCTGTTAAGGTCCAAAATTTCCCTGAGAACAGCTAAGACTGAATTGTTCACTGATGGCTTTCACCTGGTTTAAATAGACAGCCAGGTTTGGAAGCAGAGGGATGTCAAAGATCCTGCTGGAGTTCTTCTGAATTATTAGATTGTTGAAGAAGTCATGACTTATTTTTCTATGCAAAAATGTTTAATGACTTTCCAGACACCCCAATTAGATTACTCACACAGATCTGGGTAGCTCAAGCCAGAGACAAAGCATATCACTATGTCAAAAAAGAACACTAGGGGACCAGCAAATGGTGTTACATAACTGAACTCCAATGTAGTCGACTGTGGTTACATAACTGGACTCCCATGTAGTCGACTGTGGTTTGAGTCCTGGACCTGGCAACTTAAAACTCACATCGGGTGCATGTGTGTGAGTGCCAAAAATCCTGAAAGGAGACTGGAGGAGAAGGGATTTCAGTGTGGCCATCCCCCCCCCG
>NW_006205117.1:2279523-2329680 GCF_000334495.1 Tupaia belangeri chinensis | reverse complement strand
AGGTGCCACCCCCCTTTGTAAAAAAACCTTACCAAAAAAAAAAAAAAAAAAAAAAGAACCTTAGTAGACTAGTATTTTGATGTGTTTTAGATTTCCAATACTGATTCATGTCCTTTTCCTCTTACTGGATTTTGCTTTTAAATATAGTTCTTTTGTGAATAGGCTCTGTGGAATTATAGGAATTCATTCTAAAGTATGAACTTGTGAACTCTTTGCACTATATATATTCAGCACTATGTTAGAGCAATTAGGAGTACTGAGGAATTTAGAGTCCAGTTGGGAGGAAGACAATAAATGACACACAGGAAGCAACTGCAAATAATAAAAAGAGAATGTAATCATTAAATAAGGGTGTTTGGACGATAACTGTGGCTGTAGTTGAGAAGATAAGGGGAGCCCAAATCAAACAAGAGGTGGGAGGTAGCCATTGAACAACAAAATACTTAAGCAAGAAAATCTCAGGTGAACAAGGAAGAAAATTTCTGCCATAGTGAAAGTAAAACTGGGTGATAAAATAGAATGTAACTAGTATACTATGTAAACTAGGAAAGTCATGATATACCCCTTAAAGATGTGTTTCTCCAGAAAAGGGTATAGCTCCTCTTTCTATATGGATTCTTACACTCCTATTAAGAACGCTCATCTCTCTGCAGGAAAATGGCAGAGATAATTGACAATTTGGCACAAGTTGTTTCATATCATTAATTGACAGCCTGGTTGAAAAACTAGGTGGGTACCAATGAAATGCTTATGCATAGAATATTTAGAGCCAAGTTCTCCCATTTGGTCTTATATACTGCCAAAACTTTTTGAATAGAAAGAAAGAGATCCTCACCTCCAATCAAAAGCATAGCCTGGGAAATCATTACCAAAAATATGGTCCAGGTCTAGCTGCTGTGGCATAGGTGGTAGGGTGCCACTGTGCTATACTGGAGGCATGTAAGAGGCTCTCAGTTTCTCAGTTTGGATCCTGAGTTGACCTGAACATGTCTGTGGGCTTGCCTATGGTCCTGGCTTACTGGAAGGCTGAAGTGTGGTTGGGGGACAGATCATGGCATGGTAAGACTCTGTGAAGTAGGTCAGTCTCTTTCTTTCTCTCATCTAACAAATAAATAACCTTGAAAGATTATGGTCCAGATTTGGGGAGGGGTTAGGTCAATAACTACAGTGCCTGTCATACTCAATTCTCAACATTTTTCTAAACTAAGCAAATTATAAGTCTGCATATCAGGTTTTGGTTATACATGGATGAGCTATATAAAGTCTTAATCATACAGAAGATGATGAGGCTTAACTGAGATGAGCCAGGATACCAATCTTTATATATATATATATATATCAGTAACAATAATTTTAAATAATTTTTTTTTGGGGGGGAGAGATTTTCACTGTAGGGCGCGTGCGCTCGCCAGACAGACAGAGAGAGACATAGAGACAGAAAGCGAGAAATCACTCCCCAGGGGGGATGGTCACGCCGCAATCCCTTCTCCTCCATTCTCCTCTCGGGATCTTGGGCACGCACGCACACGCGCCCAGTGTGAGTTTTAAGCCACCGGGTCCGGGACACGAACCGCGGTCAACTACGTGGGAGTCCAGCGACATAGCCATTACGCTAACTGCTGGTTCCCAAATAATTTTTGAACATTAAATATGTACCAGAAATGGTGTTGAGAAGCTGATATACGGACTTTAATAAAATTAAGGCGTATTAAAGCCTCTCAGCATAATATCATGTCCAAAGTAAAATGCAAACTTTACTCTTCCCCACCCTTCTCCCTCCTCTTCTCCAAAATAACATGTCCCTACTAATATTTTCTTAAGAACATATGGGGGGTTAGGGAAGAGATAGTGGTGCAGTGATAAAGCTTGATGCCACCAGGCAATCTCATGTGGGAAAATTCCTGGTTCAAGTCTAGAGAACCTCCCTTGAATACACCAGGCACATGCTTGCCTCTAGGAAGATTCATTACCTTCATAAAATTAAAAAATCTTGACTATAGTTTGATGAGATTTTAGATATGTGTACATTGTGACTACCAACACCGAGGTAAAAACTGAGAACATTTAAAAATATTCCAGCAAGAGTTTTTGTGCCTTTTACTAGTCAGTTTCCATCACCCCAGAGGAAATCACTTTGACTTGTCACCATAGATTAGCTTCTCTGCTTTATAAACTTTACAGAATATATAGTATTTTTTGTCTGTTTACTTTCATTAAGCATAATGTGACTGATATTTATGCATATTGCTGTATGTATCTGTAGCTCTTCTTCTTTAATCATTCTATTGAAGAAAAAAATATGCCACAAATTGTTTATTCATTCCTCAGCCCTACACAGAGTTTGTTTCTAGCTGAGGGCTATTGTGAATAAAAATACTTGAAGCATATTTGTATGAGTTTTCTTTTTCTTTTTTTGTGTACATATATACTTGTTTCTCTTGGGTATTTATGTAGGACTGAAATTGCAGGGTAATATGTTAAGAATTCATTTAACTTTATTAGAAACTTGCAAACAATTTTCCAAAACAGAGGCAATATTTTATACTTACACCAACACTGTTTATATTGCATCATATCCTCATCATCTCTCTTTGGTAAATGTTTTAATTTTAGCCATTTGGGTAGGTTGGTAATGCTATCTATTTATAATTTATTTTATAAGTCTTTGCCTCTTTCCGTGACTCAGTTTGTACAATTTCTATTTCCTGTTTTTATGTTCACTGATCTTTTCTTCTGTAGTGTTTATTCTGTTGATAAACTCATCCATTAAAATTTTCTTTTCCATTGTTGTGTCAGCCTAGACTTTTCACTTTATTCTTTCATAGTTTCTATTTCTCTTTTGAAATTTTCTATATGATCATCATTATTTTATGCTTTATGTTATAGCCTTAAACATGTTTATAGTAGCTGTTTCAAAGTCATTATTTGTTCATTTAATTATTTCTGGTTTTTTGAGTAACTGGCTTTGACTTTTTTTTTCATACTATGAATCACATTTCCCTGCCTCTGCATGTTTAGTAATATTCACTGTATACTGGACATTATGGATTCTATGTTGCTGAGTGTCTAGATATTTTATTTTTTTGATAGAGTATTAATTTTTTTCTATCAGGAAATATACTTACATAAAAGTTTGACCCCTTTGAGGTCCATGTTTAAATTTCATTACAGTGTGTCTAAGAATACTCTTTGAGAACTAAATAAGCTTTACTCCTAAGGCCTAGACTTTCCTGGGTATTCTAGTAAAGCAATGACGTTTAATCACGATTCTCAAACTCATAACTGTAATGCTGTATAAATCCAAATAGTTATTTGATTTATAGCTCTTTGGTAGTTGTTTCTTTTCCCTAGTTTTGTACATATTTTGTGTACCAACAGCTTAACATTCAGCCAGGGGCTCAAGGAAATTCCTCTGCAGACTTCTATACCTTCTTTTAAGCACTATCCTCCATCTTGATAACCGGCTTAGCACTGTCACTTCCAATATTCAAATTCTAGCTTACTCCACAGTCCAAACATTTAACTCTGTCTCCATAGCTCAGAGAGATTATTGTGCTCTTGTTGGGTTTCTCTTTTGGATTTCAGACCAGAAATTGTCTTGCAGCGAAAAGCGAGGGCAATTTAAAAAGTTTGTTTTTTTGGTTTCTCTTTTCTCTTCCTCCCTCTTTCTCTTCTTCTTTTTTTTATTTTTTTTAATTACTAGGTGCACGTACTTGCCAGAGAGGAAGGGAGAGACAGAGAGAGAGGAGGAGAGTCACAAAGGGAGAAAACATTCCCCAATGAGGTGTGAATACATCATAATTTCTTCTCCTCCATTTCTCCTTTCTGTTGGGACTTTGGGCATGCACACACATACTTCTAGTGTATTTTTCAAGCCACTAGGGCTGGAATTCAAACTATGGTCAGTTAAATGAATGACTTGCAATAAGGGAAGTAAGGTACCTAGAACACAAAAGTTTAATGAGGCACCAATTGAAGTGCTGATCCTGGCCATGCACAAGCCTGTAGTGAACATCTCCTCAGATTTTGTTCCCTAGACACCTTCCTTATCTCACTCTAGTCAGAAGATACCAGTTAGGCTCTGTCATTGTTCACATGAACTGATTAGCCATGGTAAGTGTAAATAAGCCTAACAACATGGGCTGCCACTTATCAAGGCCAGTGCAACTATATGCTCCTAAAGGAGCATTATCTCCCAAGTAGATTACTTGGCCACTTGGTGACAAGGTCCCTATATTGAACTCCTTCTGCCTTGGGAAAGCCAGTGATTCATCTGAAGAGGAATAGATTCACATTCCTGGATTAAGTTTGCCTTTTTGACCCCCAGATCTTCAACTGATACTATTCTCTGAAGTATTTGCATGTTTGACCCACCAGCATAGGATTTCATTAATATAGAGACCTACTTTAGAGAAAAAGAAATGTGAGAGTGATCCTGTGACCACATAATCCATTGGTCATGCTACATACCATACTGCCCAGAATCTGCCACCTGATGTAGTGTAGGCAGCAGTCATTCAGAGTCGCAACTTAAGTGCTAGCTCATAGGTGATAATTTTATAATTATGGGGCATCAATCTGTAGCTCACTGTATACACTTGAATCAAAGGCCTTTATATGGAACTATGTTTTTTTTTTTTTTTTGGAGAGATTTTCACTGTAGGGCGCGTGCGCTCGCCAGACAGACAGAGAGAGACATAGAGACAGAAAGCGAGAAATCACCCCCCCAGGGGGGATGGTCACGCCGCAATCCCTTCTCCTCCATTCTCCTCTCGGGATCTTGGGCACGCACGCACACGTGCCCGGCGTGAGTTTTAAGCCACCGGGTCCGGGACACGAGCCGCGGTCGACTATGTGGGAGTCCAGCGACATAGCCATTACGCTAACTGCTGGTTCCCTGGAACTATGTTTTTGACAGGGAGAATAATATTTGGTCCAGAAATTAAGGGGCAGAATCAGGAACAGTCTTGCTTACTTCCAATATTCAACAGGGGGACTTTGTGCCTTCTGTTCCAATAAGCCTGAACTATTCAAGCTTCTAAATCCTGGTTCCTTAAGGGAAAATACTTTTGCCAGTGTATAGAGAAAAGCTATGATTGATGCCTGGGCACTTCAACTTCCTTGTATCCAATGGTCATCAAACAAGATTAGGAGTCACTGTGTTGGTGACTCAGTTCATCAACAGGAGGAAGGGCTGCTGTTATTGACACCAAAATGATCCATTTAGGAATTGCTTGAAACACACTTGTCCAATTTCAATGGAAAATTCACAATTCTCAGGCAATCTCATCTGAGGAAATCATTATGGCCAGCTGAGATTGATAGAGATGCTGCTACCTAAGGATAGGGGAATTAGGAGTGAATAGTAGAGGAGGGAGAGGATGAGCTGTAGTTGGATTAAGTCTCATCACTACCCTTCCTTATCTCAGCTTTCCCAGAAAAGAGAGGCCCACTAGAATCCTGGAGGAGTTGGTCCCTAAATATAAATGAATTGGATGAGCATAACATGAGGGTTGGACTGTGTGGACACAGTAATGGATCTCCTGTGTCCACCCTCAAGGAAAGACTTGCTTCAGTATTTGTGATACATCCTGGTAGACAGTTACAACACCAGTCTCTTCAGGGATTGCTTCAGAGAGGAGACTGGGCAAGGTCACATTCTTCTCTGATCAAAGCAGAGGTCTAAAGGCTCAGCAATTTTGTTTAAGGCAGAGTAAGTCTGATTTGGTTGGAAGAGGCTGTCTTTGGAACAACTCAACATCTACCAGATCCTTCCATCCTCTCTCTTCCACCTGATAGAACCTTAGTAAACCTGCTGATCACTTAAATTATCTGAGTTTGTTTCCTCTAACAGGTATTTACTGCTTCAAATGGAAAAGCAGTTAATTCCAATACCCATTTGATCTTTTTTTATCCATTTTATAGAATCAAAGTAAAACTCTTAGAAGTTCATTCTGTAATATTGTAAATACTATTATAAATTTAGTTAAGACGTCTATCATCACAGAAAAAGTTACTTATTTTGAGGAGGTAATATAAATACAAATGTTGGTGGTGTACAGCATCATTGTAAAAATAGCATTAAAAATGTGTGACACAGAAATATATTTGGGATTTTTTGTAGTGTATTTTTAACTTAAGTATTGGCAGTTTGTGTCTTGTAAAGGGCTGGACAGTAAACATTTTAGGTTCTGCAGGCGCCATGATCTTTGTCAAAACTATTAAATTCTGCTGTTTCATGCAAAAGCAGTCACAGACAATCCATTGAGAAAAGAACATGGCTGCGTTCCAATGAAACTGTATTTGTAAAAAATAGGCAGCATTCCAAATTTAGCTAAGGGCTGTAGTTTGCCAACCCCTGACTTAATTCATCAGCATCCAAATTTCAGTTGTAAAATTTTATCAATTACATATGCTTTTTGAGTGTTCATATGTCTTTTTAGAGATTTGTCTGTTCAGCTCATTTGCCTTTTTTAAAAAAATTTTTTTTCATTTCAGGTAAGCTGCTTGAGTTCCCTGTATACTCTGTTTATCAATTCTTTATTTGAAGCATAGTTTGCAAATATATTCTCCCATTCTGAATGTCGTCGGTTCACTCTAATTGTTTCTTTTGCTGTACAGAAGCTTTTCAATGTGATATAATCCCATTTGTTTATTTTTGGGATTATTGCCTGTGCTTTGGGGATCTTATTTAAGAAGTCTCTGCCTATTCCAATGTCTCCAAGAATTTCCTTTAGGAGGGTGGGAAATGGGAGAGAGTGAGAGGAAGGGAATCAAGGTGAAAAAGAAAGAAACAATACATTTAAGGGACACAAAAATGGAAAATTATCTGCTGATGATAATGTGTATGGTAATATCTTTGACTGGACATTAGTCCAGTATATACAGAATATACAGTATATTCATGATGGGAAAATTCATTTTGTATGCTGTGATGATATACAGTGATTAAATGTAAAAAATAATAAAATAAAGGAAAAATTATCAATTACTATAGAAACTTTGCTTAACATTTAAAAATATATTTGCACAAGCCAGTAAGTCTATTGAAATTGCAATTAAAAATATGAAACGGGGAACCAGCAGTTAGCATAATGGCTATGTCGCTGGACTCCCACGTGGTCGACCGCCGTTCTCGTCCCGGACCCAGTGGCTTAAAACTCACGCTGGGCGCGTGTGCGTGCGTGCCCAAGATCCCGAGAGGAGAATGGAGGAGAAGGGATTGCAGCGTGACTATCTCCCCTGGGGGGTGATTTCTCGCTTTCTGTCTCTATGTCTCTCTCTGTCTGTCTGGCGAGTGCATGCGTCCTATAGCGAAAACCTCTCCCCCCCCCAAAAAAAAATGAAACGGATAACTTCCTTATCTCACTCTATAGTCAAAAGGTATCAGTTAGGCTCTATCATTGTTCACGTGGACTGACTAGCCATGGTAAGTGTAAATAAGCCTAACCACATGGGCTACCACTTATCAAGGCCACTGCAGCTATGTGCTCCTAAAGTAGCATTATCTCTCAAGTAGGTTACTCACTCAAGTGATTTCTCACTTCTCCGCTTTGTTTTTACCTCTGGCGAGCATAAATGCTTTGTAGCAAACTAAAAACAAAACAAACAAGTAAATATAAAAAACCACAATAATTAAATTATAATTAAACAGGTAAAGTAAATTCTAATTTAATAATAAATAAACAGGTAAATTTCTGAAGATTATACAACTATTAATTTATAAGGAAGAATTCAAACCTTGCTTTTGCCTGTTTCTGAAATCTGAGCTTGTAATTATTATGTCATATTTTGCAGGACTGATTCTTAATCTTATTATTAAAATAAGATTGTTTCTTATTATCCGAATATAAAATTGGAACTACAGAAACTTATGACAAATACATGGACAAATTTTATAGAGTATATTTAAGTAGTATTCAGCTCTTTTTGTATATTTTATTAGACCCTGAGATTCTTGAGGAAGAGGTCATGCTTTGTTTAACTTTGTGTTTAAGCCATCCATTGTAGCTACTTAAATTTAGATGTTTCAGAAATATTTGTGGAATTGAAATGCACTTTGCCATAGAAGAATCTTCTGCAAATCCTATTGGGTCATCGGAAAACTCACGACACATTTTTGCATAGAAAAAAATCCACCCAATGTAAATAACGTTGAAATTCTTGAGTAGATGACATTTATAGTTAAAAGAGGGTCTGACTAGAACAAATAGTAAGATACTCTCTTTATAGCATTATTTAGAATAAGAAAATAATAACAATCTGAAGTCTTCTTCTGACATGTACTTCTCAAATGGAACCCAACTCTAGCTATTACCAAAAGGACTGTCCTTCTCATGTGTAATAAAGAATCCTTAAACACTCATTGTATTATGAGCAGTATTTAGAGTCATTTTTGCATTCTATTGTGAGTAGTGAAAACAGAAAAATATTCTTTAGTTTGTAATGTATGTTGCTCAGTTTGACCCTTAGCTCTGATTCATATTCATGAGTAATAACCTGAGAGGAAAAACAGGTTGCCTTTATATAATTCTGATTTTATTTTTTCCAAGACTTAGGTTTTCAAAGATTTTTTTTTTAATTGCCAGATGGTACATGTTCTCATCAGAGTTTTAAAATAGTTTTAGGTTAGAAAATTTTACATCAAGATTCTGTTTATTTGTATTACTTTTCTCACTTTACACATACTAAATTAAAGACAAATTAAGGAAGAGACTTTCTGACTTTGGACATAGTTCCTTGTTATTTCACAGCAGGAGGTGGTCAGATTAAATCAAGTTCCAATGAAAATAACTGTTTTTACTTGTTTGAGCCTTAGATTCCTATTTGTACAATAGAGAGAACTACTTCATAGAGGATACTATAAGGCAACAGGCAAAGACTTAGCTAAAAGACTGGCACAAAATATGTGATAAAATAATCTTGTTTAGGCTGAGGGTAGTGGAGAATACAGAGATGTTAGTCAAAGAACACTACAAATTTCAGTTAGCCAGGAGGAATACATATTCAATATATATTGCATGAATTGCTAACTGTAGCTGATAATAATGTAGTGTATATTTCAAAATTGCTAGAAGAGTAAATTTAGAAGGCTCTCACTACACAAAAATAATGATAAGTATGTGCGGTGATCAATGTTATGTAGCTCAATTTAATTAGTCTATACTAAACACATGTATCAAAAACATCATATTGTATATATGTAAAATCATTATTTGTCAATTAATAAAAAAGTTGTGTTCAAACTATGGTTTGCAAACTTCTTAGAGAAGTGGTATATTCAGGAGTCACCTTCTACAGTATGCACATGGAGTTGTAAAAGTCTCAGTTGTGTTGAGATATACTTAAAGTTAACTGCCAGGGACCAGCAGTTAGTGTAATGGCTATGTCGCTGGACTCCCATGTAGTCGACTGCAGTTCGTGTCCTGGACCCGGTGGCTTAAAACTCATGCCGGGTGCATATGCGTGTGTGCCCAAGATCCCCAGAGGAGAATGGAGGAGAAGGGATTGCAGCGTGGCCATCCCCCCTGGGGGGTGATTTCTCTCTTTCTGTCTCTCTGTCTCTCTCTGTCTGTCTGCTGAGCACAAGCTTCCTATAGCAAAAACCTCTAAAACAAAAAGTTAACTGTCAAAGTGTTGCTATGATCAGAGAGAGGAAAAACAAAGAGGATACTTGGGTATCCATATGAAGCATTATAGGATAAGACTCAGCCAAGATGAAGAAGAGGAATAAAAACCACAGGAGATGAACTGTAGTCAGCCCCAATTAGCAGACACACTCGCTGAGTGTCAAGTTTTGTGCCAAATACTATGGACACAAATACACATCAGACAAGTTCTGTCTTAAGGGAAACACCCTGGGCTTCCTCCCACGATTTCCAGGAATGCTGGGCAGGTGTTCCTGATGTGTGAGTAGAGCTACAAAGGGGTATTTGGAGTGAACTAGGCAAAGAAGGTTCACTCAAGGTAGTAAACACGAGCAAAGGTGAGAATGTGGTGTTTCAGCTGACAGAAAAGGAGTATGTCTGGAACCTAATGATCATGTGAAGAAGGCAGAGGTGGAGTTAGGATAGGAACCAGAGATGGATAGTAAAGGGCTCTCTCTGCCAGGCTGTGGTTCTAGTCACACATAAATGCCTGCAGTTCCTGAATTACTGCTGTCTTGGTCCATTTGGGCTGCTATAGAAGAATACTAAATGCTGCTGGCTGAAACGAACATTTATTTTTCACAATTCTGCAGGTTGGAGTTCTGAAATCAGGGTGATGGCATGGTCAGGTTCTTATGAAAGCCCTCCTCTTGGTTCACAGATAGCTGCATTTTGTCTGTGTCAGGAGAGAGACGGGAGAGAGAAAGAGAGAGCGAGTGGGCACTCTCGTTTTTCATCTTAGGAGGGCATTAATCCTAAGGGCTCTGGTTTCATGACCTAATTAGTTCCCAAAAGCCCCATCTCCAAATGCCATTATACTGCGTACTCAGGTTTCCATGTAAGAATTTTGAAGGGACACATTCATTTAGTTCATAGCCACCATCTTCTCTATTATCTCTTTACTGACCACTTTCACATTGATGTAACAGAGCTGGCTCCCTCCTGCTTCAGGCTTTACACCTGCTCTTCCCTCTTCTTAGTACCTCTTCTTTCAGATTTTGGTGTGGCTGACTCCTTCTTACCCTTCAGGTCTCAAGGCAAATGCAACATCCTGAATAAAAGCCCTCACTAATGTCTCTGTCTCTTAATGATTTCCCCTCAAGAACTCTCACATCCCATTGCTCTGCTTTCTTTCTTTTAATATTTATGATTTTAACTCATACACTTTCTAGTTTATGTTTGAATTAATTCCTTCCCGTCATTGGAAGGAAGGCTGCATTAAAGTAAGGACCTATTCAGTAATGTTCACACATGTAACCCCAGCGCCTGAGACAGTACATGGCACACATTGGTACTCAATAAATACATCATAGATTTTAATTTCTGGGGGGTGGGAGAGTCCCATCATTGCTGGAACACTAAGCCAATTCCAACCTTAAAGAGGTATCTAGGACTCTCCTATCCATTAGTCTCTTCTACTTCCTCATTGCTACTAGAATGAGGTGGTTTTTGAATGTTTTATGAGAAAGTTTACTTTGTATACATTTTATGCTAACTTCATCATACTACAGTTCAATAATCTATTTATTTGATTTGATTTTGAGCTCCTGAAAGCAAGAAATATGTCATAGAGTTCTTCTAACATCAAATGCCCAACATTGTGTCTGAGGAACACTAAATGTCAGATTGTTTTATTTTATTTTTTAAATTTGTACTTATTTATCTTTTTTTTTCCATGAGCAAGAAATGGGAAAAGAGTCAAAGAGAGAGAGAGAGAGAGGCACCCCAACAGGGTTTTCATATTGTGATCCACCCTAGCCTTAGCCAGATCATGGATACACACATATTCAGAGAGGTCTCCAGACATAAAGCCAGAACCTTTCCATGTGGGTAAGCCTTTCAGATCATTTGTTACCTCTGCACCACCATGCAGTCCATTTTCCTGTCATTGAGTGATAATAAATAAGTGAGGGTAGATTTGTGAGGATTAAGTTAGAGGTAGAAAGAGCAGTTAGGAGCCTCTAACATCCATTGCTAGGAATCTCTTTTTTTGACTCTCACAAATGCAGAAAGATAATACTGATTTATAATAGTGAAAAATCAGAAACAATCTACATTCTTTTTGAAAGGGAAATGGTTGAATCATATAGCCTACATCCTTATTGTGGCTCCTCTCAGGATCTTGGGCACACAGGCACATGCACTCGGTGTGAGTTTAAGTCACCAGGTCTAGGACTCGATACATGGTTGACTACATGGGAGTCCAGCAATGTAGCCATTACACCATCTGCTGGTCCCAATCACAGACTCTTATTGAAGAACTTTTATATGATAAGCATATCACCAGATGCTTGAAATACAATGATAAATGACGGTGTAATAGTAGTTTCTTACTTTCAAGAATGTTTTAAAAGTTTGTTTATTTCTTTCATGAGAGAGAGTGAAGAGAAAAAAAGAGAGAGAGAGAGAGGCACCCCAACAGGGTTTTCATATTGTGATCCACCCTAGCCTTAGCCAGATCATGGATACACACATATTCAGAGAGGTCTCCAGACATAAAGCCAGAACCTTTCCATGTGGGTAAGCCTTTCAGATCATTTGTTACCTCTGCACCACCATGCAGTCCATTTTCCTGTCATTGAGTGATAATAAATAAGTGAGGGTAGATTTGTGAGGATTAAGTTAGAGGTAGAAAGAGCAGTTAGGAGCCTCTAACATCCATTGCTAGGAATCTCTTTTTTTGACTCTCACAAATGCAGAAAGATAATACTGATTTATAATAGTGAAAAATCAGAAACAATCTACATTCTTTTTGAAAGGGAAATGGTTGAATCATATAGCCTACATCCTTATTGTGGACTACTAAGCAGCCATTAAAAAAATAATAAAACACACATGAAAAGATCCAAATCTTGGGACCAGAGATGGCATAATAGTTACATCACTGGACTCCCATGTAGTTGCCTTCAGTTCAGGTTCCAGAAACCAGTGGCTTAAACCTCATGCCGGGCACGTGTGCATGTGTGCCCAAGAGCCCGAGAGGAGAATGGAGGAGAAGGAATTGTGGCGTAACTGTCCTCCCCTTGGGAGGTGATTTCTCGCTTTCTGTCTCTCTGTTTCTCTCTGTCTTCCTGGTGAGTGCACATGCCCTATAGCAAAATTCTCTTAAAAAAATAAAAAAGATAGAGAGACCCATATCTTATATTAAATAAAAACATTCTTGAAGGTTGTTATGCAAAGCATTTTACTATTTGTATAAGTAAACTACTCAAACCCCGTATCTTCTCATCTCAACATGCATATATATAAAATATAAAAGAACAAAAACTAAAGCAATATGCATTACATGCTTAGTAGTAGATGTATCTGTGGAAGAATAGACAGATGGAGTGGAATATGGTAATATGGAAAGAGGCAATTTATCCTTTGTACTTTTATATTGTTTGAATCTACAATGAAGAAGTATTTGCTTATTAATTATGTAATTAAAAATATTTTTAGGGTTCATGCCACTAAAATGGGCAAGAAGTTAGGAGGACCAAGGCAATGATGATGCAAAAACAAAAAGCATCCTTGAGATACGTAGGAAGTAAAAGTGAAAGACTTTGATGTATTAGTTGTAGGAAATGAAAGAAGGAAAAGCCTAGGGTGACCAAGTTATTAACTTAGATTCCTTGACAGAGTGACAACATTCACTCTGTCAGACAATGAAGCAGAGAATAATGGATTTAGATGGAAAGATGTGTTTACTTTGGACAGGGTAAGTTTAAGACACTTATGAAATTTCCAAACGGAGGCATTCAGTAGTTGTTTATACATATAAGTCAAGACTATAGGATAGGGACCAGCAGTTAGCGTAATGGCTATGTTGCTGGACTCCCATGTAGTTGACCACTGTTCGAGTCCCAAACCAGGTGGCTTAAACTCATGCCAAGTGCATGTGCGTGCATGCCCAAGAACCCGAGAGGAGAATGGAGGAGAAGGGATCGCAGCATGGCCATCCCCCATGGGGGGTGATTTCTTGCTTTCTGTCTCTATCAGTCTTTCTGGCGAGCACACGTGCCCTATAGCAAACCAAAAAAAAAAAAAAAAAAAGAGTACAGGGTAGAGAATGGGAATTAAAAATGTAAATTTGAGACAATTAATACAGATTAAGTATTGAAACTTGAGAGTAGATAAGTTTTGCCATCAACATTTATGTAGCAGAGAAATTGAGGAATCTTGAAACTAAATGTGAAATCAATGAATGTCTCCACCAACAACTTCATCAACATACACACTCCTCTAAAAGAGTTCATAGATTTTTGTAAAAGGTTTCTGACTCAGAAAGATTAAGAAAATTGGCAGACTGACAGTGGAAAATAGCTGATGACAAACTTTGATAAAGCTGGTGAGGAAAACTCATTGTTTTAAGAGGGGAGAGAAGAGAGAAATTATGAGGAAGACTTGGAACAGCCCAAATTATAAGAAGAACAAGGATTTAATAAGGATATGAAAAAAGTCAAGGTTGTTGAGATGGAGAAGACAAGAAAAAGAAAATATTCCAAAGTATAAAATTCTTTAGGAAGGTCAGCCTGGTAAAATTTTCCTGCAAAGTAAAGAATAAGTGGGCCAGCCTGTATGTGGTGGTTAGGGTGACTCTATTTCACATTGTTGACCTCATAGTTTGAGTCTTGGACTGGTAGCTTGAGAAACACACCAGGTGAATGTTGTGTGCATCCCCAAAATGTTAAAAGAAGGGAGTAACAGAAGAGAAGGAATCACAGTATAACCTTGCACTCACAGGAGGGAGTGCTTTCTCACTTTTTCTCTCACTCTTTGTCTCTCTCCTAAGAGTGCACATGTCCCCTAACAAAACAAAACAAAACAAAAAATTCAAAAAAGTTCATGGAAAATGAATTTTATGAAAAAATCTATGTGTGGATTTCAAAGGTTTTTATTGCACCAAAACATACTCATACTTTAACTGTACTCCCTGCAAACTATTTGAAGTTCCCTTCTATAGTTTAAGGCCATGTACCAGCAAGCAAGTATCAATCTCTTTGGTCAAGAGAAATATAAAAGCAAGAGAATGAAGCATAAGATGTCTATTTATTTCTAAAATATTCTATCATGTATTTAATTTTTTTGAAGATGCAGACATACTGAAAATTATCCAATTAGACTGTGAATCAAAAGTCAAAAAATTTTTAGCTGAGAAATGTTTATTGGAGGCTATGTAGTAATGTACAGCTTATGTAATGAGTGAATGTAATAACCTTCAATAAGCGTTTCTTAAAGAGAGGCTAACTGCTTGTCACTGTACTAATACATGTTACTGTATAAATACCAAGAATGGTTTCCAAAAGACAAGTTAGTAGTTGGGCCAGAATATAAACCTAGGCAGTTCCACACTAGATGTATGTTTTTAACACTAGAACCACTTCATCTTCCTTGAAGTAACTGCTGCATTTTATGTAACTAATCTAGCACTTACCTGGCTAAATCAGATTGCCTTCCAAGACTTTTCCAAGGAGAGTGTTATTTCAAAGAGTATATGCCAGACATAAAAATATCTGAAAGATTTTCTCCTAGATGCCTAAGCCAAGAGCCCTTCTGGAGCTTAGAGAAGGGACAATAAGCAAGCCTGTGGTGCAAAAAACCTGTCACTAGATGCAGTAGGTCTTGGCTTGTGCCTCAGGACCCTGAATGACTTAAAAAAGCATTTCCCCTACTTAGTTTGCATTGCCCTGGTAAATTAAGTGAATCTGTCCTAAGACCACAATGGTAACTTCATAACTTATTTCAGGTAGATGTGTATAGATTTTATTTAATTTTATTTCATTTTTGCATTTCCCCATCTTCTTAATGTCTCCTGTAGGCTTCTACCATGTGCAATTTCTCCAGGATTCCACATTTAGTCATTATGATTTGCACACATGGAGAAGTTGTCTCTAGCATCCGTAATGTCCTGGGTCATGCTGGAGTGTGAAAACTATAACTGTTACAAAGAACAGATGATCTGTGAGTCAGAGATTTCTGCCAAAGAGAAACACAAAATAAAGCTCTTTTGTGTAATAGTTAAAGGGAAAATATAAGAAAGAAAAAAAGAGCTCTTTATTACCAAATCACCCAATTTCTTGACTACCTCTGAGTCAACTTCAACAGGAGGGATCCTCAATTCCCTCCTAGCACAAAGTGAGAAATATTTTATATCTAAGATAAGAATAATGGAAAAAAAAAAGAACTAAATAGGTTTTTCTCTATGCTAGGTTCAGAAAATATCCCTGGAGATGTTTCTGTGACTGAATCAGTGTATTCAAACAGCATGATGAATCAGATTTTGCTTCTTTTTATTTAAAGTAAAATTGAAATTAACAAACTTTACACTCTTTTTATGTCCTCTCATGTTCTCTCATATTTGGGGGGTATCTACTAGAAATCACAAAAACCTTGGAGGTAAGATGGAGATTTGGCACACATTAAAATGTTCATTTTTAGCTATTCTTTGCTTTTGTCAAGTCCTGCTTTATTCTACACTTTTAGTTCACTGATTTTGGTTTTATTTTTTTCTTTTTTATCATACAGTGATCAGTGAAAAAAGAAGCTGCAGGAGAGAAAATGAAAAGAAGTAATGAACCCAAATTATACTTTTTAATCCTCAGTGACTTCTCATGATTAAACGAGATAATGTTGTGTGGTAGGGTTTTGAAAAAATTATAGAGCTCAGTAAATGTCACATATTATCTTAAACCATGATGCCAATCACAAAAGATGATATTATTATGGTTTTTGTTCCTTTTCCTGAATCTCATATATATATATATACCCATAATACTGGGAAAGAACTGGCTTAAGTGTATGGAGAATTTATTTTTAATTTTGCTAGGAATTTCATAAATTTGAGCCATTTCTATTTAATAGTAATTAAATGTTTCTTAACTCAATATAAATCTAGGAAGACACTGTAATTTATAAATGGGTCTATTCTACAGAAATAATTCTCTTCAGGTAAGAAGGGCTAGCAAAATTCAATGAAAAGCACTTCTTAAGATATTTCTGACACTTACTAATGACTAGAATGTTGACCAATGTTCATTTTCAGATATTTGAAATAAAAGTTATTTAGAAGTTGAGCATTTAAGTTAATGGAAATACAGATATCACCCTATCTTACAGATCTTAGTATTTTATCATGCATGAATTAAATCCTTATTTTAAAAGTAATACTATTGATAAAATAAAACCACTCTGATTTCTTTTTGTTTTCTTCTTTCCAAAGATAACTCTTTTTCTAAAACCGATGCTCAATTAATTTTTATATGCTTTTGTGCCATTCCTGCATAGTTATATATTTATAAACATGTAATACTACTTTGCGTGCTATTTTATGTGTATGTTATCAAACTATATTTATCATTTAGGACTAGTTTTTAACCTCTTTAACATTGAACAAAAGAATTTTTTCCTTTCATTAACCATTAGCATTGTGACTTGTTTATAGTACACAGCTATAATTCATGCATTTTAATTTCTCTATGATATTACAGTGTATAAATGTAAAAAAAATAGTTTTTGCAGGTTTTTTTTTTTTTTGGAGAGGTTTTTGCTATAGGGCACGTGCGCTTGCCAGACAGACAGAGAGAGACAGAGAGACAAAAAGCAAGAAATCACCCCCCGGGGGGATGGCCACGCCACAATCCCTTCTCCTCCATTCTCCTCTTGGGATCTTGGGCACGCACACACACATGCTGGTGTGAGTTTTAAGCCATTGGGTCTGGGATGTGAACCGCAGTCGACTACATGGGAGTCCAGCAACATAGCCATTATGCTAACTGCTGGTCCCTATGCAGCTTTTGATGAACATTTAAGTTGCTACCTAAATTTTCAGCATTATAAACAGTGTCGTAATGATTAATTTTATACAAATCTGCCTGTGCAAAATGTGAGAATTTCTCAGTAACTTACACCTAAACATGGAACTTCTGAGTTGAAAAAGATGTATATCTTTACATTTATTTTATGTATGTCAAATCACTCTCCAAAAACTCTGTAGTCCCAAGCTCCATAAGAGTGATAATATTTGCACCAACATACTAATTATTTGTTGTCGAGTAGAGGGGAGTTGTTTTATAGTGGAAAGCAGTGAAATAGTATTCTATTTTTAAATATAATTTCCATTTCTTTACCACTAGTGAAGTTAAGCATCTTTGAATATGATAACTGGAATTTTATTTTCTGTACCGTGAATTGCTTTCTTCATATTGTTTGCCCATTTTTCTATTGGATTTTCTCTGTCTTGATTTGAGTTGCAAATATCTTTGTTCAGTTTGTGACTTTTCTTTTTTGTGTGTGATCTTTTGTGACAAAAAGTTCACTGTTGTCAGAGTTAACAAACTTTTGCTGATAATTTTTGTTCTTTGTGTCATATTTTGCCAGCGTTTGCTTGCTGAAGTCACAAATAGGTTTTCAGTATATTCTTCAAAATTAAAAACAAATTACTTTTAGCATATATTTTCATCTACTTAGGATATATTTTAACTGCAATGTGAGATGACTGATTTTATTCTTTTCTATATTTAGGACCAAGATCACTTCATAATTAATGTACTTTTTCTTATTGACTAGTAATGGCACCTGTCATGACATTTTCATATTTGCGTGAGTCTATCTTTGACAAATATATCTATTGTTAATCTCCTCGTTAGTATATACTAAGTGGTGAGGTTCAATAAACAAAAGATTTTTTTTTTCATGATTAGTGATATTTTTGTCCAATTAAAAAAATACTTGTCTATCCCAGGGCTATAAAGACATTCTTCTATATTTTTAAAATTACTGATTCTTTTACTTTTTGCATTAAAATCTATTTTGAATATATTGCCTTATGGCCAATACAAAATAATTTTGTGTGTGTGGTCCTGGGAAGAGGTCAAGTTACAGAACTTCCTATATAGTTATACCATTGACTTAGCTCATCATATTTTGAAAAGATCAGCCTTTCTCCTCTGAATGGTATTGTGAAGATTATTTGGATATTTATGATCTGAAAAGATTAATGCTGTTAAGGTATTATTTTTGCAAACTGTGAAATAACTAACTTTTATTTATTGTTTTTTTTTCTGTTGCATTTTCTCTTTTCAAAAAAGTTGCCTGCTACATTTATTATTGTTGTTGTTTTTAAATTTGCTATAGGGCTTGTGTGCTCACCAGAAAGAAACAGAGAGAGAAAGAAAGTCAGAAAGCAATTCACCAGGTCCAGGCCTTGAACCCATCAGCCATGTTGGAGTCCAGCACTTTAACCAACATGCCACCTGCTGGTCCCTCTGTTGTGTTTCAAATTTCATTAATGTCTACTCATCCCCTCCCCCCAAAAAAAGTGTGTATACACACATGACAGACAGAGAAAGAGTAAGTACCCTCTAAATAGGCCTTGCAACATTGCAATTCTTTTATTTTTTTTAAAGAATTATTTTATTTCACATTATTTATTTATTTATTTTTAGTTGGACCAGAGAGGGATGGAGAGAAAGCAAGAGAGGAGAGAGAGAGAGAGAGAGAGAGAGAGAGAGAGAGAGAGAAAGTGAGAAAGCAAGCCACCAGGTCCAGGACTTGAACCATGATCAGTCATGTGGGAGTCCAGCACCCTTAACCACCATACCACCTGCCAGCACCAACATTGCAATTCTTTTGTTTTCCTTTTCTCCATCCCATAGGGATTCTGAACATAAATGTGTGTGCCTGGAGTGTTTTTCAAGTTGCTGGGGCTGGGATTTGAACTGCAGTCAGCCATGTGGAATCCAGTTCCCTCTACATAGAATTTAACCACTATACTATTTTCTATATTTACTTTTACTTCTATTTTTTTTTCCTTTCTTTTCTTTTCTTTTCTCCCTTTTTTCTTTTCTTTTTTTTTTTCCCTAGCTTTCTGGAGTTGGATGCTTACATAACTGATTTTCCTCTTTAGTAGCATATTCATTCAAAGCTATAAATTCCCTCCAACAACTACTTTTGCTACATTTTATTAATTTTGATGTGATTTTAGTAATACAAGTTTTAAATTAATATTCCATATGGAATAATATGCCTAATGACTTTCTACCTAACTCATGAATTATTTAGAAGACTATTTTTTTTTTAAAGAGATTTTTGCTATAGGGTGCATGCACTTGCCAGAGACAGAGAGACAGAAATCAAGAAATCACTCCTCAACTGGGGCCAGTGGGGTGGCGTGGTAGTTAGGGGTGCTGGATTTCCACATAGTCAACCACAATTCGAGTCCCAGACCCAGTGACTTGCCTTATCACTTTCTCTCTCTTTCTCTCTCTCTCTCTCTCTCTCTCACTCTGTCCCTTTCTGATCAAATTAAAATAAATAAGTAAATAAAGTTAAATTAAATAATTCTTAAAAAAATAAATCACCCTCCAAGGGGGTGGCCATGCTACAATACCTTCTTTCTCCATTCTTCTCTCAGGATTTTGGATATGTACACACACATGCCCAGCATGAGTTTCAAGCCTCTGGGTCCTGGACTCGAACCCTGGTTGGCCATGTGGGAGTCCAGTAATGTAACTATTGCACCATTTGCTGGCCCCTAGAAACCTATATCTTAATTTACCCACACTTGAAAATTTCTATTGACCAATCTATAGTTGAGTTCTAATTTAATTTCTATAGGCAAAAGATAGGCATTGTAAGGTTTCAGTCACTTGAAATTTGTTGCCTTAAAGTCCTCTCTTATGTTAATGTAACCACATCATCTTTCTTATAGTTAGTATTTTTATAGTATATATACATATATACACACCATGTTTATATTTATGGTATATATATATATATATATGTATATAATGTGTGTATATATATATATATATATTTGCATTATTTTACTTTACATTTTTTCTGTGATTTTATTTTTTAAAGTTCATTTTAAAAATTTTTCCCATGAGAGACAGAGAGGTGTCCCTAAAATTGTCCTCATGTCACAACCCATCTCCAGTCTCAACCAACTGGAATCATGGGAACATGTGCTTAAAGAAGTCCCAGGACACAAACTCAGAATCTTCTCATGTGTGTCCAGTTTTTTGTTTTGTTTATT
The DNA here is from genome assembly GCF_000334495.1 of Tupaia belangeri chinensis. Lineage (NCBI taxonomy): Eukaryota > Metazoa > Chordata > Mammalia > Scandentia > Tupaiidae > Tupaia > Tupaia belangeri. Next base: position 2,309,016 of record NW_006205117.1, on the reverse strand, counting down.
TGTTTTTGGAGAGGTTTTTGCTATAGGACACATGCACTCACCAGAAAGACAGAGAGAGACAAAGAGAAAGAAAGTGAAAAATCACCCCCCAAGGGGGATGGCCACACTGCAGTCCCTTCTCCATTCTCCTCTTGGGATCTTGGGCATACACACATGCACACGGACCCATCGTGAATTTAAGCCACCAAGTCTGGGACTCAAACTGCAGTTGACTATGTGGGAGTCCACTGACATAGCCAACTGCTGGTCCCGTTTTATTTATTTATTTATTTATTTATTGACAGCAAGCAGAGTTTTATTGAAGGAGGGAAAGCTTCCAGTACAGTGGAAGGAAGGGTTGCCACAGGTGGTGTGAAATAACCTAGTTATATAGGATTCTGGCAAGGAAGAAAAACTTGTTTCTCTTGGAAATGGGTTATTTATCAGCTTACGTCCTAGAAATGAAGATACCCGAAAGTCTTGAGTTAATCTTGGTCCCTGGAGGGGACCAAATGGCTTCTTGTTGCAGTTCATGCTGGAGATTTTCTTATTTTTGTGCTCCAGACTGTAACTGGTTTCAGTTTGATTTTAGCCCAGCAACAGGGAGTCATAAATTCCTCTGAAACTTATAATGGGGGCCTAGTGAACATTGCCAGACAATAGAAAGCAAAATCACAATAACTCCATTACAATTCATATGAGTGGGATCTATCTCCTAACTCAGTCCCCTCTCTGAAGAAGTACTCCTAATTGCCATTAGAGGAAGGGAGGGGTGACTGTTCTGGCTACCTCCTGCTGAGATGGGACATTGTTAGGACAGCAGTCAGGGAGTCTGCATCAGAGGTCTATTTAGGGGTCCCCAAAAGACGGTCATAAGACATGTCCAGTTTTGATTCCACTGTGCCACCAACTGGCACTCTGATTTTCATTGTAAATTTTGTCTCATAAATAGTGTATATATATTTTTCTTTTATAAATCCAGTTTTACAATCTTGTCTGGAGTGTTCACATTCTTCACATTTAATATAATTAATTATATTGGGTTGTTGGAAAAGTCATGGCATATTTTTCTATATTTTTCTATGCAAAAATGCATCTTGATGGGACCAGCAGTTAGCGTAATGGCTATGTCGCTGGACTCCCATGTAGTTGAGTTGGAAAAGTCATGGCATATTTTTCTATATTTTTCTATGCAAAAATGCATCTTGATGGGACCAGCAGTTAGCGTAATGGCTATGTCGCTGGACTCCCATGTAGTTGACCGCAGTTCGCATCCCAGACCCGGTGGCTTAAAATTCACTCCAGGTGCGTGTGCGTGCGTGCCCAAGATCCCGAGAGGAAAACGGAGGAGAAAGGATTGCGACGTGGCCATCCCCCCTGGGGGGGGATTTCTCGCTTTCTGTCTCTCTGTCTCTCTCTGTCTGTCTGGCAAGCACATGCGCCCTATAGCAAAAAAACCTCTCCAAAAAAAAAAAATTCATCTTGACTTTTCTGACAACCCTACACACACACACACACAGCTATTTGTGTCCTATTTGCCCATGTTATTTCTTACTACATAGTTTTCTATTATGTAAAAATTACCACAAACTTAGCATCTTAAAACAATGCCCTTTTACTATCTCACAGTCTTAGTAGGTGACAAGCTCAGGTATGGATTAGTTGAGTCTTCTGCTAAGAGTTTGACTGGGGTGAAATCAAGATATTGTCTGTAACTGTAACATTATCTGAGACTTGGGGACTAGTAGATGGATGTAGGTGTTATATAAACTGTACTTGGTATACAGGCCAGGAAAGTGGTAACATTAGCCCTGGAAAAAATGGTTGACAATGGGGCTGGAAAAGAAGCAATACCTTGGTGGTCAACAGACCCTGCTTCAAGTTCTGAGCTGCTGTATCCAACCCTACATTTTTATCAGTTGTATAAAAAAGATTATGAGGGACCAGCAGATGGTGTAATGGTTACATTGCTGGACTCCTATGTAGTTGACCGTAGTACGAGTCCTGGACCCAGCAGCTTAGAACTCATGCTGGGCGCATGTGTGTGCATGCCCAAAATCCTGAGAGGAGCATGGATAGAGAAGAAGGGATTGTAGTGTGATCATGCCCCTGGGGGGAGACTGCTTGCTTTGTCTCTCAAAAAAAAAAAAAATCATCTTACTTATTTAACAGGAACAGGAGACTAAGTGCAATATATAAAAGAGGCTGCCATCTAGCTCTATTTCCTGGGTAGGTATCATTATTAGTCAACATAGAAACCAAAATATATTTCTGAGTTTTGCAGGAATTTTGAAATACTGATATGAAAAGATGTTGGGAAGATAAAAGAGAGAGTTGGAAAAACTCATAGCAAATGGCCTCACTTCATAATGAGGATGTGGTAGTGTGGTTTGAGAAAAGAAAGACATTGTGGCAGTGTGATTTAAAATGAAAAGATCAGGAAAAGGTTAGAAAAAATGCTATAGTTACTTCAATTATTTAAGCTTACAATATTTAGTTGTTTTTGCACTTCTTCTGATATGCATCTTTCTAACTGCTGAGAGTGTAGTAGTAAACTAATCAGACAAAGTCTCCAGTCTTAATGATAGTCCAGCATTTCCCAATCTATTAATTGGAATGTTAATTATTAATCCCACAAATTAATGAGAAGATAGGGGTTCTATTATTGTATTGTAGAATGTTTGACATGTTTTTTTTTTACTACAGGAATTCTCAGAACCCTGAATATGTGAGTTAAAATTGTGAATCTATAGGAATTGACTATAATATGAAATATTTACTAATTAATTTTACTTCAGAGTTTGTATACAGAGGAATATGTATTAATATTTTATAGAAAACAGTGGAGAAGTGCACAATAAAACTTTAAGTCACATTGAATAAATGGATTTCTAAGCAATATTGAAGACTTGTCTCTATTTGGGTCATGTTCATTCAAATGGGTCCAATCATGAAAATTATGTAATTTTCTTTGGGAGAGTGTTGCAGCTTAGCAGCATGTCTAGAAAAAAATGAATAGTTGATTCGTCTAGGTTTGAAAATTGACAAAGTGACTATAGTAAAATGTAGAAGGGCAAAAGCATTTTGGGGGCTAGTGAAAAAAAAGATAAAAGTGAACTACATATTCTAGCCTGAATAAGGAGAAAAGAAAAGCCAAAATAATTTAGGAGGATAATCAAATATGGGGCGACTAGAAGTATAATGCATATTGCTTATAAATGAGAAAATGTGAAAGAAGATTGTATTAAGAGAAAGAAATTTCAAGTTTCAAGATATCAGATGTGATATCTGAAAGCATCAGATTTCTGACTCTGCAGCTCACTATATTATGATCTTTCTTAAATAACGTATTATCTCATGCAAATTATGCAATCTCTTAGGGACTCCATATTGCCATTTTATATTCTTGAAGGATATTTGAGGATCAGAAAACTTGTAAAAAGCTTAACACAGTGTGTTCTTAGTCCAGGATTAGGATTTATGGTACAAAAGTCAAAGCAATATTCTAGAAAGTATTAAGAATAGTTGAAACTATTTGCACAATTGTTAGAAAACTGATTTTTTTTTTTAGACTTTTGTTTCCTCATGAAAACAGAGAGAGAGGGAGAGAATGTAGAACAGAAATGGTAGGAGAACTCTTTTTAAGTACTATTTTAAAATAGTACTTCAAAATTTTTTTTTCTTGAATAGGTCATAATATGTACACAAAGGCAGGAGACTACCCAATGACCTCTTGGTGGTATTTTCCAGTTCTACAACTAAGAAAAAAGTTTCAGTGACCTATAGCAAGAGAACTTTATATTTTTTAAAAATTGCATTAAGTCACCCTTTGATATTCTATTTACACTAATTTTTTTTTTTTGTAGAGAATGTGTACACTTGCTAGAAAGAGACAGAGAGATACAGAAAGAGGGGAAGATTTTTCTATGGGAAATGGCCATGGCACAATCCCTTTTTCTCCATCTCTCCCTCCTTTCAGAATTTTGGGCAGGCATGCACACACACTTGACATGTTTCTCCAGCTGCCAGATCTGGACTCAGATGGTCAGCCATGTGAGATCTGACTGCCATATTCACCAGGCCATGGAACTGACCCAATATTTTAATATTTCTAATGTATCATAACTATTGTTCTGGCTTTTGTTGAGAACTAAGATTAGGCATTTAGTTGGGATCAGCAGTTAGTGTAATGGCTATGTCACTGGACTCCCATGTAGTCGACCGCAATTCGCATCCCAGACCCAGTGGCTTAAAACTCACGCCGGGCGTGTATGCATGCATGCCTAAGATCCTGAGAGGAGAATGGAGGAGAAGGGATTGCAGCATGGCCATCCCCCCTGGGGGGTGATTTCTCGCTTTCTGTCTCTCTCTCTCTCTCTCTCTCTGTCTGGAGAGCGCACGCACCCTATAGCCAAAAAAAAAAAAAAAAGATTAGGCGTTTAGTAATGATTGTTGAATTAAACTACATTTTAAAGTCATATGAGGGTATATAATATAGGACTTAGTTTAACAGAATCTAAGACTGATAATTTAGAAATATAGCTTCAAATTTACCCTTCACCCTTGTATGACAAGCACATTTACTACTGACCATTCATTTGGTAGGAAGTATTTTCAGTGAGACTTTAAAATGTAAGATCCAATCTGGTTTGATTATACATTTTATGTACCATGACTTCTAAGCAGTATGTTTAATCAAAATCCAGACTTCATGCTGTTTATTCATTTTGCTGTTATTGAAAGATTTTCTTTTTGTTCTAAATATATTATGGAGATGCTTTATTTGTGTCAAAATGAATGAAAATGTAAGTACTACAATAATTTAGCTACCCAGTTAATATGACGATACTGGAAAAAAGCAAAGTCCAAGATTTGTGAGTCATTCACTCCTGAAAGGTCTTTCAATAGTGCTTAAGAGTATGATCAAAGTTTGACAGAATTTCAAAGACCCTTAATACTAATTCAGTGGCTCATCAGCCCACAATTTTTAAACAAGTCATTTATTAATCTATCTCAGATTTTGGTGAGTCACGAAGTACCTTTGTGCCACATTAATTTTTTTCTGTTGTACCAAGACTTAAGAGTAACATCCCTTCTCTGAAAATGGATTTTAGGTAGTGGTTGAGTTTTCAGTGATAAGCTAAAAGTTCCACCCTCTCCCTACTTGATGAATATCAGTCAATAAAAAGATTGTAGTACTGCTGATTTATGATCTAGCCCTTCCAAAAAAATGTACTCAACAAATGAAGACATAAAGCAAGAACAGTCTAAAATAGATACAGGGATCTCAATACCTAAGTTCTATGTAATGTTCTTTATTGTCATCAACTGTCTATTCCTGTGTTTTTGTTGTCTTCTTGTCATGCATTCATTTACTTCATTCAACAAACCTTTCTAGACACAGGCATTGCTGAGGTACTGGAGATATAGCTCCAAACAAAAGAGATACAGTTTGTCCAAATCCACTCTCTTTGGATTGTCTTAATCGCAACAGGACTTCATATTTGACTTCTTACGCGTTTCTTCTAAAGTGAAACTATCTTTCCTCATAATGTATTTTCTCAGGCCATTGTATTCAATGGCTATACACTAGATGTTTTTTTTTAATAATTATTTATTTTATTTTTATTTATTCATTTATTTATTTTTTAATTTGACCAGAGAGAGACAGAGGGTGAGAGTGAGAGAGAAGTGAGAAAGCAAGCCACCAGATTCAGGACTTGAACCCTGGTCAGCCAACGCCTTAACCACCATGCCACCTGCTGGTCCCCAAACACTAGATGGTTTTACAACTTGAACATCAGCCTTGAGTCTTACAAAATTTAGCTTCATATTAAGTCCTTAGAGCATATATATTTTAAAGTTTTGCATCTTTACTTTTTGAACTTTGGTGTTATTCATTGTAATAGCTATTTTTATGGAATATTTTTGAGTTATTATACTTTATATTATATTCCAAAATGCCAAATGCAGTCGTATGTTTGGTTATTTTAAAATAGTACTCTTTTTAAGAAGAGTTCTCAAAAATAGAAAAAGAGTCCTCCTATCATGTCAGCTCTATAGTCTCTCTTTCTGTCTCCCTATCAGTCTGTCAGTCTGTAAACATATACATACACATATGCATAAACACATGTATACATATATCCACATATACATATGTGTATACATGTCAATTCTTATCCACTTGTATCTGTATTTATGTTTCTGTTTATTATTGCCTTGAGTTACTATAATATAATTATTTACAGAAAAATGGGATTGCATGAAATTTGTCCAGAGTCTGGTTGGCCTTCATTTACATTTTGTCATCTGCTTCTAAGTCTTGAGTCTACAAGCATTTTCCTTCACCAATTCCTGCTTTTATGCATGCTTATTGTATTTATTCCTTCCTGTATCATTTAGATATGCAAAAATTGTTTAATTTTTTATCTTTGAGGTATTTCCTGGTAACTGGAGCCTAATATTCACATTTGTCACTATCCTAATCACCTAGATGAAATAAATTTTGCTCTTTTAACTCTCTTAAGGTAGATGATTCATGAGGTATTCATTCAACTTCACAATGAGTTCATTATATGCATGGGATCTGAATTTTACAGATAAGCTTTATTAATGCCCTCTCTGATCCCCACAGGTAGAATTGGACACTTTATTCTTCTCACTTCTATGGCACTCTGTATATACTTCTCTTTTGTAATCATTAGTTTACTCATTTTGTCTTTCCATCTCAACTGTAAAATTCTTTTTCTTTAAGTTTATTTCTTCTATGAGAGAGAGAGAAGACGAGGCCAGAGAAAGAGACAGCACCCCCAACAGGGTTGTGACTCTGTGGTCAAGCCAGCTTTCAGTCAGCTCCGGATCATGGGCAAGTATGTGCTGGCAGCATACTCAGGGTGCCTCTGGACTTGAACTGGGAACTTTCCTATATGGAGTTGTCTCTCAGGACTTTTGTTTTAATTGGTGCACCATTATCTGACATCTCAATTGTAAGATTCTTAAGAGCAAGTGACTTGATCTGGTTAATATTTGCGTCTTTGTATCTGATCCTAGTCCAAGTCATGTATGGAGACATCACACAAGTATTTATTTCATGAAGAATTAAATGAATGGATGGATAAATGAATGATTCATCGACTCTCTATACAAGTCAAATCCCATGAAATCACCAGACTCTAGATTTAGACATCATCTCGTGAAAAGAGTCTCAGACTGTTTTTAATATTAGAGTCAAATTATTGTAGGCAAGAACTAAGCAATATTACTAAACAAAGAAATAAATAATTTATACATTTCTCTGGAGTAAATTTGTGAGAAACCATTTAGTAATTCATGATACACACACACACACACACAAACATACATGTTATAAAAGATATTTTGAACCCTTATTATAGATTTCTTGGAAAGCTTGACAAAAAAGGGATGTTACTTTCCTTCTGATACTGAAATTAGGTATGTATGTAAGAGACGAGTGGGAAGGGAGAGAGTTATGCAGAGAGACAGAAAGAAAACCATACTTACGTAGTTTCTTCATGTGTATGTAATTCTAGTAAATCAATAGTTTATAAAAACAGAGCTTACAAATAACTATTAAATAAACAAGGTAATGGGAAAAATATAAGAAAAATCTAAGAATAATAAGTTTATTCTAAGAGACTAAAGTTCATCTTTAAAACATTGCTTCTGTTAATCATACGAGGTAATTAAATTCTCATAAAGTTACTTTACTACCATACTGTAATTGTTGTGACTGAGGATGGCTCTTAAAATAAATACAATGGACAATGTAGAATAATAGGACCAGCTGTTCAGTTGAAAAAGCACCCAGTTAATGAATCCAAGGGCAATGCTGTCACTCCCTTGCTTTTTCTATGGTTTGAGGCTGCCAATCCCTGTGCTTTAATCAAACATATCTGCATATATTTATGTATCTCACTTATTTCCATTTAGCATCAATTTCTCATGTCACTGTTCTCTCCCTTTTGCCTTTCTGTGTTTCCATTTTTCTCTGCCGTTCTTGTATTATTTACTCTCTAATATGAACTAGGTACATTTTAAGCCCAAAGTTTACAACAAAAAATAAGTCTTTCTTTTTAAATATCCTTAGAATCTTGTTAAGGAGAAATTCTATAAACAATTGTTACAATATAATTTTACAAATGTTCTTATAGTGGTATGTCCAAAGGAGAAAACACTAGTTAAATTCAAGGGGTATTGGATCTGCTGGTAACATGATGGATTAAGGTGACTGGATCCCACATTGCTGACAACACGGTTCAAGTCCTGGACCTGGTGGCTTGGTAAATGCAATGAGCATGTGTGCATGCCTAAAATCTCAAGAGGAGAATAGAAGAGAAGGGACTGTGGTGTGGTCCCTCTTGAGGGGTGATCTTCCACTCTGATCTCCATCTGTCTCTCTCTGGTGAGTGCACATACCCTGCAGCAAACACACAAGCACAAACCTAAGGAGTGACCAACAAGGCATCAAAAGGGACTCCCATTTAATTTTATGTTAATAAGAAGACCTTGTAGGAGTAAACACAACCCTATTTTATAACTATGTTCTCAGTGTATAGTATAGTGGGTGTGTATCTATATATATTGTATGTATATCAAATTATTGAGTAAATTAATTTCCTAGTTAGAGAATATGATAAAAAGTGTTTCAAGGATATGGACCAAAATGTCCAAAGGCAAAGTAACAAGACAGAGTTCAGCATATTTGTCAAAGGACAAAGAAAATGATGAAAAAAATTCATTTTTAAGGTGATGAAATTATAATTTTTTAAATGAAAGCTATATTGTTTACCATGTATAATCAAAATTGTTTACTCTTTTTAAAATCTTAACTGTATATCGATTTTGTAGTCCACTTTTTTTGCTTTGATTTACAGCAAAAATATTTTCAAGACTGCAAAATGGATACCATTATTAGTTTTAAAATAGATACATAAAATTCCTTTGAGTTCACTAATCACTTATGCAGTGTTCATGTGTGTTTTTTTTTCTCTTTCTTAGTTTTATAATTGAGTCATTTCAAAAGCTTGTATCAGTAACTTTTAATTTCTGAACCAGGTGGAAAGAAGAAGCAATGTGAGTACATGTCAGTGGGGGCACCCTTTACCCATTGCGAAGAAGCCAGGTCTGTTTTGTACTCTCCCAATTTCCCTGAGAATATCTGAATGCTATGAATATTTCTGCAGAAGAATATTGAATGCATTTTGAATTACCGCCTCAATTTAAATCACCTTTGGAGTAAGATTTCTCCAACTGGGGACAAAACAGTGTACCATGGTAACCAATGAAGTCTGTGACCTAAAGAATCTTGTTTTCCACTCCAAGGAGAAGTAGTGATATGTTCCCACCTTCAATGTTTAAGGTTCTAAACAAAAAGGCTCTGAGAGATGCACCAGATAACCCTGCACCAGGCAACCCTACCGTGGGTACCTTTCACAGCCCTACCTTACGAGGAGTTTTACACAGACTGCTGAGTGAGAAGTATGTGAGAAGCTCCCCAAAGACTCAGAGGTTTAGAAGGAAATGATCTAAGAGGGAGAATAAGGCAATGATAAACAATATCTCTGTTGGGTACAGGTTGTAGAATACACATGTTCAATGAGGAGGTAGAAGACGCCACTCAGCAGAGATTCTGTCAAATTGGATGCAAAGCAAAAGTGAAGAGAACAGAAGGAAACTCAGAGCTCTGTTGAGACAAGGGTAGAAGCAGAGGGCACAGTTTGGAAAAAAAGAGAAGAGGGTTAAGTTTAGCTATATACAGGGTTCTAGTACCATGTGGTTGCTTTAGTCACTAAAAGGATGAAAGAGGTTTATTTTTGTCTTATGATATAATACAGAATAAAAATAAAAATGATTCCAAATAAAAGCTGGGTATAATCCAAGTCTTAAAACATCTGCATTAGGATTCATATCTATTTTTTTTCTTTCCTCCCTTTCTTCTTTTCTTCCTTCTTTCCTTCCTTCTAGGGGGTGGGGGGGAAACAAGTGGTCTCAACAGGGTCTCATGCTGCAATACTCCTCAGCCCTCCCATTGGCATACACATCCAACAAGTACAGGTTGACCCAGGAAGAAAATCCTGATCTGCTCTATGTCTTGCAGCAAGGAAAAGCTTTGCATTACTGCTGTGCCACTGTAGCTAGGCTATTACTTTGATTGTTGACTGAAGTTTGAGCTGGGCAGAGAAGGACTGTAGGTAGGTGAGAGAATTAGGTACAGTTCTCCACTGATAAAATGGTCCAGCTGCTTCATAATAATTTGCTTGTGTGTTTCTTTAACATCTTTTTCTATTTGATTTGGAATGGAGGTCACTTTCTCAAAAAGTGCTTCCTCCAATCTCCTCTGATGGGCATTTCTCTCATATTTCCCAAAACACTCCATACTTCACTTAGAAGCATTTACCACACTGTACTAAATTTGCCTGTTTATTTTATACAATCTTTTTGTCAGTGTATGAGCTTCCTAGGGTTATTGAAACAAAATGCCACAAGCCATGTGACTTAAAACAACAGAAATGTATTATCCCTGGTGACTAGAAATCAAGATGTCAGCACGGTTGTGCTCTCTCTGAATCCTATCGAGGAGAATCTTCCCTTGCCTCTTCTAGCTTCTAATGTGTGCTGGTAATTCTGGGCATGCCTTCATTCGTGGAGGCATCACTTTGATCTCTGCCTCTGTCATCAAATGGCCATCTTCTACCTGTATATCTCTCTTCTCTCCTTTTAAGAATATCAATCATACAGCAATAAAGGCCTCCCCATTCTAGTATGAGCTTATTTCAGTGATTGTATCTGTAACAATCCTATTTCCAATTAAGTTCACATTCTGAAATACTTGTTGAAATTCTTGTGGTTAGGACTTCAACTTTACTCTCTCTCTCTCTCTCTTTTTATAGAGATTTTTTTGCTATAGTTTGTGTGTGCTCACCAGAGACAGAAAGTAAAAAATCACCCCCACAGGGGAAGATGGCCATGCCACAGTCCCTTCTCTTCATTCTCCTCTTGAATTTTGAGCATGCACGCACACATGCCTGGCATGAGTTTTAAGCCACCAGATGCAGGACTCGAACCATAGTCAACTTACATGGGAGATCAGCAACATAAAAATTATACCATCCTCTTTTCCCAGAACTTCAGCATATCTTTTTTCTTTTTTTCTTGGTGGTGGTTGTAGGGGCACAATTCAATTCATAATAGTTGGTAAGAATTGTGTCTTTTCTATCATTTTTACTTTTATATCCTTAGCAATTATGTCATTTCCAAACAGATAAATTCCATATAATATGTCCAATAAAATTTGATGAATAAATAAATGTAAGAATAGAGGTATAAGGTTGTACTAAGAAATCCGTATTCTGAGGCTGCCTGTGATCTCAGGGACCATGGCTTATCCCCTTCCCCATTTGTCTTTGGACTTCAGGGTTGTGTCTTGGAACTTTAAGACAAACTTGTACCCCTCCTTGCCCTATTTGAATACAGGTTGAAGTGAATGGTCATGCCAGATGCCAGGCTACTTGTGACTGCAGGGCCTAATGGCAGGGACCCTTGGCTCATCCCCTCCCCCATTTACCTTTGAACTCTCAAGACTTTGTTGTTTTGGATAGTGCCAGGCGTGTGTGTCACAGAATCTTTTATTTTCTACTGTGGTGAAGCTCAGCATCTCAGTTTTAGGTCACCTGTTCTTTAGAAACAGGTAGACTTTGGGTCACTTAAGACCAGTGACAACAGTGCAGGGTGCTGGTGAGCAACAGGGAGGCAGAACAGAAGAAAGATCACCAATTTTCTACACCTGTACATTTTTGAACACTCAGAGATTCCTTAAATAATTTATGAAGGAAAATATAGATCACCAGATAACTAGAAATAATCACAAAGGCCCAGGAAATATGAACAACTAACAAAATGTCTCCCCCACCAAGGGAAAAACATCAATTCTATATCGCCTGCAGACAACACAATGGAAATCATGGAAATGTAAGATAAGCAAATCAGAATATATGTAGTGACCAAGCTAAATGAGATGCAAGAAAAAGGAGACAACGAGCTCCAGGATATAAGGAAGTCCTTTCATGATTAGAAGGAAGAAATAGACACCATAAAAAAGAATCAAATGAAGTGGTTAGGGATGAAGAATGTGATACAGAAAATGAAAACCTCCTTTGAAAATATTAAAAGTAGTTTAGATGATGCAGAAGACTGAATCTTAAATTCAGAAGACAAAATCTCTGGCCTAGATAAAAGTATCAAAAAGACAGAAAATAACCAAGAACTATGAGGATGATACACAAGAAACACTAGATACCATCAAGCGCCCTAACATCTGGATAATTGGTATCCCAGAAGAGGAAGAAAATAATAAGGGCCTTGATCATTTATTTCATGAAATCCTGAAAGAAACTTTTCCAAACCTAGAGAGGAATTCAAATGTCCAGACCCAAGAAATACATAGGACCCCAAATAGAATCAAGCCAAGAAGATCCTCTTCAAGGCAATTTATAGCCAGATTAGCCAAAACCACAGACAAAGACAAGATACTAAAATTGGCAAGAGGGAAACATCAAGTTACTTACAAAGGTTATCCCACCATACTAACATTGGATCTTTCATCAGAAACAGTGCAGGCAAGGAAAGAATGGGGAAATATAGTCGAAGTGTTAAATAAGAAACAATTTCAACCAAGAATTCTATACCCAGCAAGATTATCCTTTATATGAAAAAAAGATGAAACATTCTCAGATAAAACCTGAAAGAATTTACCAACTCTAGACCAGCTCTTCAAGAGGTTCTTAAGGAAGTGCTATACCAGGAAAACTAAAAAATAAGATGGACAATTATAAGAGAACAAAAAACAACCAAGAAAATGGCTCACTTAGTGGTAGGAACAGGTCCAGAAGTATCAATAACATTGAATGTTAATGGGTCAAATTCTCCAATTAAGAGACACAGACTGGCTGAATGGATTAAAAAAATAAAAAACCTCTTTCTGTAGCCTACAAGAAACGCACCTTATGGATAAAAACATACATAGACTAAAAGTGAAGATCTGGAAAAAGATATTCCATACAAATGGAAATCAAAAAAGGACTGGAGTTGCAATACTGATTTCATACAAAAGAGGCTTCAAGACAAATATTGTAAGAAGAGACAAAGAAGGACATTATAAAGTAGTAAATGGGCAAATTAATAAAGAATACATAATGCTTATAGATATCTATGCACCCAACTCAGGGGCACCTAAATACATGAAGGGAAGACTGCTGAAACTAAAAGGAGAGATAGAGTCCAACATAATAATTGTTGGGGATCTCAACACTCCATTATCTCCTTAGACAGATCTTCTAGATACAAAATAAGCAGAGATACAGGACCTAAATGATACTATAAATCAATTGGGCTTGACAGATAGCTATAGAACTTTTCACACTTAAGATCACAAAATATACATTTCTCTCACCCTGGCATGGAACCTTTTCAAGGATTGACCATATGATAGAACACAAATCAAATCTTTACAGATTCAAAGACATAAAAACTATATACAGGATCTTCTCTGATCATGATGGAATTAAACTCGATATAAATTTCAAGAAACACCCTCGAAAATGCACAAACACATGGACACTGAACAACCTACTTCTGAATGACTTCTTAACTACTGAAGAAATTAAGTCTAAAATATAAAAAAATTATGAAAACAAGTGATATTGAGTACATGTATTTCCGTAGTCTATGGGACACAGAAAAAGCAGTCATAAAGGGAAATTCATACCAATTAGTGCACATAAGAAAGAGAAAAGTGGCAAATAGACAATATAACATCATGCCTCAAGGAACTGGAAAAACAAAAACAAAAACAAAAAACTCCAGGTGAAAAGAAATCATAAAGATTCAAGCAGAAATAAATAAAACAGAAAATAAACAAACTGTACAGAAAATAAATGAAAGCAAAAGCTGATTCTTTGAGAAGTTTAGCACTACTTTTTAGTATAGTGCTGGAAGTCTTACCCAATGCTATTAGAAAAGAGAATAATACAAAAGGCATTCAGATAGGCAAAGAAGAGTTGAAAATATTTTTATTTGCAGATGACATGATGGTATACTTAGAAAACCTAAAGGTTTCCATGAAAAAGCTTCTCAAAATAATAAATGAATAAAGTGAAGTGGCAGGATACAAAATCAACATCCAAAAATCTATAGCCTTTCTGTGTACAAACAAGGTGAATGAAATTGATCTGAAGAAAGGAATCCCTTTTACCATAACCACAAAATGTATAAGATAGTTAGGGATAAACCTAACTAACAAAGTCAAAGACCTTTACAAAGAAAACTAAGAAAATCTCAGAAAAGATATTGAAAGGACACAAAAAAATGGAAGGACATCCCATGTTCCCGAATTAGAAGAATTAATATAATCAAAAAGGCAATGCTACCCAAATTATTGTACATATTTAAGGCAATTCCAATAAAAATACCAGAGATATTCTTCATATACCTAGAAATAATAATCATAGAATTTGTCTGCAATCATAAAAGACCTTGTATTGCCAAAGCAATCCTACGCAACAAGAATGGAGTGGGTGGCATATCACTCCTTGAACCCAAAATAGGCATAATACTGTGATAATAAAAGCAGCATGGTATTAGCACAAAAACAGACAGGTGGACCAATGGAATAGAATAGAGACCCCAGAAATAAACCGCAAAGCTTACAGCCTACTGATTTTTTTTGGGGGGGGGGAGATTTTCACTGTAGGGCGCGTGCGCTCGCCAGACAGACAGAGAGAGACATAGAGACAGAAAGCGAGAAATCACCCCCCAGGGGGGATGGTCATGCCACAATCCCTTCTCCTCCATTCTCCTCTCGGGATCTTGGGCACGCACGCACACGCGCCCGGCGTGAGTTTTAAGCCACCGGGTCCGGGACACGAACCGCGGTCGACTACGTGGGAGTCCAGCGACATAGCCATTACGCTAACTGCTGGTTCCACAGCCTACTGATTTTTGACAAGGGATACCAGTCAATACATTGGGGAAAAGAAAACTTTTTTAGTAAAGGGTGCTAGAAAAACTGGGTATCCACCTGCATAAAGATGAAACTGAATCCCCATCTTTCACTATTAACAAAAATCATATCAAAATGGATCAAATATTTGAACCTAAGACTTCAAACTATAAAACTACTGGTGGAAAACACTGGGGAAACTCTAGGAGACAATGGGGTAGGCAAAGACTTCTTAAATAAGACTCCTAAAGCATGGGGAATAATATCTAAAATAGATGATTAGAACTATATCAGATTAAGAAGTTTCTGAACAGCAAAGGACACAGTAATTAGTGTGAATCAACAACCCTCAGAACGGGAGAATATTTTTGTAAAATATGCCTCAGACAAGGGACTGATAACCAGAATACTCAGGGAACTCAAGCACCTTACCCCTCAAAAAATGTCTAATCCAACTAAAAGATGGGAAATTAGCTGAACAAAATCTCTCTAAGGAAGGCATATGAATAGTCAAAAAACATATGAGAAAATGCTCAACATCTCTCATCATAAGTGAGTTGCAGATTAAAACCACAATGAGATACCACCTAACCCCTGTCAGAATGGCAAAGATTAAAAATACAAAAAGTGATATGTTGGCAGAGATGTGGTGAAAGGGGAACTCTCCTACACTATTGATGGGAATATAAACTGGTTCAGTCCCTGTGGATAACAACATGGAGGTTCCTCAAAGACCTACAAATAGAACTGCCATTTGATCCAGCAATCCCACTTCTGGGTATCTACACAAAGGATAGGAAAAGCGCTTGCACATCACTCAGTAAAGCGCTTGCACATCAATGTTTATTGCAGCATTATTCATGATTACTAAGACATGGCACCAACCCAAATGTCCACAAATGGATAGAAAAAGTGGTGGAAAAAGTGAATGGATGGAAAAAGTGGGTCACATATACTCTATGGAATACTACTCAGCCATAAAAAAAAATAAGACCTCGGCATTTGATAGGAAGTGGATGAATATGGAGGATCTATTGGTGAGTGAAGCAAGCCAGGATATGAAAGAAAGATTGTATGTATCCACTTAATATAATCTGACTATCCACACTTTATGGTAGAGATTGAATTATTGAAGGGCATAAAAGTAGTGGAAATAGTTATGAATGCTGAAGACAGTGTGGAACAGGGGAGAGAAGGGAAGAGTATAGAGAAGGACAGCAAGAGAACAAATAGAGAGGCATGACATTAGTGGGACAGAGAGAGAGTTTATTACCTATTGATGATAGAATGTATAGTATTCTCAATAGTCTGAGAAGTAGTTAATGTTGGGTAAATTCTCATTAGAAGCCAAGTGATATATAGTGATAGAATGTTTAATAAAATTGAGAATAAATAATAATAATAACCTAAAAAACGATGAAAAGCTATTTGATGATGATGTGGATAGTAATGTCTTTGTCTTGACTGATATGCATGCTAATTGTGCTGGAAAAAGAAACATAATACACTATCAGGATACATGTAATTAAATGTAATACAAAAAAGTTACAATAATAACAAAATTAAAAAAATAATAATTAGCAAAAGAAAGAAGGGAAATGAAAGAAATACATACTCCATTCCTGTATAAAATAAATTAATCTAGAGAGATTATAGAATTCAACTGCAAGAACTTTCAGGCCCTTTCAACTCTATAGCTCTGTGACTCATTTGCCTCAACACTGGTTTAGTTTGGGGCATTTAGAAAATGCCCATGAACAGTAATATTCACTGATTACATTTCTTTAACCCCATATAGACTGGGAGTATTTAAATTCATAAAAATCTAGAATCCTATTTCCTAGAATCATATGTCTATGGTTTGGAGTTTTAAGGGATTTCAAAGGTCTTTGCTCTTATGTGCTAAATTGATTTGTTTTCTGGCTACTAAGGGGAGGAACTATATGTGGGTTTACATCTCCTGGCTAACTGGGATATTTAGAAAGACTAAAGAACCAGAAAAGGAAGTAGGTAAAATCATCTGGGTTTAACATTGAAAAGAAAAAAAAATAATAAAAAAGAAATAAACAAATGT
The DNA here is from genome assembly GCF_000334495.1 of Tupaia belangeri chinensis. Taxonomy (NCBI): domain Eukaryota; kingdom Metazoa; phylum Chordata; class Mammalia; order Scandentia; family Tupaiidae; genus Tupaia; species Tupaia belangeri. The sequence goes on along the minus strand of NW_006205117.1, from coordinate 2,291,947 downwards.
AACCTTGTATGTGGAAACAACAGGAAACTATTCACAGACCAGTTCATTTTCTTTTTTTAGACGGAGAGAATGAGCGTATAGTTTAAGCAATATGTGAGGTTCAACAGAATTGATTTTTGCTTTGAAGAAGAAAGTGCAGGAACATAAAACAAAAATGCAGAGCTCATTCAGGAAGAAAGCATGAAGAAGCAGATCAGATCAATTAGAAATGTCCTTGATGATACCCCAATTATTTGGGGTTCTTATAAAGCATGTGGAAAAACTAAGAGAGATCCTTGAATTCTTTGGCAACCTGCCTATTGTTTGGCTATGGTACAGAGGCAAAGCTAGTACTGGATGTAAGAGGTCTGGGTAGGAGTTTCCATCTGTATCTTCCTTCCATTTATGATGGTCTCTCCTTGCCTCAATTCCAGGGATATTGTTGGAGTAATATTCATTCCTCCATGAGAAATAGCCAGTGCATGCCCTTCCTGGACTTCTACCTTGTTTCTTTGTTTGTTCTTCTTTAATCTCTCAACCTGCTTCATTCCTTCCTTTCTTGATAAGGCAATACCTTTATTACTTGTGGACCATGGGGTGCCTTGCGATTATCAATCCTAACAGAAGGGTAGGAAGAAAAACATGCGACCAAGTTAAAGAATTTTGTTTTTATCTCTAATTAGATATAAAGAACAGAAACAAAGCAGGAAAGTGATGAGATCAATTTTCTCTTTTACAAAAGAGCTCAATCTGGCTACAGTGTGGACAGAGATCCTGACTAGTCTTCTATGCAGCTTGCTTTCTAAATTACTTCCATGTTTGCCATACGCTGTAAAAACAGAATTGTTGCTTAACAGTTGACATTATAGCATTAGAGAATGAAGCAATCTGTTCTCACATATTCCTGACAATGGAAAGGTTACATAGTTTTATTTGTGCAAAAGATATTGGATATTAGATATGAAGGAAATTAAAAAGACTAGGTCATCCACAAACCCATAGCCTCAGAATAAAATAAAATATTGACAATATAATACAGTAACATGGTGAAGTTACACTATACAATATATAAATTTAAAAAATTAGTGTTTGTAGCTAGTTTTCTGTAATTCATTTTTGTATGTGCTATGCAAACAATTTTAAAAATGATTTGCTAGGAAAGATGGATATCCACAAACACTTGACAAACTTGACAATTTTGTGCCTCATTCTCTAAATCTCTGAAGTTGGTTGCATGTTGCAGTCACTAACACATATAGAAAGCTGTAAGGAAAACAGAAACAGTGGGATCTCTGTAGTATTTTCTGAACTCAACCTAATTGAGTCTGGTCATATGCTATTACCCTAATGGAACCATGAGTTTCTTAAAAAGTAGGTATTTTCCTGGTTACCTCTTTTTTTTTTACCACTCTATATAATAACATACTTTTGCACATATAAATGAAAAAATTAGCACTGAATGAATGAACAGTGAATTAACAAACAGATGAAGAATGTTCCCAAAGTTTTGAAGCCATAATTCATTTTTCCTGGTATACTTATTTTTAGGTGTGCTGGTCTACTTCTACTAATATTCAGCAAACATAGCCTGAGCCTTCGTAGTTATCAGATCACAACAAATACAAGCATCTGCTACATTTATAATCTCTTTCATAGAGGCCTACAGGAGATAAAAATACAAAATCCCCGGGACCAGCAGTTAGTGTAATGGCTGCGGTGCTGGACTCCCCTGTAGTTGAACGTGGTTTGCATCCCGGACCTGGTGGCTTAAACTCACGCCAGGCGCGTGTGCATGCTTGCCCAAGATCCCGAGAGGAGAATGGAGGAGAAGGGATTGTGGTGTGGCCAGCCCCCCTGGGGGGTGATTTCTCGCTTTCTGTCTCTCTGTCTCTCTCTGTCTGTCTGGCGAGCGCACATGCCCTATAGCAAAAACTCAAAAAACAACAACAAACAAACAAACAAATAAAAAACCCCAAATCCCCTATATATAGAAAACATAAAAAATTTATACCAAATGCTTTAATGCAAAAGGGATGTGCAGGAATTGAGTTTGCTGCACATTGAAACTAAGGAGGTCATTTTTATTGACATTTCTAAAAACTTTTTGAAGTGTCATTTCATTTGCCAGAATTTTTTTAAGGTAAAGTTTAGTGGAGAAGAGACCCCCCCTTGTGTCTAACAGGAAAACCAATAACCAAGGGAAGTATAGGTCTAGCTTATTCTAAGTTGCCCTAACACCTACAAGAGCATTTTTAAAAAGATATAGAAAGAAATCTTATGTTATTTTTTTAAAATATGAGTTTGTAAAAATTGCTATTTTATAGTTACTGTAATAACAATAAAGCATCCACTTAGTTCTATGTATTAAAGAAAAAGAAGAAAAGGAAGCAAGAAAGGATAAAAAAGAAGAGAAAGAAAGAAAACACAAGATTTGGGGTCATTAAGATCACAAAAGTGGCTGAAATATTTTCTTTTTTTCTTTTTCTGCCTCAAAGTTTGATTTTTTTCATTTTAGATAATTATATTTATTCTTCATCTAAATTTTTCTTACAGTATCTAGAAAGAAGTCTCATAAACAAGCTCACACATCGCTAATGAAAAATGTTTAAAAAGATTGTTTGATTATTACTCAGAAAGCCTCAGGCTGTCCTTCTACATGTGGTGCACTTAATAAGCAAGCCAGTAGCAGAAAATTTCAGGAGTGGTTCTGGGCTTGCATCCAGCAAGCAGAGCTAGAGCCAGCTGCCTCAATGGCCACATTCCAGGCCTTCTGTGTTCAGTCTATGTGATTGGGTTTACCTGGGACCACCCAAATCCTCAGAATAGGATTCCCCATTTCTGAGTCCCTGGCCTGGATGCATGCTCCCACGTGAAGTACAAAATCAAGAAGACATTGCATGCTTTGAAAGAGAGAGCTACAGGGATGGCCTTTCACAAGTGCCAAGTGTGGTTAGTTCAGTACTTCCCGGTCCTTTATAGCAAAGAACTGAAGTGAGGAGGAAAGGGCAGGGGCTGCCTGAGTAGAGATGATAGGGATAAATAGAAACCTACTGGTGAGGTCTGGGGACCAGCCGGCATACTGCATGGGATGCCCTGACTCAGAATAATTTCTAAAGGTAAATGAATTGCTGTATGTCAGCATCTATTCAAATGTGTTCCATACATGGTCTCTAAATCATACATTAACCCTAAGAAATAGATGCCACAATTCCCTTCTAATAGAAACTGAGGCTCAGAGAAAAGAGGTTAATCTTCAAACAATATTTTGGTTTGATTCTAAAGTCAATGATTTTTCTCTTTACAAAAAGGGATTGTTAGAGCTCAGAGAGATTTCTTTTTCTTTCACTAAACTGTCTTCTCACTAAGAATGGAGACTGCTTCAGTCTGCTTTTCCGCTGCTATAACTTAATACCGCATGCTCGGTACTTTCTAGAGAAAGCAAATTTATTTCTTTTAATTTTAGAGACTGGCAAGTTTAAGGTTGAGGAGGCGCCTTTGACCAGGGCCTTCTTGCTGGTAGACACTCTCTGCAGCGTCTCAAGGAAACAGATCATCATGGCAAGACAGAGCAAGAGTGTGTGTCGACTCTGGTCTCTCTCTTCTTATAAAGCCACGAGGATTCAGTTACGAGTATTCAGCCCTTCCCAATGGCCTTATCTAATTTTAGTCACCAACCTCTTAATCCATAGTCAATTAAGTTTCCACTCTCTTAATACTGTCAAAATAGCAATCAAATTTCGACACATGACTTTTCGGGCCACATTCAAACCAAAGCAGGGACCTAGTCTTTTTTGCTTATGGTTTTAGTGTCTGTTCTTAGAATACTACCTAGGTTCTCACACAAAATATTTTTGCACCATTCAAATGATGATGACGAGATGGTGGACATTCCTCAGGAAGCAAAAAAAAAGTGTCTTAGATGGATTGGAAAAAAAATAATAAAAGTTCTGAGAATTTGTTTTAGATTTGACCTGAAAGGATTGCACCAGTAATTTTGGGTTGGTTTTGGCCAATAGAAAGCACTGGCAACAGATCAAAAGGCTGAAGGAAAGAGAGATCAGGATAGTTATTCCAATGGCTCCCTTAGCCTTGAAGTTATCTTCATTTGGCTGTATTTTTCTACCTTGGATTGTAGTTCCCACCACGGAATTCACCGTGTGATACACATTTACTATATGATAACACGTTTCAGTAGATGCTTCTTCCTCTGCCTTTTTAGCAGCAGGACAGTAATAGCTCCTCAATGTTGCCATTCCTTGGCTGCCCCCAACTGGTGAAATTATAGATTATTCTTTCAGATACTTTGTTGGTGAGAAGGAGAAATCAGATGGTATGAATTGAGGGAGATATTGCATTTATAAATATTTTTCTTTGAAGAGAGTGAAGAGATTCTGGGAAAATACCAACAATATTCACCCACAGTTTTTTCTTTCTCCTTCATAATTCTGAGGTAGAGATAACTCAATATTATAGAAAATAACATGATTATAACATTCACACCAAAAAAAATAAAACATGAAGACCTGAGCCTTTAAAACATGCAAAATTTGGTTTGCATAATTCAAAGGTTCAGCATTACCTAATAGAAATGTGTGAGCCATACATGTAATTTAAACATTTCTGCATTAGAAAGTAAAACGAAAGAGTTGAAGCACACTTTAATGATATGTCTTACTTAGTCCACTTTATTCAAAAATACTTATCATTTTAATATATACTCAATAAAAATTATCATACTGTTTAATGTTTTTTAAATTCTAACTCCTGGAAATCCTGGTGTATGTTTTACAGCACAGTTTAATTTGGCTACTAAACTGGATAGTGCTACTCCCCAGCCTTGAAAGAGTTTTTTCTATAATCTGTTTTGTCTTAATTTTTTTTCTTATTCTGTTTAATATTTTTTAATGCCAAAGGTCACATGCATGTGAGAGAGAAAGAGAGAGAGAAAAAAGAAAATACTCCCAAGTGGAGCTAGTCATGCCACAATCACATTCCTCCAATTCTCTATCCTGTCCGGATTCTGGAATGCATGCTCATGCACAGCATGATTTTCAAGCTGACAAAGCCTAGACTCAAACTCTGGTAGGCCATGGAGATCCATCTTCCCCTGTGCAGTGCCTAACGGCTGTGCTACAGGGCCAACCCTCTTCTTTATCTGTTTATGTATTTTCTCTCCTGTGACTCCATTTATTCTCATTTATTGACCCTTACAAATATTTCACCTCTACTTAGAATGGGTGTGTATACCATATACTCATTATAACCCCAAATCTCTAATTGTATCCTGGAATTGGCTTTGCCCTTCTCTCTATCATTGCTACCATTGGCACATTATCAACTTCTCAGTTATATAAGATTGAAAGCTTAGATTTTTTTTTTTCCTGCTCATCACCAACCCCTTCATATTCAACCAAGTTTCCAAATCCTATAGCTATATTTCTGGAATACTATCCTCCTTATATTTTTATTTTACACTTCTTGAGAATCTTTCTGGAATACTATCCTCCTTATATTTTTATTTTTACACTTCTTGAGGATATTGCTGCTTAATTTTCCAAAAGTATTATTATGGTCTTATTACACATGCTTCAGAAAGATCCTAAGGCACCATTTTTTTTCTACCAAAAGGAACTAAAGACTTTTTGGTTTGGAATTCCCTCTAGTCTTAGCAGTTTTTTATATGTAACCTGTGCTACAGGAAAAGAAAAGAAAATTTCCCTAAACGTTACTTGCAATTTTTCTCCCTTAATGTCTTTCTCCCATTTATTCCTTTACCTAGAACTTTTCCCTGTAACGCTGCCTGGTCCAGTACTGCTTATGCTTCAAGGCCCAGTGCCCAAGGCACTTTCTGCCGACCAGCCCTATACTCTCTCTATTCACTCAGAAAACTGAATGTGTTCTTTCTTTCCTTCAGACATACAACTACCTTTTTAAAAATATATATTTCTTGTAGTATTGGCTGACTTTTGCCTTGGATTCTATTACATATTTTTCATTTCCTTCCACTAGTTTGCAAGTTTTCTTACACATGTGAAGCCATGAAGATAATTAAGACTATTCATACTGAGGGCTTTTTCAAAGCAAAGATATTTAAGTTGACATGTTGAGTTACAATATTTGAGGATTTCTTAATGAATAGATGTTAAGGATTTTTAGGTATAGAATAACAGTCTTCCATTTGAGGGCTTCTCCAATTCTAGACACGGCATTTCCCTGGTATGTCAATTAGTTTCATTAAATCAGACATTTGGTTTTGTCTAAATGTTTCCTTCCTAGCCATAAATTTCTTTCTTCCTTTTTCTCTTTCTTTCTCTTGCTTTCTTTTCTTTTCTTTTCTTTCTTTCTTTCTTTCTTTCTTTCTTTCTTTCTTTCTTTCTTTCTTTCTTTCTTTCTTCTTCTTTCTTTTCTTTCTTTTTTTATATACAAGTGCACTCACCAGAGAGACAGAAAGTGAGAAATCACACCCCACCCCCCAAGGGGGAATGGTCACACCACAATCCCTTCTCCTCTTGGTATTTTGGGCACACATGCACATGTACCCAGCATGAGTTTAAGCCACCAGGTCCAGAATTCAAACCGCGGTCCACTATGTAGGAGTCCAGTGACATGACCATTATGACATCTTCTGGTCCCCAGGGCACATAAATTTCTAATGCAGCTTTAACTTGCCAAGGCAAATACAGACCATAGACAACATATTTTATTACGTACATAACTTATGTTAATTTTCTCTCTTTTTCCAATAAAATACACAGGGTCTGAAAGGACATTGGCTCAAGTTTTTAATTAGTTTTTCTTGTTAATATGGTTGAAAGGGCCTTTCTCATTTCTCTTCAAATATCTCATAGTTTCAGCTTTCTTTTCACTTACTCTTACAATGAGCCTTCATTTATGTCTGCTAAATATAGAATTAAAAGAAATAATGAATCATGAGACTTTGGCTGAGCTGCCTTTTCTCTTCTTTTCACGACTTTGCTTTCATGTGAACCTACTTACCTCTTAAGATCAAGGCAACAAATAAAGGATAAAAATGGTCTTCAGCGAAAGCACTTAGCAGACTATAAGAGAGCACTATAGTTTCTTCCGATTAAAACCAAACCAAACTTTCCTGAGAAGAGAAGTTTTTCCAGAGTAACTGAATAGATATAGCAAAATAATTCATATTGAGGACAGGTGTGGGGACCTGAAGGTGTATATTCATATGATAGAGCTAAGCAGAAGTTTAGGGGTGAGTTTATTGAACCTGGGTTTCTGTGGGGGCATCAGATGCAGATTTCATACACAAGCTCTGGATTTTACTCAGAACTCCTAGGAAGTGCAATGAAAGACTAGTCTAAATAATAACAGAGGATGCCTGCTTTTAGCAATCCACTGGAGATTAATTTGTATGTCAGTGTTTCAGTTCCTCTTATAAAACAAAATATTCGAGTGTCTAATTTAACCATTGCTGTTGTATTACATTTACTTTATTTTTGACAATTATAATAGAGGATATGTGCGCCCCCCAGAGAGAGACAGAGGAAGAGAGAGAGAGGGAAGGTGAAAAAGTGCTACTGATGGGGGAAGGTGATGTTGCACCTATTTTTTTCTTTTAGGATTTTGAACAAGTGCACTCACCAGAGAGACAGAAAGTGAGAAATCACACCCCACCCCCCAAGGGGGAATGGTCACACCACAATCCCTTCTCCTCTTGGTATTTTGGGCACACATGCACATGTACCCAGCATGAGTTTAAGCCACCAGGTCCAGAATTCAAACCGCGGTCCACTATGTAGGAGTCCAGTGACATGACCATTATGACATCTTCTGGTCCCCAGGGCACATAAATTTCTAATGCAGCTTTAACTTGCCAAGGCAAATACAGACCATAGACAACATATTTTATTACGTACATAACTTATGTTAATTTTCTCTCTTTTTCCAATAAAATACACAGGGTCTGAAAGGACATTGGCTCAAGTTTTTAATTAGTTTTTCTTGTTAATATGGTTGAAAGGGCCTTTCTCATTTCTCTTCAAATATCTCATAGTTTCAGCTTTCTTTTCACTTACTCTTACAATGAGCCTTCATTTATGTCTGCTAAATATAGAATTAAAAGAAATAATGAATCATGAGACTTTGGCTGAGCTGCCTTTTCTCTTCTTTTCACGACTTTGCTTTCATGTGAACCTACTTACCTCTTAAGATCAAGGCAACAAATAAAGGATAAAAATGGTCTTCAGCGAAAGCACTTAGCAGACTATAAGAGAGCACTATAGTTTCTTCCGATTAAAACCAAACCAAACTTTCCTGAGAAGAGAAGTTTTTCCAGAGTAACTGAATAGATATAGCAAAATAATTCATATTGAGGACAGGTGTGGGGACCTGAAGGTGTATATTCATATGATAGAGCTAAGCAGAAGTTTAGGGGTGAGTTTATTGAACCTGGGTTTCTGTGGGGGCATCAGATGCAGATTTCATACACAAGCTCTGGATTTTACTCAGAACTCCTAGGAAGTGCAATGAAAGACTAGTCTAAATAATAACAGAGGATGCCTGCTTTTAGCAATCCACTGGAGATTAATTTGTATGTCAGTGTTTCAGTTCCTCTTATAAAACAAAATATTCGAGTGTCTAATTTAACCATTGCTGTTGTATTACATTTACTTTATTTTTGACAATTATAATAGAGGATATGTGTGCCCCCCAGAGAGAGACAGAGGAAGAGAGAGAGAGGGAAGGTGAAAAAGTGCTACTGATGGGGGAAGGTGATGTTGCACCTATTTTTTTCTTTTAGGATTTTGAGCACACACAAGTGCTCAGCATGGTTTTCAAGTCACCAGAGCTGGACTTCAACTATGAGGTCAGTTGGCCATGCAGGATCTAGTTGCCTTAATCATCATGCCGATGGTTAACCTCATACCGTGCTTATAATAAGTTGCTACTGAACTTCCCTAACCTTGTATAAAGTGAATGCAGATCATAACTCTGTGTGGCAGGAAGTGAGAGGGATTACAAAAAGTCAAGTGGTGAAAACTCATTCAAGAGGAAGAAACAAAATACAGGGCAAAGATCCATAATTAAGATTTAGTCATTGAGGAAATTACTGTTCCTGTTGTCAATGGAAACAAGACTTTCAACAACCCTCAAACCTAGTGAATAAAGTGGAAATGTGCCAGGGCAGAGACCTGATGACCTGTTTCACAAGCAGAAGCAATGTGCTATCAGAGATCACTGGGATAGGCCAGATGGTCAGAGCTATCAGCAATACCGAAGAAAGACCTTAGGCTTTGGGGTCAGAAACTTGGGTACTTCCACTGGCTAGCTGTGTAACATTGGGAAAATGGTTGAACTTCTATAAAATAGTTTTCTTATCTCTGAAATGGATGAAAACACTATCTTTGCTTTACTGAGAAGTAAATAGGATAGGATCTATATGGAACATGATCAAAGTACATGCATAATTAAACAGGAGGCACATAAAGTAGTTCATCTTTTCTTCTCTGATACCTGCAGCTTAGAAAGTGCCCAGGGTTACCAAATCAATGAATGAATAAAGTAAGGGAATCCTTGAGTTTTCATGGAGAAAGAGAGACCTGAAAGTGCCTTCTCACAAAGTAATTTATTGGGAGCTGCAAGGAGTGGGGATTTGTAAATGATAACATAATGATAAATACAGGAGTATGGGGGGAAAGGGAAAATGTGGATAATGGATAGAGATAGAAAATAGAAAGGGAAGGAATGGCATGCACATTTTTTCTAAGCTGAGAAAGGAAATGATTTGAGTATGTGTGTGCATGTATCTTGATTAAGTGTGTAAAAGAGAAGTGCCAGTATACCTTCCACTACTTACTGAAAAGTACCCTCCCTTCTTTCAATTTTTCTCCAGGGTGTGTAAAGTTAGAGTGGAGTGCACAAGCCAGGATTATTATCTAGAATTGTTGATAAAGTTAAAGATGAACTTTGGGAATCCTTTTTACAAAGAAGGTAGGTTTTTATGGTTTTCACTTTTGGTATTGATTATTATTTCATTCCTTTGTTTTAGGATGTATGTTTTCAAATAAATTCTTAATAAAGTGTCTCTTTCTCACTATATAAAACATATTCTTAAACAGAATTAATTGTGCTATAGTCCTGGAAAGTATTCTTCATTGCTACTCCTACTTTCACTTTTGTAGGAACAGACATTGAACCAGATGATAAATTTGAATCTGTTATCAAAGGAAAGGTGCAATTCATTTTGGACTCAAATGCTAATGAATAACTTTTGCAAATCTGTTGTGTTAAATAAATGTTCCTATTGAAAAATAAAATTCCAAAAGACAACATACAGTTTCTTCACATGTGTAGTCTTTTCAAGATAATAGAATATCTTTGGGCAATTTGATTTGTAAGCCTTGTTAGAAGGAAAAATATTTTAAGAAGAAAAGACCAAGTTTTTTTTAAGTTACTAAGCTTAGTATATAATTTAACTTAAAAGCAAAATGTGTAAAGGCATTTAATGATATCTTTTTAACAGTTGTGCAATAGCAATATAATTATCTTTCTCGTTTATAAAGATCAAAGAAACTGCAGTTCAATGTTACAGACTTTTAAAAATATGATTATTGTGGGAAGTCATTATGTTCAATTCCAATAATAAGCAAATCATAAAATTGTGCACATCAACTAAACACAGGATGTACTTAAATATACATCTGTATGTGTAGTTAATGGAAATTTGTTTTTAGCTTAAGAAATGAAATAAGTGTATAATAGAGCCTCTGCTCTCCTGCTCTTCTTGAATGAATTCTGAGTTGAAAAATATCCACGCTGGGGAGACATACCAAAAACAAACAAACAAACAAACAAACAAAAAAGGAAATGGAGACAAATGTTAAGAAATTCAATTAGTGAAAATGGATAAATAGGAAAAACACAAAACACCTAACATGTATTGAACACCAACCCTGGGTTGACACCAGGCTGTGTGCTTTGCACAGGCTGTTACATTTAACCACCACAATCCACTGAGGTATTAGCATAGGTCCCACAGCTGGTATGTATCACTGCTGTGACTTAAATTTAAGATTATATCACTCCCTAGACTGTACTAGTACTATTACATACACTGAGAGATACCTGAGATAACTAAAATTATATAATGAATATTTTGAGAATGTATACTACCTTTCCAAGTCACACTATCAAACCATTTTCTGCTATCAAATCCTTTTTATATTTATTCAAAAATTCTAATTAAATGTATAATTTTATTTGTGCATGTAAATTAATATTTATGGTTGATGTTTATAGAATACTCTGTATTAGACACTATATTAGAAGTGAGTCATATAGTGATGAACCTTCAGGGGAAATAAGTTCTAATGGGGGAAACAAATTACATGATAGTAAATTTTCATAATTGACAGGTAAGATCATGTGGCACTCCAATATTGGTTCAGAATCAGAATTTCATGTGGTTCGATCTAACAGTCTAAATCTTAAAGTTTGTTTTTAGAGTGTTCTTCAGATACTCAGGATACATATTTCTGTTATTTGAATATTCTTATACATACAGGTTCCCTATGAGATAAGTTGCACACTGAGTCTCTGCAGAGAATAGGCAGTCTGTGGAGGAATAGTCAACAGTAAAACAGTAAACTTCTTATAAATTACTCAACCATTGCTTTAGCTTTCTGCCTAACTCTCAGGAGACATTTGGTAATATCTAGAAACATTTTTGGTTGTAACAACCAGGAGAAAGGTGCTTTTGCCACCTAGAGAGTAGAAACCAAGGAGGGCATTAAATCCTAAAATTCACAGGACAGTCCCTCAACAGGAAGAAGTTATCCATCTGAAACTGTCAACAATGTCATTTCTGAAAAATCTTGCTCTGAACACAAGAAAAGACAGAGCAAAGTTAATTAACAGAATACTAGTATCTAACAGTACCACAGTAATATGCCCCAAACCGTAGAGTTTAGATTTTCCAAAGTATAAAATGTATATGTCTCTGTTGAGGCATTTGAATATAGACAAGAGTAAAAGTTGGAATGATTCCCTCCCAAAATAAGAACCATTATTAACATTTAAGTTAACTGAAAAAAGACAAAAAACTTGACATACTATGAGTTTGTTATCAATGGCCTCTCATAAACCTAAATTAATAATAATGGGAGCCATAGAAACATTTTTTATTCTTCTTTCCTTGTTCATTGGAAAACTTAGAGGATCTCTTTTCACTGAAATTTCCAATAGATGCTATAATTTTGTTCTTTCTGTAAATAATATGTCCACTAAAGTACTTTATTTTCTATATCTACCTTTCTGTTTTTATTATTGTTGTTATTTGAGGCCCGAGAATACACAACAAACTAATCAGAGTTATTTAAAATAATCATCATTGATTCAAATCAGCCCTCATTTTTATTTTACTTTCAATATTTGTCCTTACCTCCTATCCAGACCTTATTCTTCTTTCCCT
>NW_006205117.1:2249641-2279192 GCF_000334495.1 Tupaia belangeri chinensis | reverse complement strand
AGGAGGACAACTTTTGTACATTTGTATCAATATACAGTGATGTTTGTGAGTTTGAAGACTTATTTCTCCTGTTTTTTTTTTTTCAGACTCAGCATCTTAAGCACCTCACCTTAGTGATCCATGCAGAATTTGCCCATTATTTTGACTGCTTCATGCATTTTTGAAGTTTTATCTACCTATCACCCACTTAATGGCCACATATCTGTTGAAGCAATACTGGGGTATAGATCTTTGCCCATACCTCTTTCTGTGTCTATTATACTATTATGGTTATTATTTTTACAATCCTAGAGTATGTTACCCAAGAATAGCTGATGAATAGCATAAACATCCATCCTTTCCTTTACTGAACAATTGCCCTCCCAAAAGTTACATTGTTTACACTCTCAGCAGACAGGCAAGAAGGTTCTTGCTTTCTTTGACATTTCTCTAATTGCTCACTTTCTCATAATCTAAATAGTTATTTTGTACCTTTTTTTTGTCTCAAAATTCCAACAAATACTTTTGCTTTTCAGATTATCATTTAATAGTTCTATAACTAAATTTACTGATTTGTTTGTTCTGTGAATATGAGGTCTTTGCTGTTATTGCCACAAATAACTTCTAAACATCCCTGAAATTCTCTCTGTTCTCACTTAACATTAGTTTCTTCACCTTTACTGAATTATTCTTAACAACATGCAAATGATAAAACACCATTCATCTCTTGAAAAACAAAGACAAAATACCTCCAATTCTCCAGCAATCACCTTTTAAAAATACTCCTCTTATAGCCAAATACATGGAATTATCTGTACTCGTTTTCTACACTTCTATTCTTACGTAATGCCATCACCCCCTCTAGTTCTGTGTTTTAACAACACTGACCATTTTGTTGCTATTGTTGTTGCTGCTATTTTAAATAAGAAAAATCTAGATACCCTTTATGCCACCTCTTCTCTCCCATGAAATGCTTTCAGCTTGGCTGTTTTTTCTTATTAAAACTTAAACTTAGTAATATTTCAAGCATTAATAATATTAGTAATATTCCTTAACATTCCACCTAACCATCCAGTAACTATTGTATTATATCTCATGTCATTTTAATTCTCTCCAAAGAATGGATCACGAGATAGTTTTGTAAACATATTGTTTGAGGTATTCTCTCTCCTTTAGAATGCAAGCTACATGACTTAAGGATGTTACCTATCTTGTTACTGTGTCTACCCAAACCTAGAACAGTCCCTGTCATTTATGTCATATTCAGTAAATATTTATTGAGTAGAATAATATAATGATTTGAGTCAAGGTCAGAGAGTGACTGGGCACATCATGTGAGGCCTTAGAGATCACCACAGTGCTAGCTCCCAAGCCTGGTATACTCATCTTTTAGGCACACACGCTGCTCCTGTAGCTGCTATGAGTGTTCTTCAGACAGGAGCCACTTGACCTGGGAGGTCCCCCTGTTTACTGCCAATGGTTGACGGGTACGAGAGTTTAAAAAGCTGGTCTCAGGACCAGATAGAAGTGCAGCAGTGAAACATAATGTTCTGCAAGGCACACCTCCCTGGGTATGGTTGGCACACATGTGCCCTGATCCAGGCTAGCTGCAGCTAGGGGGGGGTGGGTCATAGTTGTCAAGGCCCTGTTGGGGGTACCATCTCTCTGACTTTCTCATAATGGAAGAAACCAATAAATAAATAAACTTTAAACAATCGAATTTCTTTACCTCAAGAGGTAATAACTCTACATCTGTTAATGTAAAGAATCTTTCTGCTGCGCATCAGGCCAAAGTTGATATTACCTGAGACGTCTGCTGGCCCTCTTGCCTGCATGTTCTGTATCCACTTATTTCACAAACTGGGTAAAAATGTAACGTCATGGCTGATAAGTATGATGTATTCAGGCCCATGTTGGTTGCACCTGTACAGACTTAGTTTTCTTGTTACTACTGCCTCAGAAACACAGTGCAACAACTATTGCCATAGCATTTACATTACATTAGCTATTACCAGTAGTCTAGAGATGATTTAAAGTATACAGGGTGATGTGTGGAGGATATATGCAAATATTATGCCTTTTTATAGAAGGGACTCGAGCATCCTCAGACTTTGGTCTTTAGAGGGGATTCCGGAACCAATGTTCCGTGGGTAACGAGAGCCAGCACAACGTCCTTTCTGATCTCCTCCGCCTTCTCTATCCTGCTTTACTCTCCCTTCAGGTTGCACCTGAGATCACACCTTCACTTTCCACTTTCACAAGATGTCTCATCTCAGGGTCTGTTTTTAGGGAACCCAGATGAAGTCAGACATTGTAAGGACTTTGACTTTTATTCTGTGAGTGCCGTAGGAGCCTTTACAGAGATAAGTGATCATTCATCTCACACCCATGTTGGGAAAAGTCTAGAAGACAGAAAAGAGTGGAAGTGGACAGATGAGTTGGGGGCTATTGTAGCAATCCAGATATAGGATCATGATGGCAGTAAAGGAGGTGAAGAGGGGTTGGCTTTGGAGGATATTTGAAGTAATATCATACAGACAGTCCTAATGGAGCATATAAAATATTGACATTACCTGACGTATCACAGTGTACTCAGAAAGCTGACTGACGAATCACTCCGTTACCTAAAAAGCAGCCCTCACATTTCATTCTCCATAGAAATAGCATTCAATTGACCATCTGTTTGTTTTTAATTATTTTTTCTGCCCTATAAATACTATAATAATTTTTAAGTTACATTAAGATCAATGTCCTTCTTTAGAAATTGGCTCTAAAACATTTGTAAATTCTTAAAACCTGTGCTAAAGAACCTAAAACTTTATTGGACCAGTGGATGGCATAATGGTTACATCACTGGACTCCCACATGATCGACCATTGTTCAAGTCCTGGACCTGGTGGTTTGAAACTCAAGTCAGTCACATGTGTGTGCATGCCCAAAATTCCAAGAGGAGAACGGAGAAGAAGGGATTGTGGTGTGGACATTCCCCATGGAAGTGATTTCTTGCTTTCTGTCTCTGTCTTTCTCACGAGTGTACACACCCTATATAGCAAAAATCTCTCTCTCTAACAAAAAAGAAAAAGAAATAGTATTTAATTGACCCTGTGTTTGATTTTATTTTTTTCTGCCCTACAATGCTATGGTAATTTTTGAAAGTTACTGTAAGATTAATGTCCTCTTTTAGAAATTGACTATAAAATATTTGTAAATTCTTAAAACCTATTCTAAAGAATCTAAAGATTTAAGCACAGCTCACTGAGAGAAAACATCAAGCAGAAACTCGCCAAGGAATCTAT
The DNA here is from genome assembly GCF_000334495.1 of Tupaia belangeri chinensis. NCBI lineage: Eukaryota > Metazoa > Chordata > Mammalia > Scandentia > Tupaiidae > Tupaia > Tupaia belangeri. The sequence continues at coordinate 2,275,917 of NW_006205117.1, read as the reverse complement.
CTCAACCATTGATGTTTTCTGCCATTATTTTGGAAACTGATCTATACCATTAGTGTGTATTCTACTTTCCATATGCTTCATCCCACAAATACACCTCCAGAAATATTTTTTACTTTTCTCTAGACCTCATAGCTTCCAATATATACCTACTTTGACATGAAGAAGCTTGAATCTGATAATCTCCAGATTGTAAACTATGGGGTAATTGTGTAAGTTGAAACTCAAAGAGAACATTAGTAACCTTAGTGCTTAATTGTCTTGATTGGATAGAAAAAAAAAGGAAGTTAGACACAAATCCTGACTGCTTCTACAGACAAATTCTAATATTCTCTGAAGTCCCAAAGTAGACAACAAATCACTTGCTGAATATTCTTACTTATTTTCATTTGACTTCTCCTATATCCCCATTAAATTCTTTATTACTCTGCTGAATGTGAAAAACCAAGATTTGGGGCGAGTTTCTGTTCTTCAATAAGTACGACTAAATATAAGTTTCCCATATTTCTTTTAAAGAAGTCAACAGATGGGGAGATAATTAACTAAAAGAATATGTCACAAGAAAAAGAAATGTAAATTTGTTCACATGTTTTCAGGTTAAGTTGAAAGAAAATCTTTGTGATTAAACCTCTGTAAGCTTTCCATCTCTATAAGGTTTAATCACAAAGGTGTGAATCTCTATAAGCTTTCATTTCCTTTGTATTCTGTTACCACTCTATTTCAACATATCTCACCCAAAAAATTACACTAATTTCTAAAAACAAAAGTAATGTTATTATAATTACATTTTGTTATTTGCACAGGGTTAATGATGTTTAATTTCAGAAAATGAATTGCCATAGCTAAGTCAATGAACAAAGTATGTTTATTATTCAAATAATAAATTTTATTATACAACCTTGAAGTTCTACTGAGATCTATGAAATAATTGCTAAACATAAAAATCAATAAATTATGTGGCTCCAAATTAGATGCATATCCTGGTTCTTAAGTGTCTATATGAGTCACCACTTCATGACTCAAAAGTAGGTACTTAAAAATGAATTCCAATGGTCAGTCTTTAATGTTCATATTTCTTTAAGTAGGGTGTGGCAGATGTTGTCTGTCCCTATTCACCCAGCATTTTAAACCATGAAAGTAATGGTGTCAAGCAAAAAATGTTAAAGTTCTGTCTGAAAATATTTTTCAAAGTTTTTATTTTTTTTGGTGTGTTCATAAACTTGCTGATTATATGTTTCCTTTATAAACTTTAGCACTGATTCAATCTTATTTTAATATCAAATTGTGGGGTTTTGTTGTTTTTTGTTTGTTTTTAGTTTTTGAATTAATTTAGGAGACTTTGAATGCTGGTACTGTTAAGGTAATGAAGATTTATTTATATTCAACCTTAAACTCCCTCTGATAAAAAGAAAAATGGCAGTAGTAAATGCATACACACACACGGGGTGAGTCTATAGTAATTAATATTTAAAAGAGAATTATATAATACATAAAACTATTAAAATACATATATCTTTTCAAATGTAGTTAATGCCAACTTTTTAACATATGCAATTTTATACTAATATTCACTGATACTCCTCTTTCTTATGTCCCTCAGAAGATAGTTTTTCTCTTTAGAGATCTAAAAATTCATAAAACTCTAGATACTACTAATAAGGAAAGTAAGAGAAAGAGCAAAGCTCACTCTACAAATCTTCATATGAGATCCATTTTGTATTCTTATCTATATACTCATCCTAGAGATTAAACTTAAATAAGATAAATACAATTATATTAAATTGCATAAAAATGAAGATTTGGAAATGTTTCATAATACTTAATTAAACATAATTTATTTAATGTCAAATATAATATGTGGTAAAGATAGTGAAAAAATATATATGATGTGGAGGAAAATGTTAGTAACTCAGAAGAAAAGAAAAGATACTTTAAAAGTTATGCTCATACACAGGACAAGATTCTTACTGAACTTTGAATTGAGCACGTATAGCTTGTTGCTTTATTCAAACATATTATTTTGTTCTCTTTGGCCTATAATATTTTGCTATTTTTAGTCATATCTCAAAATTTGAAATCTACTTTAGATGTTAAGTAAAATGGACTATAATATTTCCTGAATCTCTATTTTTGTGTCCAGCGGAAAACAGAATTGCAGTAGTTTGGGAAAACAAACCTGTACATTTAACAATGCCTTGAAATAATTTCAGAAAATGTTAGCTGGTTGTTTTTATTAGTCTGGTAGGCTAATGCTATAATGACCACAGAGTATCAATGATGTAGCACCAGGAATTCTAAAGACTTGATAGGTTGTTGAAGGGAAAATAGACAAATTCTGCTCCACACAATCATTCAGGGATGAAGGCTTTTTCTTTTGTCTACCCTTCTCTTCCAAGTCAAGAAAGTTTCTATCTGTCCTAGCACGGGGTGGTGGGGGGAGGAAAAAGAGAAAAAAGAAGAAAGAGAGAAAAAAAGAAGAAAGAGAGAAAGATAAGGAAAGAGAAAGAAAGAAAAGAAAGAGAGAAGAAAGTAAGAGAAAGAGAAGAGAAAGAGAAAGACAAAGACAAAGAGAAAGAAAGAGAAAGAGAAAGAAAAAGGAAGAAATAGGAAGAAAGAAAAAAAGAAAAGAGGGAAGGAAGGAAGGAAGGAAAGAAGGATGAAATACATGTGATATTGTGAGTACTGAAAGTATTTGCCACAGTGGTTACAAGATACTTTATGAACCAGAGATGTTTGAATATAAATATTTGGAGGAGCAGAACAAATTCCTACAACTTTAAATTTAGAGGTTAGTAAGTAAAAGCTGGTCTCTAATAAAGCTTCCAGTTATAGGAACAACAGCAAATAAAAATGAACCTAAAATATTGGAACGTAGTATTTAATGAGAAATTTGACATAACCACAACAGTATGAAGAATTACTGCTGTTGATTCAAGAGCAAAGTAATTTGATAGTGCAATGTTTTTGTAATGTATTCAAAAGACGGCTGCCAAAAGGAACTATAATATTACTCATTTCATAGTTTATTTTAAGTATTGTTACATTGGATTTGGTTTTTGCGCTAGTACAGAAAATAAATAAGTAATTACATTAGTTTCCATCAAGTTTTCATTTAGATGGAAAACTACATAGCTCATTAAATTGTAAAAGAAAGGAGAGTGCAATTATACTATGCTTGAGTGGTTAAAAAATTAAGTGATTATGTTGCAAAGGAATGTTGACAAAATCAATACAGATTTATATCTTTTATTTTTACATTTTATTCAGTTACTTATTTTCTGATATGAGTATTTGTTTTATTTTTAATAGGTATTATACATGGCTCTAAGTACAAGGGTTTTGTTTTGTTTTGTTTTTGAAATTTAAAGAAAAAGGCATACAGTGAAAAGTTTTAATATTACCCCTGTTATTAATCACCCTATTTCAAACTCTGACCCCAATTAAAAAAAAAAAACTTAAAATTTTTTTTTTACTTTCTTTTTAGTCCTCTCCGGGTTTCCTTTTGCAAATATAAGCAAATGTGGTCAAATGTTCACCCTTTTATTACACTGATCTCGTGGAGCATGTATATTCTGTTCGGCACCTTGTCTGTTTTCATTGAAATATATATCTTGGAGATCTTTCCATATAAGTGTGGAAGAACTTCATTCTTTATGAGGTAGGGGGAAGTGGGGGTAATGCTTATAGGAACCAGTTACTAACAAAAAACAATAGAAGCATATTTAAAATGCTATATACTTTGAAAGCAAATGGTTATTCTTTGAAGACTGATGAAGGTAAACAAGACCTATTAAAGTGAAGAGGTTCTTTCAAATATATAACCATTACACAAAATTTTTTTGAAAAATCATCATTTTTAAAGAGCTAAGTGACTATATTCACTCATAGCAGCTTAATACCTGGCAACGCTATAGGACTTAAGGGAGGAATGTGAGTTGCCACTGTACTGAGTTAAGCTTTACATTGTCAGTAATAATAAACAAGAAAAATTATAAAATATTAACATTGTAGCAAATATGAAAGTCTTTAACTAAGTCTTTAATTAAAGACTAGATTGAGAAAGACTCCTTTAGGTTTAAACTACAACTATTCTTTATTTTTTTTAATTATTTATCTCTCGAAAGAAACATAGTCACAAAGAAAGCAAGAGAGGGAAAGCACTCACAACAGGATGTTTGCACTGCCATCCACCCCCAGCTTCAGCCAGGCAGGATTATAGGCATGCACACGTGGCTGGCATGTACAAGGAGCCCCACAGGATGAAAGCTTGGGACCTTCCCATGTGGGTCCAGCATCACAAAGCATTGCATTACCACTGCATCACTATCTGGTCCAAGGCATATTTATTCTTTTATTTGTGTAATTAATTTATTTTTTGTTATAGGCACTGCTAACAACCTCATGACTTTTTTTTTCTTCCCCATTCTTATCTTCCTATCAGAAACCTTTTTGGTTTAAGACAGCAACACAATGCTAATTGCACAATTCATAGCTCAGTCTCCTTTGCAACCGGGGCAGCACTATGATGATATTCTGGTCAATGAGACATAGGTGGAAGTGGCTGTGGAGGGTTTCCCTTCTTGTTCACTTAGACTTCCACCCCTTTTCCTTTCTCTCTCGTCTGGCCTGGATTGTAGACATATGGTCTGGGGGCGGAACATGCAGCATTGCTTGACTGCTGCACCATCATCTAGATACCTATTTTTTTTAATATTTCTTTTTTTGTGTGTAGTTTTGTCAAATATCTATTTATTGTAGTGGAAAAAAAAAAAAAACTTAAATTTTTTTTTTTTTTTTACTTTCTTTTTAGTCTTCTCTGAGTTTCCTTTTGCAAATATAAGCAAATGTGGTCAAATGTTCACCCTTTTATTACACTGATCTCGTGGAGCATGTATATTCTGTTCGGCACCTTGTCTGTTTTCATTGAAATATATGTCTTGGAGATCTTTCCATATAAGTGTGGAAGAACTTCATTCTTTATGAGGTAGGGGGAAGTGGGGGTAATGCTTATAGGAACCAGTTACTAACAAAAAACAATAGAAGCATATTTAAAATGCTATATACTTTGAAAGCAAATGGTTATTCTTTGAAGACTGATGAAGGTAAACAAGACCTATTAAAGTGAAGAGGTTCTTTCAAATATATAACCATTACACAAAAATTTTTTGAAAATCATCATTTTTAAAGAGCTAAGTGACTATATTCACTCATAGCAGCTTAATACCTGGCAACGCTATAGGACTTAAGGGAGGAATGTGAGTTGCCACTGTACTGAGTTAAGCTTTACATTGTCAGTAATAATAAACAAGAAAAATTATAAAATATTAACATTGTAGCAAATATGAAAGTCTTTAACTAAGTCTTTAATTAAAGACTAGATTGAGAAAGACTCCTTTAGGTTTAAACTACAACTATTCTTTATTTTTTTTTAATTATTTATCTCTCAAAAGAAAATAGTCACAAAGAAAGCAAGAGAGGGAAAGCACTCACAACAGGATGTTTGCACTGCCATCCACCCCCAGCTTCAGCCAGGCAGGATTATAGGCATGCACACGTGGCTGGCATGTACAAGGAGCCCCACAGGATGAAAGCTTGGGACCTTCCCATGTGGGTCCAGCATCACAAAGCATTGCATTACCACTGCATCACTATCTGGTCCAAGGCATATTTATTCTTTTATTTGTGTAATTAATTTATTTTTTGTGATAGGCACTGCTAGCAACCTCATGACTTTTTTTTTCTTCCCCATTCTTATCTTCCTATCAGAAACCTTTTTGGTTTAAGACAGCAACACAATGCTAATTGCACAATTCATAGCTCAGTCTCCTTTGCAACCGGGGCAGCACTATGATGATATTCTGGTCAATGAGACATAGGTGGAAGTGGCTGTGGAGGGTTTCCCTTCTTGTTCACTTAGACTTCCACCCCTTTTCCTTTCTCTCTCGTCTGGCCTGGATTGTAGACATATGGTCTGGGGGCGGAACATGCATCTTGTGACCATGATGCAATAAGCATAAGGGTAAAAGTCTGCAAGCTAATAAAGAATATTTATAAGAGATTCAAATTTAATAACACACTAGGTCACTACCTCCACATTCACAATTAAAACAGTTTAGTTTTTTGCATACAGAGGGTAAGTAAGAGAACAGAGCTCACAGAATGTGATTTTTCTTGTTTGGGTGATTAGAGAGTTGCTGATAGCATTAAAGAACAGACACTATATTTTATGTTTTGATAGATTACTTACTATCCTTTTTTCCCACTGGCTCTTTGGGGTGGGCCTTTTTTTCAGTGTTACTTACCGGTTTCCCTTGCATCCATTACTGTTAAGCATGACAAAAAAATTCAATAAATATATTATATATATATAATATATGTATATATATTATATATATATATATGTATATATATTATATGTATATATAATGTATATATATATATATAAAAGGTGAAAAATAATAAGTTTAGTTTGGGACACTATGATGTCTGTGAGAATGACAAGTTTGGATCTAACACTGGTAGTTAATATTATTCAAGTATTCACCATGTGTCAACAGTTGTTCTAAGAGCTTCATATGTGCTAACTCATTTACTTTTTAAAAACAAAACCATTATTAGGTAGGCTGCTATTAGCATCATAAGCACTTTTGAGAAAAAGAAATTGAGGTAACAAAAAGTTCATTAGCTTGTCTGAGGTTGCATGGTCAAGTAGAAGAACTCGGATTTTAAGTAAGGTGATCTGGTCTCAGTCCTCATGTGCCTAACTGCTACTCCAGTTGGCTGACCCCTCTCAGCTAAGTCTGGACACGAGAGCTAGAGAAACATATATAGGAGACTTATCATTTGTTTTCCAGAGCTAGAATGTGGTGCAGTGGCTAAACAGAATGCTCTCTGAGGAAATTTTACATGGAACAACTCTTGGTTCAGGTCTGGAGAGCTCCCTGAGTATGCCTGCCATGTGCATGCCCATGATCCAGGGCTGGCGGATGGCTGGGGGTGGATCGTCGTACCAGGACCCTGTGGGTATGCTTTCTCTTGCTCTCTCAAAATAAATTAATACTAGTGATAAACCTTTTTAAAAGTTGTTTTCCAAGCACAATTAGAATAGAGAAAAATACACAGTTGGATTGTGATGTCTCCAAAAGAGTTGAACTAACCGTTGTTAGAAATCCTCACAAAATGACCATCAAGCATCTAGCAGTCAGATACACAAGCTGAAAATTTAGATTTGATCATGCTGCTGTTTTTAATTTATCTTAGGGAAGTCAGCTCACACTAATTCATAAGAGACTAAATTATCAAAGTCAGAATGCAAATTAACTTATCAAATGAGAAAATTAATTGAAGGTGGAATTAACATTCATACCAGGTAGCAGTGTTCAAAAGAGATTCTTGGTGAGAATAAAAAAGTACTAGGATATTAGTAAAAATATTTGAATGGTTAAAAGCACTAGGATCTAATATGTTATGCTCTATATGTAATATATCTGCCTGATAGGCATGACTGATCACTCTCCCCCTCAGCCTATGAATGGGTATGCCCATGTATCTCTCACCCTTTTTCATACAAGCAATGTTGTCTGATTTGAGTCTTTCTGGTTGATCTATTATTTCTTTAGACTTCAGTCAAGACTTGCTATCATGGCATTGCTTCCTTGGTGGCTGTATTCATTTATATTAAAGTCTGAAGGGCAACCTGATTTGTTTCTCCAAGTTCTCCAAGCCTCTTCCTACCTCCCGTAGTCACTGTTTGAAGACTCATGTCTGCCCCATTTTTCTTTATTGTACATAAAACAGTATAAGAAACACCACCTCTGCTTTAACACTAAACTCTCCATTCATGCTTCTGCTTCTCATTTCTTTTACTTTCAGGACTGCGATCATTCTCTGCTGTCTGTCTTCTCTTCTTCAGTTCAACCTCAACTTCATCAACTCAAGTGCAATCAAGGTTTTTGTTCATTTGGTTTTGTTTTATAAGATTTTTATCGTAGGGCATTTACAGTCATTGGAGAGGAGAGAAGCAGAGAGAAACAGTGGGAGGGAAAATGAGAAGTCATCCCCCAAGGGGATAGTCCTGCCACAATCCCTTTCCCCCCATTTCCTCCTAGGATTCAGGGCACACAAGCACATGCACCTGGCATGATTTTCAAGCTACCAGGTCTAGGACTTAAACTGAGATCAGCCATGTGAGAGTTCAGTGCCTTAACCACCATGTCACCGGCTAGCCCCTACAATGAAGTTCTTAACATAAAACGAAACAACAAAACAAAATAACAACTAAAAAGGCTTTATCTCATTTTCCCCTTCAAAAGAGTAGATGTTCTCTATTCCTGTGTCACCTTTAAGTATTGCTAATGCCTCCTTCAATCTTGAGCCTACCTCCTTCATAGATTGATCTGTTTGACTTCCTCACTTCTGTGACCTGCCAATTCACTGCAATCTGGCGTTGGCTTTTACTGCTTTAGTAAATATACTTTGGCACACCGCTGCAATGGCATCCCACTTGTCAAATTTAGTGACTTTTTTATGTTACATCTTACTTGACCTCACCAGTATCTGGCACTCTTGAACACTTCCTTTGTGACTCTCTCAACTCTCTTCCTGTAACACCATTTGTCTTAGTATCTTTTTTTTTTCTTCTCTTATGTTTCCTTCCTAGTTTACTTTGTATGTTTTTTTTACTTTTATCTCCCCTTAGATGTATTAGTTCCCAAGAGCTCTGTCATTGACTATTGGCTATTCATTATCTTTCCATTTCAGTCTACATGATTATTCTCATTTCTATGGCTTCAGTTACCAATCATATCTAATATAGATTCCTTTTTGGACTCCAACTGCATATTTTCTACTACATTATGTATATGTCCACCAAAGGGTGCTGCTGCTGCTGTTTTTTTTTCTTCTTCTTCCTCTTCCTCTTTTCTTCTCTTCTTCTTCCTTAGTTTTCTATAGAGTGTGTGTGCTTTCTGGGAAGAGAAGACACATAGAGAAAGAAAGGGAAAGCAAGAAATCATGGAAGGAAGATGGTCAAGCCTCAATCTTTTCTACTCTGCTTTTCTCTCTGGATTTTGCTCATGCATGCTCATCCACTTGGCATGTTTTTAGAATCACTATGTCTGGAACTCAAATTGCATAGTCACCCATGTGGGATCCAGTTACCTTAACCTCTGCACCACCTTCTGGCCCACCAAAGGGTATCTTCAACATCAACATTACCAAACTGGAATTTACTATTTCCCTCAAAATCAATCCCTTTCTCTTCTTGTTCATGATACCACTCATGCAAAGAAATAAGAATCCTGAGGCTCATTCCAAATATTTCTACTATTTCCCCACCCCTTATTAAATTACTGAAAATAGCCAGTAGGTAATAATAGTTCTATTGCTGTACCTGCTTATTTGGTAGTTTTGCCATTTTCTCTATTAGTCAGAAGCAGAGAGAGGGTAGTCATCCAAATTTTCACTTCTGTCTTCTAACGCTTTCCCTCAGTGTTGTTGGTTTCTAGTATTTTAAATTATGTTTTGCTCATTGACTTTTTCTATTAACAGAAATATTCCCCCTATCTTTTGTTCAGAATAGATGTAGCACATCTTTTAGATGCTCTAAAGGAGTTTCTGAGTAGAGCCAGCCAGAATCCCACTATAGTCATTTCTTAGTGACAAACAAACTTACATTAATATAAGTGTTAAATATGGTTGCCAGGCAAAATATAATACACTCAGGTGAATTTGATTTTTAAATCAGCAACAAAATAATTTTTGTATATTTGGGGCATATTTATACTAAAATATTTAAACTAAAAATTCATTGTTTATCCAACATTTAAACTTAACTGAGCATTACATAAGGTTGCTAATCCATAAAGAAGTCAAAGGGCAGGCCTAGCTCAATATACCACTAGTGAGCTGTTACCTGAATCATTACACAAATCCCAGGTACTAAAAATCCTCTTAGACTCACATTTTAGGAGCTTAGTCAGACCTCCATGGCCAGTTTTAATTACTTTAAGTCCCTGCACTGAATTCTTCCTGCAATGCCACTTGAATTTTCTCATAGAAGCCTGCTGCCTGAATCTTCAATCATCCTGCTGTTCAAGTTATCACTCTAAATTGTTTTCCTATTTCTGAAGACTCCTTCCTCTTTGTTCTCCCAGTTCAAATGATAGTGGGTACAGATTTTGTTGGTTTTACCAGCCCTACAGAAGTAACTAAATAAGAACAAATTGCTTTCTACCAGTAAGACTGGACTAAGCTTCAGAACTAGTCTCAAAATGTTCTCTGCCACCTACCCTCCCCTAGAAAAAAATACACATTCTTTACAAAAGTGGGAATATTTATTGAACTATTTTTTTAAGATTACTTATGTAGTTACTCCATGAAAGAGTGAGGCAGAGAAAAAAACAATACTGCCAACAGTATCTTGACTCTGCATTCCAGCCCCAGTCCCAGTGGGCTTAGAGCAGAGGCATGCACAAGAGTGCTCAGGGAGGCCTCAGAACTTAAACCCAGGACCTTTTCTTGTGAATCCAGTTAAATCAACACTATTCTACTAGCCAGGTCCTATTTAGTCAGTATTAGAAGCAAAGTTGGGGGGAACCAGCTGTTAGCATAATGGCTATGTCGCTGGACTCCCACGTAGTCGACCGTGGTTCGCGTCCTGGACCTGGTGGCTTAAAACTCGCGCCGGGCGCGTGTGCGTGTGTGCCCAAGATCCCGAGAGGAGAATGGAGGAGAAGGGATTGCGGCATGACCATTCCCCCTGGGGGGTGATTTCTCGCTTTCTGTCTCTATGTCTCTCTCTGTCTGTCTGACGAGCACACGCGCCCTATAGCGAAAAACCTCTCCAAAAAAAAAAAAAAAAGCAATGTTGGGGTAGTGACTCTATTAAGAAGAATTTTGAACTTTGTCATTGGCACAATGTGGTAAAATCCAGTTTTCCAACTGAACACTCAGTTCAAAAAGCTGATCTCTCAAGCACTGTAATTCTAATCAAACAATCTCCACATTGTCCTTAGCTGTTCAAAGAATCAGATTAGCATCAGATATTCATACATTTTAATTCTTAAAAATGATTTAACTGACACTAGAAATTCTAGATATTGGAATTATAGACTGCTCAGGGAGACATATCTATAGGAGATCTAATTTGTTGTAAAACAATATTAAATATAATTTTTAAAGGTCCACTATGTGCCAAACACTGTATGGGACATTAAACACTTATTGATTATGCTAACTGATCAATAAAATAATTTTGTTAAGGCAGCTATTATTATCTCCATTTTTCAAATGAGGAAACAAGAACTCAAGTTACATATCTAAGATTATACAGTTGAAAAAGTGGCTGAGCTATTAGGGCAGGATTGCTTGAACTTAAATACCCTTCTCTTTAGGCACTGTGATACTTACAGACCAACCTTGTAAGAGTGCAGAGGAGGAAACACACCTATCTCTCAAGTAGTTACTTATTACTACTAGACTTTAGAAACAGATTAACCCAAATTTTAAATTAATTTGCAACAGACAAACTAATCATCTTAATATTGGCAAACTCAGAATAGCTCTACTTATGAAAATATAAAGCCAAATTGCTAGAAATTGTATTACAATATTGAGCAATCAAAGTTGGAAAAAATTAGGAAGGCAAGTCCTTTAAAAATGATAGTCTTTGTATTTCTTTTTCAAACTGAAACAGTTTTGGTTTCTTCATGAGAACAGTATGCAGCTCATGACATCGTGTGGCCACTTCATGTACTGCTCTCAATATTTTTGAAGTAGGAGAAAAAAATGCATATAGTGAGATAGATCATTTCATTTGTTGCTATTTATCTACTTAAGAACTAAATACCATAGTAAGAGATAACAGTGGGTGATTACCAAATTTTTCGTGTCTATACTTGAAATATTCTCCGTTTTGTTGCTGGTATCAGTATGGACATTTAGAAAGGTATAATCACTTTTCAAGTTCTTGACAGTGAGCCATGTCATTTGATCTGTTTTGATTTTTTTTTACTTTTTCTTTTTTTTGGAGAGGTTTTCGCTATAGGGCTCGTGCGCTCGCCAGATATACAGAGAGAGACATAGAGACAGAAAGCGAGAAATCACCCCCCAGGGGGGGTGGTCATGCTGCAATCCCTTCTCCTCCATTCTCCTCTCAGGATCTTGGACACACACACACACACGCACCCAGCATGAGTTTTAAGTCACCGGGTCCGGGACACGAACCGCGGTCGACTACGTGGGAGTCCAGTGACATAGCCATTACGCTAACTGCTGGTTCCCAACATTTATTCTGTTTTGAAAAAGCCAACCAGAATTATAGTGTAGCAAGTAAGAAGAACTGGCTTTAGGCTACTTTGAACTTGGTTCCCTCTGCATTCTTTCACCTCTGCCTACTGCTGAGGGTTCTTCTGGCTGCAGTCCAAGCTCTTATCCCAAAGCAACACATACAGTACCTCATTGCAGCCACCCCAGCCACCAAGTGGTGCTCCTGCCACTGTGCATTGCTAGTGCAGCCCCAACACAGCTAGTGCCTTGGAACCTTAATGCCAATGGATATTTTGTTCTTGAACCACACATTCAATGTAAGCTGTGTTTTGTTCCCAACAAAAGCTTCAAGGTTGCCCTTTTTCATGCAATGCCCTGTCTCTTGAATATCAAAGTGCTGCCTAGTATTTATATCAGGTCCATAGATATAGTTCAGTTGAACGTAGTTGGCGAACCTTGAGCTAGACAGCCTTGAGTGAGAAAGGGGTCAATATAAACATTTTATATTTAAAAAATATCTCACAGATAATGTTTTATTGCATGTGTATGATTTCACTGAATAGAGTAATTTTTTGGAGCTATACATAATTTTTAAGAAAATTATGCTTTTATATTTTCTTCTAACTGAAGTTAATCAGAATTCATCATATGTATTTAGGATATATACCAGTATCGATGAAAACTTTGAGTGAAACTAGCTTTTGAATTCTGTCACAAGATAGTGTATATTCCAGCAGCAAATACCACTTACTCTTAAACTGGTGGCTCTTTTACACTATTATTGTGTACTTTGGATATAGAATTTTTTGGTACATATGTGATAACTCTATTGGGACTGTGCTTTGTGACGACAGGGAAAACACAAAAGGAGACCAGATTGGTGCTGTTTTACATATTCAAAAGAGGCTGAAGTTTCATTACAGTTTTTATTCTACCCTTGAAAAGGCTACAAATGCTCATTTTAAAAATTAGTACTGGAGTCCATGAAGAATCAAGAGGAAGATTAATCATCTGCTGTGACTGCAAGCATGAGGATTTTCTGTAGATATGGGTACAAGAAGATATTATATATCTCATTTTCCTAAGAAGGTCAGAGACAAGTCTGTTATTGTGAGTATAAATGTAATGTTCAGGTGTTGGACCTTGCTTCTGTCAGGTGTGAGCCATGTCTGCAAACATTCTGTTCAGCTTTAGGTATTTAGGAATTGCATAGCTATTCTCAGCTGCAAGTGGGTGACAAACCTTGAGCTAGACAACCATTAGTGAGAGGGAGGTCAATATAAACATTTTAGCCTTAAAAAACATGTCACAGGTAATGTTTTATTGCATGTGCATTATTTCACTGACAAGAGGAATTTTTTTGAATTATACATAACTTTAAAGAAAACTATGCTTTTGTATTTTCTTCTGACTGAAATGATTCAGAATTCATCATACATATTTAAAATATACATACTTCTTAAAATTGTTGAAATCTTCACATGGATATATAACCCATGTTTTTCTCTATAAAGAGAGGGTTATTCTGAGTGTTTTCTTGATTGATTAATGTCATAAAGACTGTAAGTTAGCGTTTGTAAGTTCTAGGAAATCTCATCAATCAATGACAAGGGTAACTCAAGTGCATTAAACTATGAGTCATGATATTGATGTAAAGGTTCTATATGAATCTGTCAGCACTGAGTTGAGCTATATCTCGATTTTCTTTTTAAATTGCTGAAAAGATAACTGGATCATTTCAAATTTCCCAAAGAAATCCAAATACATTTGTCTTTTTCCTTTTCCTAGAAGAAGGTGCTACGTGTTGGAAAATTATAAAAGAGAATGGTAAGTTAATTAAAGCTTGTTAGAAAACCTGAGGCTTTTTTTTTAAGAGTTTTTTGCCTTAGGGTGCATGCTTTCTCTCGCATGTGCCCGCACAAGAGAGAGAGAGAGAGAGAGAGACAGTGAGAGGGAAAATGAGAAATCACCCCTGAGGGGGGATGACCTTGCCACAACCCCTTCTCCTTCATTCTCCCCCCAGGATCTTGGACATGCACACACACACATGCCCAGCATGATTTTCAAGCCACTGAGTTTGGGACTGGAACTGTAGTCAGCCATGTGGGAGTCCAATGATATAACCGCTATGCCATCTGTTGGCCCCAAATCTGAAGTGTTTTTAAGCAAAGAAGCATATATTCCTGACAGAGCATGGAAAAGTAAAAATGTGTAATTTTCCAGTGAAGAAACCTGATAGATACCACTTCAATTATGAGATCAAGATTGATATCAATAGTGATTTCATGTGGATCATGAATCCTCTCATATACTGTGATGAGAATCTTAACCTCTGTCCATTTTCTTTCCCAAAATAAAAACCTACAACAATAAGAAAAATATCAGATAAGCTCAAATTAGGAGATATTGTACAAATGTTTGTACAAATGTCTAACCTATATTTCTCGAACTCACGTCAAAGTTGTTAATGATAAAGAAAGGTTGAGAAACTGACACAAAAGAGAAGACATGAATGACATGACAACTAAATACAATATGGTACCCTGGATTGGACACTGGAATGGAATGAAGGCACCAATGGAAAAACTAGTAAAATTCAAGTAACTATGGAATTTAGTAAATAGAAAAAAAGCATACTTGGGCCCCTGAAAAGGACAATACACTTGAAGTTGATTTTTCAATTGTAGTGATAGATTATACTGAATTATTTACACTGTTTATCCAACTATCAAAACTCTGCAGAGATGTGCCAGCTCAGCAGAACAACAGTAATGCACTGTTCAAGAGAAGCTGGATTGCACATGGCAACCGCAATTTGATCTCCCACCTATGCATGCCCACAATCCAATGGGTTGGAAAACTGGAGGAAGGGGATCATCATGGCCTGACCAGATTACATGGAAGGGGCTCTTCTTTCTCTCCCTATCTCTGTCTGTCTCATCCACATGCATGTGCTCGCTCACGAATAAAGAAACATTTAAATACAAAAAATCAAGAAGAACTGTAACAGCATTACCCAAATCAAAAGACTCTATTAAGACAGATATTTAGAACTTTTCTACTGCAATCGTACTCCTCTGCAATTATCTATTTACATGAGTGCTTAAGTATGAGTCTTGTCATGTACTGAAGAATAACTGGGAAACAACAGAGATTTTCAGTTTTATTCAACTGTCTGAAGACTAGGGCATTAATCTAAGACATGAAAGAGGTGGGTAGGGTTTGGTAAGGAACATAATGAATTTAAGTGTTGAGCACAACAAGTTTCAAAGACCTGCGGCAGTGTTTACAGGTGTGGCCTGGAATTCGAGAGAGAGAGAGAGAGAGAGAGAGAGAGCTCTATAAGATGATTCAGATACATAGATTGGAGAGTCCTCAGCCAGGAATGTGATTCCCTCTATACAAGTGATGGCAAAGAGAAGACAGAGAGTATCTCTTTCAATTTACCTGTTTCTCTCAACCATATAATGAGTACGTAGTCACAAAATGCAACCAAATGAATCAGCCGACATCCATTTTCCAGTCCTTCTATCTACAATGGTTTCAACATGAAGCAACACTAACATAATATTTGGAGGAGTCCGACCCGGCGAGGCCCCAGGATCTATCTGAGCCCCCCCCCCGACCTTTGAGCTCCGCTTTCGGTTGGATTAACATGATGGCAAGACCATTCTTGTGCGCCACCTCCCCCCCCCCACCTTGGAACAAAGCTTGGGTCAATTAGCATGTCAGCAAGGCTGTTTTCTATTTGCTCTAGAAACTGTGGCAGCCTTACTGGGAAGCGACCCCCCTCTGACTCCCCAATATACTATTATAAAAGAATTACATAGCTCTCTTATATATCCTGAGTGTACAATAAAATCTTCCAGGAAGTCCCCTGACTGCTCCCCTTTACTCTGATTACTTATTATTAATTACAATGTTTTATTTTTATGGTTATAATAGAGGGTGGGTTGAAGTTTTTTTTAGGCAAAAGTAATCTTGACCTTTGGAAGGCCCTTTAAAATATATTTAAGGTAAACTTAATCTTTTTTTTAACTAAAATAGGATTAGGGCAAAATTGGCCCAGGACACTTCCGCCCTCTCTAAGTGAAATAGATAAATATATTAGGATTCCTCAAACTAAGTTTTAGATTCCTACAAAACTGTGTAAGTATTATTCTTTATTAAAATCCATAAGAACTAATATTTATTCTTTTTTTTTTTTTGGAGAGATTTTTGCTATAGGGCGCGTGCGCTCGCCAGACAGACAGAGAGAGACATAGAGACAGAAAGCGAGAAATCACCCCCCAGGGGGGATGGTCACGCCACAATCCCTTCTCCTCCATTCTCCTCTCGGGATCTTGGGCACGCACGCACACGCGCCCGGCGTGAGTTTTAAGCCACCGGGTCCAGGACGCGAACCACGATTGACTACGTGGGAGTCCAGCGACATAGCCATTACGCTAACTACTGGTTCCCAAGAACTAATATTTATTCTTGAGATTTTTTTTTTTTTAGCACCATTCCCAGTAATTACAAGATGGCCGTTGCGCCGCATTAACTGATAATTATTTTTGCTTACTGGAACCGCTTTCCCAAAACTGCATTCCATGGAGACCCACCTACAATTGAGGAACTGCACTAGACCACCCTTAATCAAACCCTAAATTGCACTAGGCCCACCCTTAATCCAACCCTAAATAGAATCTATGTTCTTTTCTTGTTAAAAACTTTATGAGCTGTTAATTGAAACACTAGCCCCTCTCCCTTTACTTGTATGTAACACATTTTCAATAAAAAGGCACGATAATTCCTAGCAGTTGTCACCCCTCAGAGAGCGATCTTTGAGGGGTGTCCGGCATAGGACGTGCATAAAAAGGCATCGAGGCCTCTGTCTTCTGTTCACCTTCGCCGCCTTCATCGAGATAACCCACCCACGCCGAGGCTGGTCCCCAGCAAATATTGATATTGTCACATGGAAAATGCAAACAATCATACAGATACTAACTTCTTCAGGAGCTAGAGGTATTCTAGTCTTGAATTTTATCTCGCACTTTGACTTCAGTGCTCAATTTGACAAATGATAGCACAAGTGGAGTTAAAAGGGTGAAAAGCCAACCGTAGATTTATGCAGGCTTGAAATTGACATGAGAGGGCCAAAATGAGAGAAAAATTTCTGGGATCTATATCTGGAAGAAATTCTGCTAGTTTTACATTTGATTATTGACAGACTGCAAATTGTTATAATTCTATATGAAACAGACTTAAAAATATTTTTAGGCGGTGGATGCACTCACCAGCAAGAGAGTGAGAGCACAATATATTCATACATGCATACACACACACATACATAGAAAGGTTTTTAAAGAGAGATGGTGCCCTACACCCCATGGGGCATGGTCATGTCACAATCCTTTTTTCTCCATCCTATCAGGATTTTGTGCACACATGCACAAGTGCCCAGAATGTAATTTAAGTCTCTGAGGCTAAGATTTGAACTGTGGTCAGACACATAGGATCTGGTTCCCTACGCCCTGGTTCACTACGCCCCCACTGCTTAGGGGCAAGTCTTAAAATGAACTCTTAGGGTTTCAGTCCATTCTAAAGACAGAAGAAGAGCTTTAAGGTCACAAGGGTTGGTCCACACAGATTTCCTAGGCCCTTAAACAAAATTTTTCCATGAGTCATCTTGGATTTTTATAGAGGCCTAGAGGCTTTGCACAGAACTTGATGGTGCATTTTGTTAAAGTGCAGATATAGGTCTTTGCAGTGCACTCATTTCAGTGATCTCATCTGTTTACATCCGACAGGGGCTGACAGGGGTTCCTGGAAGAGCTCTTGAAGGTGGCTCTGCGTAGACCAGTGTGGAGGCCAGAGAGACCAGTCAATTGCCAGGACACTGGATCCCTGCCGTAAGCATTTAGGTCTGGAATTGCTGTAGTTTTCCACCAGGTAGTTTCTCAAAGGTGAATTTGATATCAGAGAATGGAAGAGATACTGAGATGTAGAAGAAAAGGTAGCTCACCCAAAAATATTTACTCTTTTGAGATCACAAAAGTTAAAGGAAATTTGTAACCATTAATACCTTCCAACCCCTTTAGGTTAGGCTCTTAAATCCAAGAATCATTTCTGAAAGCCTGAAAACAACATCTAGAAAAATATTGCCTTAAGCACTTGGGAAAGACGGATCTAGGAAAATAAAATATCTTAACAGAGGTCTAATATGGTGAAACAAACTGATCTGGAAAATAATTCAGGCAGCAGTTTGGCCAAAATGGCCTCAGATAGTAAAGCTGATCTTTAAAGCTTATGCTTTAAGTTTTTCCCTATACCAGTCACCACTCTCCTACTCCTGTCTATCAGAATCTACCTCAGTCCCCATAGCAAAACTGTTAATGCTTTCCTGTATAGAGTGGTAAATTATATATAAATACATATGTAAGTATATATAAATGTATATATATTTATATAACTATTTATAAATATATGTGTAAGTATAAATAAATATGTGAGTATAAATAGATGTGTACAATTAATCTGTACATAAGACTATGAGCTCCTTTTATCCTGGCAACTTTCATTCCAGAAGAATGTATAGATTCTCACAACCACCCATAGAGGTGGATAAAAATATTTCTTTTATTTAGTTTGCGTATTTTCTCCTTTCCTCACCAAACTGTAGGTATCACCAATGCTAAAATCATATCTGTTTAGTTCCCTGCTGTGTCCCCATGGCCTAGAATCCTGTCTGGCATGCAGTAAATACCAGGTAAACATGATTAAATAAATGAGTGATCAGCAAAACCATCAACCTCATTTCTTACAAGATTACATGGCACATAATGTCAAAGACAAATTTGAACCTAGTTCTATCTGACTTCAAAGGTCAATTGTGCTTAACTTCCCTATTGATTAATGACAAAAACCCACTCACTATCTCAAAGTCATGAACCAGTCAATCAAATAATCGTTATCAATCAACCTCACTTAATGCCTAGGCAGAGAAAATGCTGTAACTGGCAAAGCACACCATATCTCTGCCATAGCCTTCAGATCTCAAGACATGAAATGCCCAGAATATTTAAGGCCTACTACTAATAGACATTTATTAAATGTTTAATGTATTCTAGGATTATTTTAAGAATTTGAGGTATTGCCTCACATAATGTTTACTAAATACTCTGAGCGAGGTAAGTACTATTATTACTATGGATCACGCACCTGAACACAGACAGTTTAAGTAACTGCACTATCTGACATTCTGAGAGGCATTAGCTAAGATCTGAATTCAGAAAATCTGTTTTCCAATTATGTTCTTAACTGATATATGGTCTTTATAAGAGTTTGATGTATTTAGAGGGTCAGGTGAAGTAGTTATCAAAGTGGCAAGCTATGTCTTTGCAAGGGCTAGTTTTTATTTCCAGTGCCTCAAACAATCTTGGTAATTGTAGACATTCTAATATTCATAGAATAAATAGATGATTGAATCTAATTAGCCATTGGCGTATGAGAAAATCACAAACCTAGGAAGATGAAACTCAGTGGGAAAGTGAGAATTCCTTTCTTGAACAAACCCCAGGATAGTAAAAACTGAAGGTAGGTATGTTAGAAGAGGTATGGGTCAGCAGATATGGAAAGGGTAAAGGAGGCTCTTAAAAGGCTAACTTGGTAAATAAATTAGGTCAGAAGAACTACTATAATCTTCAGATTTACTAATAATGTTTCTCTTAATATACTTTTTCTTTAAAAACAAAAAAGAGATTTTTGCTATAGAGTCTATATACTCACCAGAGTGTCAGAGAAAAACAGAAAGTGAGAAATCACCCTCCATAGGGGATGATCATGCCACAATCCTTTTTCCATTTTCTTCTCAGGATTTTGGGCATGTACATATATGTGACCCACATGAGTTTTAAGCTGTTTGTTGGGTCTGGGACTTGAAACAAGGTCAACTACATGGGAGTTCAGTGACATAAAATTATGCCATCTGCTGGCCCCCCTGCTCTCAATGTACTTTTATCATTTCCTCTAAGACCATCTTGGTGGCAAAAACATCACCAATGGATTTAACTTGGTTTAGTTCTCTAGCACTTGACCAGTATGATAGCTGAAGCTTGTGGATTATGGATCTTTTCATGTGCACCTTCATGGCAAATTCTCATTCATTCAGTTCTGTCTCTCTGTCTTTCTCTGTCTGTCCAGCGAGTGCACATGCCCTATAGCAATAATCTTTCTAAAAAAAAATTAATGGGAGTATATTAACTTCTTATAAAGTAAATCACACTCTAAAACATATGGTCACAATTGCTTTTTCAGTGAGACCTCTTTCAGAACAGATATAATTTTATATACAACAGCATATACAAAAATCTCTCAATCATAGTATACATGAAAATAATTGACCGGATTTTACAGATAGTTTCTCTAAATATGAGCAAAGTCACAATGCAGAATTTTCAAACCCTCTGGGGGAAATACCAATTGTTTTAAATGTATGGATGTACAGAGATCTTTAGTGGCTTCTCTGTTTCTTTGTTTGCTAACTGTACTTCAATCTAATGGTCAGAAAGTTCATAAATCACTCAAGTGCTTGCTTATTTATACTACCTCATTCCAAAGAGGTCCCAAGTTCTCTTCTGGCTCATCTGAGCAGGAACATCAGTCAGGGAAATTCCATGAAAGTGACTTTGAATACAAAATGCTTGGTGTTGAAGCAGGTGTCTCAGGTCACCAAAACCTGAACAAGCTTTGCAGCATGATTTTAAGATAGAACTAAGACCTACCCTTGCCCATCGGCCTCCAACCAAGACAGGGCTAGGATACTTCTTGATGAGATTGTTTCAGAGACAGATGAACTTCGAGAATAAAGAGCCAGTGCAGAATATGCCCAGAATATTCTTTTAGATGTGGCTCTCTCTAATGCTTTAGAGAGAATTTTAGTATTTTCTACTTTATTTTGCCTCTTTTCATAGCACTGACACAAAATTCTAAATGTATCTTTCCAAAGTTTTTAGAAATGAGTCATAAAATAAATGACTTGTGTTTGACTTTCAAGTATTTCTAGCACCAAGCATTAACAGTAAATGAAATCCTTCTAATATTTTCTATGGGTGGGAATGTGTTAGATTTCTATGGCTTTTAGATTAAACTAGAATCAATTTAAATTTAGTGTGTTTCATCACATATAAAGCAAGTTTACTCAGAAACTATCAAGTATGTGTCAAGGTGTTATCTGAAAGTCAGAAAATTCACTGTGCTTCGGAAATAAATACTAGTGACTAAACATATCTACACCTTCTTATACATTTAGCATATCATGTATACATACTTAAAAAAGACATACTGTACCCCAAAAGTATGTATACTATTATAAATCAATTAAAATTATAATAAAAAATAAAGAAATACAGGTGAATTATTTCCCTTCTCCAAATAAATGTTGAATACTTTGGGCATTCAATCCAGAATGAGAGAACATAGAGAGTTTTAATGAAATGATCTTAATACATCAAGCAGTCTAATTTTCTAGTTTTACAAGGGAGGAAACCCAGACTCAGAAAATATGTTTCTATCTTGGGGGTCATACAAAAAGCAAGTAACCTGAATACTGGTCTTATAGCAACTATTCCAGTGGTTTTTGAACCATTAAATAATTCTCTTCTCCGTAGCATTAAAATTTCTTCCCTACTCACTCTGAGGATGTAATTTCCCCATAAATAGGGAATTGCTAGAATCTTTTCTTTGCTTCAGAAATATTTGTTCTCCCTCTTACCCTTCTTATGATTTTCTGATTTGTCCTCCTATAGATTTCTATCTGTCTGGTTACTTGACAATTTGGTGCAGTTTATCTGCTCAGTCCTAGTGACCGATGATTCAATTAGATGGCCTGCCTTGGCTTTGATTTAGGTTATTCCAGAAAGCCAGTTCTCCCTTGGCTCTCCCATCCATTTCATCAGTGACAGAAGTGAACAGCACCCTGCACTGATCCTGCCACTCTTAGGACCTTGAACTTGAAGGCTGTTCCTAGACTTAGCACAGACTAAAGTCCTGGGATAGTCCTGGTCTTTCAAGTACATCTTCACATCAGTACTTGAAGGACCATCTAAAGCATGTACTCTTTCTTTAGAAGAATGGTAATATAAGCTCCCTATAAGAAATTTAGACTATGAGGAATTTCAAAAAGAAAAAAATCTATCTATAATTTTCATCATCCAATTATAAATATTTTTGGTAAATGCATTTATTCATATATTCGTTGAATCAATATATGAGTGACATAAACTCACTGAATGTCAGAACCTATTTGGGTTTTCAAGACACAGCAGGATAAGGGGGAGGGAAATTCTGCTTAATGTGAGATTATATCAGAGAAATTTCTAGGGAGCAACTGGATACATATAAAGTTTAGGAGAGGTCTAAACTGGAGATGTCTATCTATCTATATAAAATATATACATGTTTTTATAATTTCTGACCTTTCTCATATGTATATATTTATTTTTTGCAATATAGAATAATACATAACTTGATTTTTTAACTTAACATTTTTACCATGTCCTGTAATGTGTCCACCTGGAGCCAGCAGATGGCATGGTGGTTGAGGTGGTGGATTCCCACATGGCCAACCACGGTTTAAGTCCTGGACTCAGAGGCTTGAATATCATGCCGGGTGTGTGTGTGCATGACCAAAATCTCAAAAGGAGAACGGAGGAGAAGGCAGGGAGACATGGCAATCCTGCCCGAGGAGTAGGTGATTTCTCTCTCTCTCTCTTCCTCTCTTGCCCTGTTTCTCTCCAGCAAATGCATGCACCCTATGGCGAGAGAAAAAAGAAACATCAGAAAATGGAAAAAAAAAATGCTCCACTAAGAAATTAAACTACACTCATTCAGATAATTATCTTTTTTTGAATATTTAGATTGCTAATAGTTTTCACCACTGAAGATAATCTGCAATACACAGCCTTTGACTAAGACATGGTTCCCACTTGTGACTAATTCCTGAAGAGTGCGCTCCAGCAATGGAATGGCTAAATAAAAGAGCATATAAAATTTTACGGTTCTTGGTACTGTAGCAGGATAATACTTTTGAAATATAGATTGATTCTTTTGTTCATAATCCCTTTATTCATCCTCCCTGCATGTCAGCTTCACGATTCATTCAAGCAACTTGGCTATAGCATCCAAAATAATAATAATGTGTTTGCGTTTGAAAACACAGAAAAAAAAGTGGGTTGCCAGCTTTGGTCTTAAAAGCCTGAAGCCTTGGGGAGACTGACATAACTCTTGGCAAAAGGGAGAGAGAAGAAATAGAGAGCCTCCTACCACTTCATCAGGACTGGTACTAGGTCTAGAAATGAATGGAAAGTTAATCTCTTTTTTCCCCTGTCCTGCTTGCTAGAAATGAGTGACCCGCCATCTAGCACTATTGTTCATACCTTTTCTAGAATTTTGTGTAAGTGAAGTCGTAATACATAGTCTTTTGTGTGTAGCTTCATTCTTTGCTTATTCCTTTTGAGAGTTGATCTAATTTATTGTCTGTTTTTATTACTGTGTAGTATTGCATTACATAAATATACCACATTTGTCAATTCACAAGTTAATGGGCATTTTGAGTTATTTTTAGATTTTACTCTTATGAATAATGTTGATATATTAATTGGATTACAGATCTTTGTATTAGCATATAGTATGTTTTTAGATCTTCTGGGAAAATACAGAGGAGTATGATTTCTCATTGGATAATACAATATACTTATCTATATCTTTAAAGTTACAAAAATTTTTCCTAAGTGGCTGCACCATTTTGTATTCATATTATCGATGTTGGATAGTTTTAGTTGTTTTACATTCTCATCAACAACATCTGATCTTTGTCCAGAATTGATTTTACCTTGCTACTGTTTGGCACTCTTGTTTTAAAACTAAAACTAAGTATCAGCATTTCAAACAAACTTGTAGTAACAATACTACTCAGAAAATACAGGTACCAAGGTTTTATACTAGAGTCATCTTATTCCTTATGTTCCATTAAGAACACACTTTAAGATATGGCACTACAGTATAAGTGCAGAATAAAGTGATTCAAAGGAATCTACAAAAGTTCTGACCTAGCTACAAGGGTAATTCTCACTAAATGGGAAATAGAATTAGGGAGCCTTTGGGATCAACAGGTGGTATAATGGTTACATTGCTGAATTCCCATGTTGTCAACCATGACTTGAGTCCCGGACCCAGTGGTGTAAAACTTATGCCAGGCATGAATACATGTGTGCCCAAAATCTCAAGACTAGAATGAAGGAAAAGGGATTGCGGTGTGGTCATCTCTCCCCTCGGGAGGAAGGGTGATTTCTGGCTTTCGGTCCCTCTGACTCTCCGGTGAGCGCAGGTGCCCTATAGCAAAAATATCTCTTAAAAATAAATTATGGAGCCTTTGGAATTTCACTTAAGTGTTGGATGTCTGAGTTCAATTTATGTCAGTAAATGTTTTCCATTGTACTCACCCTATAATTTCTTAACTGGCAAATATGACCAGTTAGCGATAATCTACATTCTTTTTTTTTAACATGGTAATATTTTATCTTCTCCCTTTATTAATGTGTATGATTTGTGTAATCTTTCATCTACTTCTGCTAGACAGAGAAGAGGAATACGTCCAGGTGCAAAGTACCTGCAATCTTTCTGAAAATGTTCATGTTTATGGACAGAGGCTGTACATCACAATACCAAGAGCTCTCCCAAAGCTATATTAGGACTTCCACAGTTGACTTGCAGAGGAAGGTGGCACTGACAGTCCCTTTAAGCTCCTTTTCTTAGGTCATGGATTTTGCCATGGTGAATACAGGGGATGCTTAACTGTAAGAATAGTATTCACTATTTTAATGAGAAAAAAAGTTTGTGTGTATGTGCATATATGTATGTTTAAATAAACACTTGTTTTTAAAAATCAGGTGTTCTCTGTACTGAAATCGAGAGATCTATGGTTTTGTTCTCTTTACCAGGGGTACATAAATTCAATAAAATAAAGGAAGATCTGAGTTAAATAAAAATTTCCAAAGTTTTTAACTGATCTCTCCATTCCATGACCCAAGGACTCCAAGAGGCTATACCAATAAAATAAAAAGGATTTCTAGTCCCAGTAAAATTTTTCTTCTAAGTTTCTGTGTTCTTGCCAAGTATGAATCCCAGGGAGTTTTATAATCATTCATAGGTGTTTTTTTTTTTTTTTCCCAATAACTTTGACTTAAAGCTTGGAAATGTAATTTGATAATTATTATACCTATGAAGGTTGATTTGAGTGCAAATGAATCATTAGGATCACTAGGACTTAAAAGCAGGGTGGGGGTGAGATGAAGCCTAGTTCCATTCCACCTCATGCCACTGAACAGCACTGCCACCATCACCAACAGTTGTAATGAAGCTGTGACACCAGCTGCCTAGACTTGGAAGGGATAAAGATCTGAATTCACTGTGGTGACACTTAAAGCTTTCTTGATAAAATCCTCTCCTTCTGCTTGTTTCCCTTTTTGGAAAGCTTGTGGCTGACCACCTGGTGTTCTAAATCATTAATTCATGGCAGGCATTCTGTGAGGAATAACACGTAAAGGCAGCCTGGCAACTGCCATCAAAACCCTTCAGATTCCCCATTCACTTTAATTCATTTCAGTAATTATTTATTGTACACATACTATCATGCCCAGCCCAGTGCTAGGCAATGAAGCTTTCACATGAAGTAGAGCATATAATTTTTACCCCAGATATTTAAAAAAAATGTACTTAACTTTGTATTTATTTAAAAACAGTAGGTGAACTACCATATAAAAAGACAAATGACAAAAATTTTTATGTGTCAAAGTACTGCAGGAATAACAAAATGGGGAAAAATAGCTTTAATTCTTGACTTCTTACCAAGTGACAGGTGCTGCGTAAGTACAGACACTGGGTGCTTTTCATGTGTCATTTCATTTAATTATCAAAGCTACCTTAGGAGAAAGGTATGAAGACTCCCACATTAAATGTGGGAAACATACAAG
>NW_006205117.1:2246251-2249610 GCF_000334495.1 Tupaia belangeri chinensis | reverse complement strand
GGGAAAGACTGGTTACCTATTTTCTCTCCATAGCTGGTTCTTAGTCTAAGAAACTGTGAGTCCAATGTTTAGTATAATCAAGTGTAAACTCCCACGTGACTGTAATTGTTAAGAGGACTAAGTGGGTTATAGAAAGCACAAGAACCTTCAGTGTAGAACAAAGTGTCAGGTGTTTGGGGCATTTGTAGGAACAGTACAAATTTAGACTTGCTAACCTACTCCCTAGGTTAGTACAAATAGTACAAATTTAGATTTGCTAACCTGCTCCTTAGGTTAGCAAATCTAAATATTCGGTACTTTGATTTCATTAAGGCATCCTGGGCCTACCAAGTGATTTTTAAAAACATTGGCTACCAAACAAGAAAATCAGAAGCATAATTCTTTAGCTCTGTGGAGAATGGCATAACTAGAAATTTACCTCTTGCATAAGCACTTTTGGTGATCCATTTCAAGTTTTATGGTTATTGTCTTAATTTAAGTTCCCTTATGTTGATGCATGCATTTAGAACACAAGCTTCTATCTAGCAAAGATCTCTCTTTAATATTCTACTTAGAACCTGGGACCAGCGGCATAGGATGTACTCAGAGTTTCTGTATTTCAAAGAACTGTTATATCTGCCGGGGTCATTGGAGGGCTTAGTGTACTAGGTCAGTGTGTAGGAAGACAAAATGGATTCATGTATATTACAAGTTGACTTTACTGATGTGACTGCTTTCTAAATATGTGACAACTAGCTGGGGATGAAAAGAATCAGACAACTTTAATATAGATTTGAAATCATTATGGCCTTAGATAAATAAGTGTACTGTTTTTTAGAAGTAAATATTATGTCAAATATTTTATTTGACATTCCTCTTGATTTGGAAATAATCACAATGTGTTATTTAATATGAAAAGGTGATTACATAAAACAAGAATATTGATAAAGAAAAGGTATGAATTCAAACTAGATCTTTTGATAATTGTGTATTGTTCAAAAATTTTGTATTATTTTAGACTTTAATATCATCTTACTCTATTTATTGCAGTAGGATAAACTCTCTCCAAATTGATTCTGTATTTAGCCTGATGATTGAGAAAATATAAAAATCAGTGATTCTCAAACTGTAAAGTAAATAAGAATCACTCAGATGGGACCAGCAGTTACCGTAATGGCTATGTCGCTGGACTCACACCGGGCACGTGTGTGTGCGTGCCCAAGATCCCAAGAGGAGAATGGAGGAGAAGGGATTGCGGCATGGCCATCCCCTCTTGGGGGTGATTTCTCGCTTTCTATCTCTCTTACTCTCTCTGTCTGTCTGGCGAGCGCACGCGCCCTATAGCAAAAATCTCTCCAAAAAAAAAGAATCACTCAGAGATGTGGTTTAAAATGTTGATTTTCCTAGTCATTTTGATGCAGGTAGGCCGCAAAATAAACACTGAGGCTTGTTGTATAAATGCCAGTGAAGAACTGAATTAATAACAGAAATACTTGTATTTTACTAAAAGCAATGTCAAAATGTCTATCCCTGGGACCAGCAGTTATCATAATGGCTATGTCACTGGACTCCCACATAGTCGACTGTGGTTCGAGTCCTGGACCTGGTGGCTTAAACTCACGCCGGGCGCATGTGCGTGCGTGCGTGCCCCATATCCCGAGAGGAGAATGGAGGAGAAGGAATTGCGGCATGGCCATCCCCCCAGGGGATGATTTCTCGCTTTCTGTCTCTCCGTCTCTGTCTGTCTGTCTGGCGAGTGCACACGCCCTATAGCAAAACCCTCTAAAATAAAAACAAAAAATAAACAAACAAAAAATGTCTATCCCCTTTTCAGACTAATATAGTGTGGTAGATATCGCAGTGTTTAAATTGAAATTCAGGTTCCACCTATTTTATCATCTACCAGTTAAATGATTCAAGAGACATTTACTTCACCTTTACAATGGTGTTGTCTTATCTATAAAATGAGAATAATAATCCATATTGTGGAAGTAAAAGAAAAAAAAGAAAATATCTATAAATACTTAATGGCTATTGTACAAAAGGTACTCCATATATGCTTGAGTTGCTTTTTTCTTGATTTAATTATTGGGCTAAATCATCTTGTTTCTACTTTTATCCACTGAGTTCTCATTAGTAGAATGCTGGGGCTGGCAGGTGGTGTGGTGATTAAGAGTGCTGGACTCCCACCTGGCTGATGGTGGTTCCAGTCCCAGATGTGGTGGTTTGCTTTCTCACTTTCTCTCTCTCTCTCACTTTCGCTCTGTCCCTCTCTGGTCAAATTAAAATAACTAGATAAATACATTTTAAAAAATTAAATATAATAATTCTTGGGAGGAAAAAAAAAGAATGCTGAAAGCAATACTAATATTCTGTCACACTCCTCCTGTGCTCCGGGGGTGTCACCACATCTCAGCACACAGTATAACCAAGTGGACTGTGTTGTCTCTTACCAATTTAGCACCATGACAAGCCCTTCCAAGGTTGAGAACCGCATTTCTCCCAGTTGTCTCCCATGCATGGCTCTGGCTTGTTGTCTACTAACAAGGAGAATTGTGAGACTTGGAACGCAAGAATGAACAGGCAGCCATATTCTCAGAAGATGGGGCAGGTAGCTTTCTATAGCTATCTCTGTGGGTTCCCTCTTTTGGGTCATGGTGACCAGAAACAGTCGGTTCTCAAACTCCTTTGTGAGCTCCATCTTCTTTGGCCACTCTAATTCTTCAGGCTGAAATCATCAGTGATTGTTTCCTAATCTTTCGGCTGCAGCCCACCATATTTTTACTCTCGTAGCTCCTCCCACATCTGTGTAAACCGTAATCCCTCTTTATTTCAATGATGTAAAGTGGCTCCATTTTTTCTCTCAAACATCAGTTGATACACGAAAGTATTCTGGCACTTGCTCTTGATGTTAGACTCCCTGGCTATTATATTTCTGAGTGCTGCTATGATACAAGGTACCCCCAACCCACTTTCTAACCCTTTTAAAGTATCCTGAGGATCCTATATCTGCTTTCAAGGAGCCTGACTGTGTTGGTCTCACTATTGTGTTTCATATAAATTGAATGTTGAGTGTATCAGGATAATGTACGCTGGGCCTCACTTAAAGTCCAGTCCAGGTCAAAACAATCAAGGAGCCTCTTCTACACTAAAGTTCTAAGTAGATGTGTTTAAATAATAAGGGGCACTGTCATTTAAACTAGAGATTGGATATTTTTTTCTACCATTTTAATCTTATTTGTAATTTTATCCTATCAGCTTCTTATCTCATTTGGTCGATAGTACAGAACTTTGTTTTCAAGACTGATTTAAAAATAGTCAAACTTGGGGACCAGCAGTTAGAGTAATGGCTATGTCGCTGGACTCCCATGTAGTCGACC
>NW_006205117.1:2214729-2246059 GCF_000334495.1 Tupaia belangeri chinensis | reverse complement strand
AAACCTCCACCCAAAAAAAAAAAAAAAAAAAAAAAAAAGTCAAACTTAACTTCCCAGATAGTGAATCCATTGTCTTCCAAAAGCTCCCTGAAATTAGACTGACTAAGGCTTTTATTCACTGACAGGAGTAATAAGTTCTACCTCTTATTAACGCTATAGCTGACAGTCAGGTACATAGTTACTCATTTCGAACAATAAGTATAATTAGGTAAAAAATGTTATTACAGAGTAACAGCAGTCATAGATATGATTGGCTGTTCATATTAATGCTCTTCTGCTTTTGTTTTCATTAGTCTGAAACAAAGAAACCTAATTTGTAGAATGCCTATTATGATTTGAAAACAAGGTAAGATATTTACGCATCAACTGAGTTAGGTATTATTATTCCTCATGTTATAAATGAGTAAACTGAGGCTGAGAAAGATTAATGAATTTGCCTAAGGCTATTAGCTAGAAAGTAGAAGAGGTGATATCCAATGCTAATCTCTCTGTCAAAATGAGTGCACCACCTAATCTTCCAGCCTGCTTCATATCATAGGTCTTATTATTTTCTAAGACAAAATAATCCACAAATAAATGTTTCTTGTGACCACCGAGCTGAACAAAATATAAAATATAAGTTGTTCAGTGTCCTCTCTTATCTCCTGAGGAGATTTTATTGAAAATGAAGTTCTGTGTGACGAAGACCCTTGCTTGCATGCACATCTTGCGCAGTGGAGTCACAATAATTACTTTTTCTGCCAATCTGTAGAAAGTCTGAGTATTTCATGCCAGCAGGCACTCTTTGTAAGTGAGGCATTAGAAGATTCCTGATGTCAATGGGCTAGGTCATCCTTGTTTCACAGAGTTTCTACCCATTCCTTGGAATTTGCTCCCATTTAAAAAGAAAATATAAATTGAATAAAATATTATTAAAAACTATCTGTAAATCACAAAGTTTACTTTTTGCTAAGGTGAGATTAATAGTGTAGGATAGCTATAATCTTATCTATGAATGAATACATTTATAGTCTTGTGACCAACAGGGGGTGTTAAAACTCCCTGTTGGGGCTAGCAGGTGGCATAGTGGTTAAGGTGCTGGACTCCTGCATAGTTGACCACCTTTTGAGTACTGGAGCTGGCAGTTTGAAACGCGTGCTAGTAGCATGTGCATGCATACTCAAAATCCTGAGAGAGTGGAGGAGAAGGGATTGAAGCACAACCATACCCCCTGGGGGGGGAGTGATTTCTTATTTTTTGGTCTCTCTCTCCGGTGAGCACACACACCCGACAACAAATCTCTCTCAAAACAAAACAAAACAAAAACCAATCAACCAAACAAACAAACAAAAACCACCAAAAAAAGACTCCCTCTTGCCAGACACCCTCCACTCCTGCTCCTCACAAGAAGTGCAGGACAAGAAGGCTGTCATGAGTCAAGGTGAAGCAACACAGCACTTGTGTGAAGAAACGAAGTATGAGAAGCAAAGTTGAAGAGCTCTTGTCTCTGTCTGAATGCCCTTTTACCCGTTTGGATTTTCTTGCTAGGGGATCATGATCAACTGACTCCACTCATGGAGGCTTTCCTACTATGCACCATTCAGTAAGATAGGCTTGGGACTGCTTCACACTGGTAGGCTCAGAAGGCCTCTGGCTGGTTATGCTGTACCTCTGCCCTCCTAAAACTGAGATAGGGGACGAGACTTGGCTAAAAGGGCCCAAGAACCTAGAGATGACTCTAAATCAAAATTCCCAATCACATTCCATTTGCTACTTTACTTTACTAATGGGAATTCCAGGGTTAAAAGGTGTCAGAGAAGAAAGAGGGCATAATGTATCAGTTGTGAATATATACAATGCTATCTATCTACAGCACTGTTAAAAGGTGTCAGAGAAGAAAGAGGGCATATATACAATGCTATCTATCTACAGCAGCATCTTAACCCATTTGGAAAGTTTTAAGGAAGCCTCTGCAGCTTTGTTTAATACTATTGAAGTTATTTGAGCACTGAACATTATTACTCATATTTCTCTTGATAAATAGTGCTCCCTAGAACACCACATTTGGAAAGCCCTTGTCTGAGAGTTAGACTAGGAAAGGAACCAGAGGCCTCATGGCACACACAAGGCCAAGAGTCCCACATAGAAATCTGGATCCAGTAATGGCTCCAAGTGTGGTGGTAGTGGACTGCTTGAGTGAATCTGGATCCCACACGGCAGCTGTGGTTCAAATCTTTTGCCTGGTCAGCCTGAAACATTCCAGCCACATGTAAGAGCACTCTAGATCCAATGGGCTGGAGAACTGGAGGAAGCAGATGGTGCTATGATTAGACCCTGTGGAGGGTGCTCATCTATTTCTGTCTCTGTCTCTGTCTCTCTTATTCTTATGTACATATGCACACACTATCATGAATAAAGAAAAAATTTATTTTTTTAGGTCTAGGTCTAAAGTCCTGCTCTAACATACACACCACACACATAGACACATACATACCAAACATATTCAGACACACATCACATCACTTGCCACACGCATGTGGAGGGTGCTCATCTATTTCTGTCTCTGTCTCTGTCTCTCTTATTCTTATGTACATATGCACACACTATCATGAATAAAGAAAAAATTTATTTTTTTAGGTCTAGGTCTAAAGTCCTGCTCTAACATACACACCACACACATAGACACATACATACCAAACATATTCAGACACACATCACATCACTTGCCACATGCATATACAGATTCATACACTACACACAGACACACATGCTCACATACAGACATACATATACACACATACATATATTACATGAACATGTAGGCACGTGTGAGCATGTGCATGCGCACACACACACACACACACACACGAGTGGGAGTAGTTTATACTCTTTACCTTTCCTCAGGAGCCTAAGCTAGTGGTAGACAACCAAGAGATGGATCACAACACTTATCTCGGTCCCAGATCTTTCATTATAAAAGAGCCCATTTTTACCACTTGGATTGGTACGCAGGGACACAGGGTTATCCAAGCTGCCTAAGTGCCAGAGGAATATAGCAAAGTGGTACATCTATCTCATAGCTGCTGATTCCATTTTGAATATAAATCAATTCTAACTGGATTGAATGTATTTCATGCTTTCAATCCTGTTCGTTTGCTGCCTTTTGTTACATTCAGTCACATCTTGGCAAAACATTGATTTGTTTTGTCTAGCTTTCTTGTCTCCTGCAATATTAGTCTAGAAAAACATTTTGAGGGGGTAGGACTAGACAGCAATTTCTCTCAGAATAGTCCCCCATCTCAGGCATGCAGCATTTGGTCAATTGCCCCTCATTTCATGGAAGTGTTCATTCTAGGTGTAACTGATTTTTTTTTTTCCTGACAAGTGGTGGCATAGCTTTCTGATACCGAGAATATTCTGTTATGTATAAAGACAATCTGATGATTAAAAATCATACACAGATATTAGATACTAGGGTAGGCTGATAACAAAATATTTATTTTAAATGGAGATGGCTGTTAATCAGGCAATGTGGAGTTAAATAAAATCTTTGCAAATATATAACTATAGTTATTTAACTGCACTCATTTGTTTTCTTTGTTTTATAGGAAGTAAAAATAACATGTTGAAGATTTTCTGCAGGTGTAGGTCAAATTTTATCCCTTCTATATTGGGATGTATACCATTTTCTCGCATAAAAGAAAAAAGTAGTAAAGGAATATTGGTGACCCTAAAGTGACATATCTTCAAAACTGAGAAAAACGTGTCCTCTGAAAGTTTAACTAGTTAATAAGCACATACCCAAGAGGTTGAGATGTGAAGGATGAGGAAATATGCACTGCTGAAGTCCCTTAGTACTGGACCCACATTTCTTGGTAACTAGAGCAAACTGCAATCAGATCAAATATAAGAAACAGAGGATGCTATATTAATCAACAATAGGTTGTTCCAGAGTAAAGCAACATCAATTCACTTGCATTCTATTTTATATAAGAATATATACTATAAATTGCTAGGCAGGGAAGATGAAACAATGAAGACAAGATGCAAACATTTTCTTTGCAGGGAAAAGCGTCTTGATTGAATCTAAGTACTGTGTCACCTCAACAGATTGTACCTACAGTGGAGAGAGTACTTCAGTTTTCTTAGCTTCGAGAGACTGTTTAAGATCATCTTATCCCTTTTTTTCTGTTTCTATACTGACCAGATGAAATCGATTTAACAGGAACTCCCATGCGGCTACCTGCCACAGGGAGGGTGCAACATCTGTGGGAAGGAACATTCCTGTCAGTTCAGAATGCACTATCTTCCTTGTGTCAAAGCAAACTTGTGTGATGGAAAAAAATTCTAGTTGCTATATTTATAAAATTGAGTATCTCTGTTTCTCAGATATGGTGAATTCAATTTAGGTTTTTTCACCTTTCAGAGAGGCAGCAGCAATAATTCTCATTATAAAATGATCTTTTGACAATTAATGTATTAATTATCATCATTAGGTCTGATCATCCAACACAGTTCCTTTTCTGTAGGGAATAGTACCCTGTATTAGTGAATTGTTTCACCTTCACATTATCTCCCCTTACATAAAATTAATTATAAGTAAATTCTTCAAATTATTTTATTTATTCTGAACATTGCTCTGCTCTGTTTTGTAATGACAACAATAGTTGTTAGATACTGTTATTCTAAACAATTGTGTGTGTGTGTGTGTGTGTGTGTGTGTGTAGATAGAGAGAGAGAGAGAGATTTTGCCAATCTTGTATACTATAACAAAATAAATAAAAATTTTGATTGCTTGGAAGTGAATAATGAAAGAGAATAACCCTCTGGTATATGATTAAAAGTACAAAGCTGGGCTAGATGATCTCTATACTTCTTTCATTCAGATTAAAATGCATCAATCTAAAAGAACAATAGCAATACAGGGAAAAAAAACAACAGAAATACACACACATATATATATATATATGTGTGTGTGTGTGTGTGTGTGTGTGTGTGTGTGTTTGTGTGTGGTGTGTATGCACATATATCTTCAAAGAGGAGATATACAGATGGGAACAGATAACCTGTCATTATCATTGTTACTGTTGAAAACTCTTCAAGTAAAATAGAAAAAGAAAAGTAATGAGTTACAAGTAAGCACATCCTTCAGTTAATCTCCTCTGCTATTCCAATACTATTCCCTTCACACTCAACTTTTAGCACACACTGGCTTATCAAGAAAAATCTTACTTGTGAGATCATGAATTAAAGAAATGGTAATGGGGGGACCAGCAGATGGCAGAATGATTATATCACTTGACTCCCACATGGTTGACTGGTTCAAGTCCTAGACCCAGTGACTTGAAACTTGAGCTGGGTACGTGTGTGAACACGTACACACCCAAATTCCCAAGATGAGATTGGAGGGAAAAAAATTACAGCGTGGTCATTCCCCTCCTGGTGTGATTTCTAGATTTCTCTCTCTCTCTCTCTCCTCTTTGCCTCTCTGACAAGCACATGTGCCTTATCACAAAAATCTCTCTAAACGAACAAACAAAAATAAAAATAAAAATAAAGAAGAGAAAAGAAATGACAGTGGGATGAGATGGAGCTAGTGAGACCCATCAAGGAGAGTTTTTGAAGCAGATTACATTGACCTTGTAAAAGAAATGGACACTAGGCGAAGATAGAGAAAGAAGTCCTAAATAGCTTCCAGAATACTTGGTTTCTTGGGCAGTTGGGAGAAAGTACTGGAGAACTGAAGAATAGGCAGACCTGACTACAAATAACTGATTTATTTTTAAAAAGCTTTATTGAGATATAGTCCATATACTATAAATTCATTAGTTTAAAGAGTACAGATCAATGGTTTTTAGGGTTGACAAAGATATGTGCAACCATCAGCACACTTTCAGATTATTTTTTTAGAGTAACTCCTCTTCCCCCTTCACATCTCTATTCCTCCATAAGCAACCACTATTATATTTCTTTATTATTTGAGTCTGAAATTTCACATAAATGTAATCATACAGATGTCTCTTCATTTTCTCACTAACTTTTTTAAAAAGAATTATTTAAATTTAATTTTACTTATTCATTCGTTTTATTTTAATTTGACCAGAGAAAGACAGAGAGAGAGAGGGAAAGTGAGAAAGCAAGCCTCCAGGTTCAGGACTTGAACCGTGGTCAGCTATGTGGAGTGTCCAGCACCCTAACCACCACACCACCTGCTGGTCCCTTCCCACTAACTTTTTAGTACGTGGTCTTTTGTAATTGACATCTCTCAATATTTTTTCAAGGTTCATTTAGGTTATACCATATATCATCAGTACTTCATTCTTTTTTTGAACAAAACAATATTCTATCATGTGCATATACCACTTCTAGTTTACATATTGAAGGGCATTTGAGTTGTTTCTACCTTTTAGTTATTATGAATAACATTATGAAGGGCTATAAACATTCATGTACAAGTTTTTGTGTGTATGATTTAATTTCTTTTGTGTTTATACCTAAAAGTGAAATTGCTGAGTCCTATCATAAGAAACTCACCCTAAACATAAACCTGTGTTTAGTCATTTGAGGAGCTATGTTTTCCAATGTGACAGAACTATTTTACATTCTCTCCAGCAGTGCATAAATGTTTCAATTTCTCCACATCCTCATCAACACACTTGGTTATCTGACCTTTTTATTCTAGTCAAGTAGGTGTAAAGTGGTATCACATTTTGATGTTGATTTGTATTTCCCAAATGACTAATGTTATTGAACTATCTTCATGTGTTTGTTGAATATTTGCTATTTTCTTTAAAGGAATACTTATTCAAGTTCATTACCTATTTTTTAATTTGGTAATTTGTCTTCATATTTTTGAGCTGTATATTCTTTATATATTCTAGCTACAAGTTCCTTATCAGATATATGATTCATAAATATTTCCCCCATTCTGTGGGTTGTCTTTCACTTTCTTTATGGTATTCTTTTTTTTTGGGGGGGGGAGAGGTTTTTGCTATAGGGCACCTGCGCTCGCCAGACAGACAGAGAAAGACATAGAGACAAAAAGCAAGAAATCACCCCTCGGGGGGGTTGGTCACGCCGCAATCCCTTCTCCTCCATTCTCCTCTCGGGATCTTGGGCATGCACGCACATGCACCTGGCGTGAGTTCTAAGCCACCAGGTCCAGGACGTGAACCACGGTCGACTACGTGGGAGTCCAGTGACATAGCCATTACGCTGACTGCTGGTTCCCATTTATGGTATTCTTGAAGCTCAGTTTTTTTTGTTAAATGTCCACAATGTGTAATTTATCTAATTTATTTTTCATTGCTTATACTCTTATTATCATATCCAAGATTCCTTTGCCAAATTCAAGGTCATGAAATTTTGCACCTGTATTTTCCTCTAACAGCCTTGTAGTTTTTGCTCTTACAGTTAGGTATTTGATTCATTTCAGGTTAATATTTGTAGTGTAAGGTGTAGGTCAAATTTTATTCCTTTGTTTATGGCTATCGAAGTGTTCCAGAACAATTTGTTGAAAGGACTATTCTTTCTTCCATTGAATGGTTTTATAACACTTGCCAAAGATTGGTTGACCCCAGGTGCATGGATTTACTTCTACACTCTTGATTGTATTTTATTGATCTTTATGGCCATCCTTGTGCCAGTACTATAGTGTCTTGAGTTCCATTGATTTATAATAAAATTTGAAATTTGAAAATGTGAGAGTTCTCCACTGTTTTCTTTTGGGGGGGATTATTTTGGTTATTCTGGGTCCTTTGTAAATCTGTATGAATTTGAAATCAGCTTATCAATTTTAATAAATAACCTAGTCGCTTCTATATAACTCTACTCTTTATTATTCCTTTTGTACTGTTATTGTTATACACATGGCATTTGGTAATGTTACAAACCCTACAGCACATTGTTATAATTATTGCATAACCATCTGTTATTGTTTGCTTAACTCATTACAGCTTTTCGCTCACTCACATCCTTACACTGTTATCCATGAACATTTACATATATATTAGATTTTTTTCATATTACAGGCCCAACAATACATTATACACATATTATTTTATAGAATTGCTTTTTAAAAATTCACTTAAGAAGAAAGGGAAATTTTTTCTATGATGTACCTGTTCGCAGGTTTCTGCACTTATCCCATTTGTATTTATTCTATTTGTAGTTTGTTGAGCTTCCTCTATATGTACATTATTGTTATTCAATAAATTTGGGAGGCTTTTGGAATTCTTTTTTGAATATTCTTTCTCTCTACTCTTTCTGGGACCCCCATCACATATATGTGGTATGCTTAATTGCGTCCTGTTTCTTTTTTTACTTTTTTCTTCAGTCATTATCCCTTTTTCTCTTACTTTTATAGTTTGTATAATATACATTAATTTATCTTCAAATTCATTCATTCTTTTGTGTGTCAGTTGAAATCTACCTTTGAGTCTCTCTAGTAATTTTTTTACTTTGGGTATTATGCTTTTCAAACTCTAGATTTTCATTTGGGGTGTGTGTGTGTGTGTGTGCATGTATCAACTCGAGACATATAGTAAAAGTCTGAAAAATTAAAGACAAGGAGAAATGTTGAAAGCAGCAAAAGAAAAGCGTATTACTTAGAAGAGAAAACAAATAGGATTAACAGTTGACTTCTTAGCAGAAACAATAAAGGTAAAAAAGCAAGGGGATGGTATATTCAAAGTGCTCCAAGAAAAAAGATCTGTCAACAAAGAATGCTATAATTAGTGAAGCTATCAATCAAAAAAATAAAATACTTTCACATATAATTATTTATACTTTATATATATATTACATGCAGTATATATATATACTATTAGTATTCTTTATTTATTCTCACCTCTCCTCTCTCTACTTCTTTACTCATGCTTTTCCTTTGGTTTTATGAACATATTTAGAGAGATTACTGTGTAACCTTTTTCAATACATCTGACATCTGATCACTCTCATAGGTAGTTTCTACTGCTTTCTTTGTGTGTGTGTGCATGTCTGTGTGTGTGTGTGTGTGTGTGATCATATTTTATTAATTCTATACAGCCTCATATTTTGTTATCATTGGAAATTGGATATTTTAGATAATATATTGTGGTAATTCTAGGAACTGGTTCTTTCCTTGAGAGGTTATTGTTGCTAATTGCTTATTTATCTGTTTAGGGAGTAATTGGATTATCTTAAAATATAGTATATGCCACACACACGTACACACAGTGTTAAGCTTCTGATGTTGCTGCTCAACAACAGATAATTTAGGGTATTCCCAACGTCAACCTGACCAGACAGTGGTACTGGTAGGCCTCTCTTCC
This sequence comes from Tupaia belangeri chinensis, assembly GCF_000334495.1. Taxonomy (NCBI): domain Eukaryota; kingdom Metazoa; phylum Chordata; class Mammalia; order Scandentia; family Tupaiidae; genus Tupaia; species Tupaia belangeri. The sequence goes on along the minus strand of NW_006205117.1, from coordinate 2,236,769 downwards.
ATTCTTTTCCTGGCCACATCTAGCTGTTAAACTCCACTGTTGGTAATTGCTCTGCTTTCTACAGCTATAACCTGATTGCATTCCCCTACAAAGTAATCCAATTATTGTGACTCCTTTAAAGGAAATGTTCCTAAGATCAATGTGTTATACTTATTTTGACCCCAAGAGAACTCTTCTAAGTTGTCTTATTCTCTCTTGCAAATTAGCTGATCTACAGTCTAGGCTGCATCATTGGATACACAAATCTCCTTCTGATCACCTTTAAGTGAAATTTCCACTATTCTTGAGTGTCTTTATATTTAAATTTCTCCACTGCTCTATTGTAAATAAAATCACTGTTCTACTGTCTATTTCTCCCTCCAGCAAAAGTCTCTGAGCCAGAGATATGGCACTGAACGTGGACACAGTAGCTTACTTTTCTCTGAGTGACACCCCTGTTCTAGGAGAGTACTCATTGGAGCAGGAGACAATAGTCAAAGGTCCTTTTGGTTTGCCTTCTGTCATAAAGTGACTACTTCCCAAGTCAGAGGAAAGGATGTTAAGGCTTCAGTAAACTCATCACGTACCCAAGGCAGCAGGGTTTGCCAGGAAAAGGGATTCCCACCTTGTAATCCCACTTACCCAGGACTTTGCCTTAGACATAAGCAGCTCAGCACAGGATGTGAAATACTGAGCTTTATTCTCAGAATAAAAAACCTGAGTTGGTAAGGGAGGGAGTTGTTTTGGTTAAAATACAAAATACTCCCAATTTTCTTAGTGAAATTTCATAGATTTTCTTAAACAGATGTTTCTCCATTTGTTATTTGTTATTATGACCATTTCTTTCTAAAATAAATTTTAGTAATTTCATTGAAAGGCAGGCCAGTAGAATTCCTCATGATATCATACTGGAATGATCGCTTTAATGTTGAATGTTGAGTTGGGGATTTATCTGGGTGAAGAGTTCTAATAGGCAGAAAATACATGGAAGCTGTAGTCAAGGAACGTACCTAACGTGGGTTTATAGATTTGGAAGTCAACCTTATGGCAGAAGTAGTGAGAAAGGCAACAGAATTAGAAGAGAATCAATATCAGAACTTAAAGAACATAAATATTTAAGAGATTTATTGGGCAACCTGGAAAGAAGTGGTTAGAGAAGTAGGTAAGAGTAAAATTAAGAAAATATCTTCTATAGATAACAAGGTTCAGTGAATCATTCCAAAGAGAAAATGGTCAGAAGTAGCAGAGCCAGGAAGAATAAAATAAGAGCTAAAAAACTTTTCAAATTTTAAGATGCAAACACTACATTATACTTCTTAAAACTTCAAGATTTTCAAGATGTAGAAAACATTGCAAGATTGACACATGTTATTCAATTTGACAATTAGAAAGACACTAGAGGATTTTGCCAGAGTGAGTGGGTGGTGAAACCAGATTGCAGTAGGTGTGTAAATAAGGAAGGGGAGATGGGAGGTGTAAACTGTTACAAGTTGGAGTAGGGCTCATGTCCTTATCCTAGCACTAAACTCTGCCTCTCAGAGATTCTGGACAGTACTGTATATACACAGAGCACAGGAAGTCAGATGGATTTCACAGTTTAACTTTATTCTGGTCTCTCTAGAAATGGCTGGATTGGAATACACAGTGGGTCTCCGACCTCTTCCATATACAACAAGGTTCACAGCAGTAGTCTGACCTGATTTATCCCATCTATGGTAAACTGCAAAAGGGAGAACAAAAAGGGCACATACCTGATTGGGCTTACCAGAGGTAGACCTTACCTGATCTATTTATACCTTAAAAGAGGGAATGAAGAGTCCCAGTTCTTAAAAAGACATGAGAACTACAGGGAGAAATGTAATAGAGTAAATTTCTTCTTTGGGAGCCATCTTCTTTTGTATGAGATTATAAGCATAGTTAATACAGATCCAAACAATCAAAAATAAGACTTAATATAGAGAAATGAATAAGAAAAAGTTTAAGGTAAAAGGCTGGTTATCAGTAAAAAGTTTGAAAATTCAAACAACTATGTACAATAGAAGGTCCAAGTCTAGATAGGATGGAAAGAGATTTAGGCATTTTTTTAAAAAATGAATCAAGAGATTTGTGGCCTCTATTTTCTCAGGAAAGAAGTGAGGCTGTGTAAGGAGAGGCAGAAAGTAGAGGTGGGCTGTATGCTGGAGGAGCGTAGAGAAGGTTAGTGCATGATTTTAAACATGTAGATCTGGAGATTGGAGATGGAGATCCAAGCCTTGCTCTATGTGTCTTGGCACCCTTACCACGAACAGAATAGAATTTGAGGCAATACAGAACAATGGCCTCAGCTACTACAAAGCTTTTTTAAATTTCATATTCACTTTTATTTTCTACTATCCTCTTAAGAGATTTTCAAATATGTATCTGTTGACCAAAGTCTGTCCAAAATTAAATTTTCAACAGTTTAATAAAATGAAAAAGGCAATGTGATTGATGTTTTATAGGGTTCTTCAAATGAAAGGATATCTCTCATTTTTAAATGTTCTCTTTTACTTTTTGGGAACAAAGTGTTCATGCTTTAATAAAACAAGTATAATGGGTAATTATTTTTAGATTTTGTTGTTATTTAGCAATACTAAAAGTAGAACAGCAGAACAGCATATATTTATTCCTCCAATGTTTATCTTTTTTTTTTGGTCTATAGAATCCAAAAGTCTGATCAGCAGTGCTCTTGAGGATATTTTCATAAACAATATGCCATCCTCTGTGAGCATAATTGAAGTAAATGAAGGAAGAGGATAACATAATTATTTAGCAGCTGGAATATTAGGCCCAGATAATAAAGGGAATTAACATAAGGTAAACTTCATTCTCACAGGCACACAAGCATCAAGGTTCAGATCAGGAGTGGTTAGAGATTCATCCTAACAATATCTCATTGTGGAACTCTGCAGGGTAACACTCTCAAATAGCTGTCATGGCAGAGACCATAGCTTATAATGTCATAGTCTATGTTGCCAAGGCAACAACACAGCCAGGAACAGAGGCTGACATTTTGAAATGTGCATGTGATTTTATTATTTACAAGTTACAGAGAGGGGAACAGAGCCACTGTGGTGGCTGAGAAACATCTGTTGTAATACTGCCTACTTACTTTTGAAAAATAGATAGTGCAATATTGTGGGCAATCACACTCATAAAGAAGCACGTGCAGACTCATTCGTTCTTTCATCTATTTATTCCTTCATTTATTCAACAAGCAATTCCCTATTGTGCACCTACTGCTAATACAAGCCTAAACAATATAGACACAACCTCCTATTTGGGGTTCTATCTCTGATTATTATAAAATAAAACTATGCTGAGAATCAAGATACAGGATCTTGCTCTGGGGTAGGGGGAATGCAATACTCAAATAGAGAAAAAGTTGTGGTTCTCTTGTTCTCATACCCCATTATGAGCATTTGGATTTGGATAGTGACTATCTATGCTATTTTTTTTCAAACTGTATTTCTTAAAGAGATTTTTGCTATAGGGTGTTTGCACTTGCCATAGAGACCGAGAGACCAAAAGCGATAACTCACCCCCTAGGGAAGATGGCCATGCCACAATCTCTTCTCCTCCATTCTCCTCCCTGGATCTTGGGCATGCACGCATGTATGCATGTACACATCAGCATGAGTTTTAAGCCACTGGGTCTAGGACTCGAGCCATGGTTGACTATGTAGGAGTAGAACAATGTAACCATTATGCCATCTGCTGTATCCCGCATATTGTATTTTTTAAAAAATTTATTATTTTTTTATTTCTTCCATGAGAGAGAGACAGAGACAGAAATAGAAAAACAGGCACAGCCAATAGGGTCTTCACACCTTGATCTCCACCCCAGGCTCAGCTGTTTTGGATCACAGGTGAACGTGGATGTACCCAGCATGCTCAGGAGGGTTCTAGGACATGAACCTAGCACCTTTCCCATGAAGGTCTAGTTGCATTATCTCTGCACCACCACCTGGCCCCTGTTTTCACATTCTCTCTTCAAATGGCATTTCTAATCGGTTATTTAGCCTTAAAGATGATTTCAAAAATGGGGGTTCCTAATTAAATATTTTATAAAAATTCAATAGAGCATATCTTGCTCCTTACCAATTCACAAGAATATTTCCCAATGGGGTATTTCCATAGAATCCAATTACCAAGTATTTGTGTTCCATGGAATGTTCTTTGGGAAAAGCTTCTTAGTGTCTATCATAAATTAAGATAGTGGTGATAGCATCGGAAGTGTATGCATTAGTTATGGGCAACTGAAAGACTGTAAGCAACATGCATAACACAGCATCAATGAGACATTGCATTCATAATTTATGAATCTCAAAGATATTATGCAACTTTTTATTACATCGTCCTGTCAGAAACAAATAGCAGGGCTCCTACAAGTTGAAACGTTTCTCACGACATGCCTCATTTATACGTCTTTTATGTATCTTCTTGGTGAGCTTGAATTTAGTAAACTGAAAGCCAACCCTACTGGCTGTGCTTAGAAATACTTAAATAAGTGAATGTAAGGGTCTATTTTAAGTTACTTATTAAAATGTAGTGCTATCTAAAAATGCAGATTTGCAAGGGGGAAAAAGCAGAGCTTGATTGTTGATGGAGCCATCTACATTAAGCTGGCGGTCAGCAGGCGATATCTGTTCCACGCCATTCCCAGGTTTAGATTTAGTGAGCAACACCGGGGTGCTTGCATGGCACTAGGGCTCATACCTCATTGAGATATTGCTTTTGAAATAACAATCTCTCTCCCTTGAAGATAGCTGGGGACATTGGAATTTTTCAGTCTGCTTTTGTCATCAATTTTATTCAGCTGGCACTGCCCTATTGCTACCAGGTAATACAATTTAATTTGTGAGGGGAAGAGAAATCATAGTTTTTACTTCCTGCAGAGGGCAAGAAGATTAAAAGAGTCGTGCAGAGCCCCTGCTGTGGAGAGACTGCAAAGGTGTTATTAAATGGAGACAGTGCATAATTCTGATGCTCCTTGCAGCATCAGTGAGCAAATTCTATTTGCAGGCAGGTGCTTCTGAATAGCAGAATTGCCGCGAGTACGTGTGCAGGACGTCTGCATGACGGTTTGGCTCGAAGCCTTTCTCTGAGATGGCTTGGTGCAGGCACAGATGTCCCAAGCAGTAATGCGACAGAGCAGCCCACATGCTGAGAAACGCTGTATTGTCTGACTCTTTCCAGCACCCTCTGCATATGTTCTTGTATTTTTATATCCATTTCACTCTCATACTTCACCGATCTTTTAAATTTGTAAATTAACGAAAAAGATGACTCGGTTTCAAATGAATTTCAACTAAACTACCCACTAAACAGAAAAGGGCTGCTATGTAAAGGATGCATGTGTTGGAAGATCACCAGTTTATCCTGGCTTTAGTTAAAATGCCAATTGAGGATTTTCAAAATGCACATGAATAGTCTCTTCTATAATGTTAGAAAATCACTGAATCCAGTCATTAGGAGAAAGCAAAAAGCAAAGGAGTTTGGGTTTGTAGCTCTGTTGTGAAGTGAGACATTGCCAAATAGTTTTGTGCATTCTAGGACCTTTCTTCTTGGCTATTCTAAACCAGACCTTTGGGTATATGCTAGGTGATACATAAAAATAGTCAAGATTAGATTATAGTATATGGCATTAGGCACACTGCATTTGAAACCAAGCTTTTCCATGTGAGAACTTTATGCAGGCATTTAACCTCTCTAAGTCTGTATGTTCTTAACTTTATCATTGCAATAATGATTGCACCTCGTCCATAAAAACGTGGTGAAGATCAAGCAATATCTGTAAATGTCTTATATAGAGTACAACACGTAATATGTGCTTTTAAAATAATATTTATTATTATTTTTCTGTAAAAGAGAGTAACATTTTGAAACTTAAAAAGGTGATATACGTACCTTATTCTCATGTATGTATATGTGCTTGGATCTGTGTATTTTCTTTTGTTTTTAAAAGTTTATTTATTTCGAGACCAGCAGATAGCATAATGGCTACTTCACTGGACTCCCATGTAGTCGACTGCGTTTCGAGTCCTGGACCCAGTGGCTTGAACTCAAGCTGGGCACTTGTGCGTGCATGCCCAAGATCCCAAGAGGAGAATGGAGGAGCAGGGATTGCAGCATGGCCATCCCCGCCAGAAGGGGGGGGGTGATTTCCCACCTTGTCTCTCTCTGTCTTTCTGGTGAGCACATGCTCCCTATAGCAAAAAACCTCTCCCCCTCCCCAAAACAAAAGTTTATTTATTTCATGAAAAAGAGAGAGAGAGACAGGCACCTTCTACGGGGTCTCATCATGCTGTGATTCCCTAGCCTTCCACCCTCCAAGATCACGGGCACACTTGCAGGTACATCCAGCATTTTCAAGTTTACTTGCGATCCAAACCTCAGGCCTACTGTATGGCTCTAGTATTTTTTATTACTATTATTTATTATTATGTTTTAGGTTTTTGCCACAGGAAGTGTGCACTCACCAAGAGGAGAGCGAGACAGAGAGAGGGAAAGCGAGAAATCACCCCTGCAGGAGATGGCCTTGCAATTCCTTTTCATCCATTTATCCATTTTCTTTTTGGGATTTTAGGCATGCATGCACAAATGCCTCACCTGATTTTCAAAATGCCTGATCTGGGACTGGAACCATAAAGCCAGCCATATGATAATCCAGTGCCTTAACCACCATGCCACCTGCTCCAGCATCACACAGCAATGCTCTACCATCTGTGCTCCTTTAAGTGGAGCTATGTATTTTGTTTTATAATTGAAGGTGAAAATGTGTAAGGGGCATCAACAGATATATTTTCTAAAATTCTACTCCTCTATGTCATTAGAATTGATTTAGAGTGCATGTAAACTAGGTTTTCTATTGTGTTTGTAAGTCACTAACATAGTATGAACTGTTGTGAGGAGATTGCACATATAATTCTACTTTAGCCACCAATTTACTTCGAAGTGAGAATAGTCTGAACACAGATTTTTAAAAAGATACCAGCGAGTACGAGTAATTCAGAATCTCAGTGTGTAGAGGCCCTCATATTTATTCATTCATACCTTCATTTACTAAATAAATATTAATAACACATCTACCAAATGCCAAAGAGAGTTACTAGGTGTAAAAAATAAATGAGTAAGGGGTAAGATCCTTGCCCTAAGGAACTCACAGCGTTAGAGGAAAGACAAATAGATAATCTCTATACACTACGAAAGGAAGTATAATCAGCACATATTAGCCTATTTAATTTGCAAAATACCTCTCCCCTATTTTAAAAACTAAGATTATTAATTCATAAATACATAGGACTTGAAATTCTTAGGTAATTTTATTTCAAGTTACATTTTTAGGTTTGCATTAGATACATTCTCTCTGTTGAGAATTTCCAGCCTGTGACATTTCTTTGAGTTTATATCAGTTTTTCATATTTTTTCTTTTAGATCAAATTACCATTTAGTTTTATAAATGCCATTCTACACATAGATGGAGATACGTATAACTCAACAGTAAAATACTTCCAACATATTTGAAAGCAGTTCTTATGAAATGTCTTTTTCATGTAGAATTGGGTAAAAGTAACTTTAATGTTTTAATGGCTCAGTGTAAAACAGAAGTATAAAACAGGTTTAGGACTATCAGCCCCAAATGTAGCCATATTGATTAAAACAAACCATTATCTCTTTTCTTAATTTTTCTCGCTCTTGCTTCTTTCCTTTCTATTATGCTCCCTCTCTTTTTCTTTTTTTATGCCAATTTTTCCAAAACTTGCTGGACTAATCAAATATATCAAATTAGGCAAGTATTTCTGCCCTCTGAAACAACTAATATCCACACATAAAAACTCAACCTGATCCTAGAAATTTTACCCATTCCCTATTCTTGCTCAGAGAGATATAAAACTAAAATAAAAAATAGTGAACTCTTTCAAATAGGAGTGGTTTTATAAACTATGGAGAAAAAACAAAAAAGCCATATTTGAGCAGAAGAGGCATTGGCACCTGCTTCTACCATCAAAGCAGTGACTTCTTGGTGACGTCTCTTTACATCATGAGATCATACAATTATTGGTAGACTGAGGCGATACTATGACTGACTATTTTTAGTAACGGAATTCTTTTTAAAAATAAAATTGTACAAGTCTTACTATAACACAGAGCAGTATAAAATAGAACTGGTCTAGCCCAAGTGGGAGTAGGAGCTGAGTAGACAGCTTGTGCAGCAGAGAAGCCCTAGGATTACAAAAAAACTGCTCCGAAAACCTTTGAACTAGGGGACCAGCAGTTAGCATAATGGCTATGCTGCTGGACTCCCATGTAGTCGACCACGGTTCCAGTCCTGGACCTGGCAGCTTAAACTCACACCGGGCACATGTGTGCTTGCCCAAGATCCCGAGAGGAGAATGGAGGAGAAGGGATTGAGGCGTGGCCATCGCCCCTGGGGGGTGATTTCTTGCTTTCTATCTCTCTGTCTCTGTCTTTCTGGCAAGTGCACGCGTCCTATAGCGAAAACCTCCCTCCCCCAAAAAAAAAACAAAGAAAAAAAACCCTTTGAACTAGAAAACCTCTAAGGTTCCTTCTAGTTTGCATGTATGACCATAGGTACTAAAGAATTCACACTGAATTACACGTCTCTAGGCAAATGGATGCCATCCATTCTCAAAAAAGAAAAAAAGCGAGGTTCTCTTTAAGCTTGTGACTTTTTTTTAAATCAACCAAGCTTAGTAACCTAAAATTAACCTTCCTGAAAATTATCCAAGACCAAGAAAGAAATTTAGGCATAAAGCACACTGTTATTATTACCCTAATAGCTGAGGGCTACTGAAAGAATGACAGTATTATTATATACTACTCATGAAGATAAATCTCTGTATACAGTTATCTACCTTAGTAAACCTTCAACTACTTGATTATAGAATTATTCTTCTCCATACTATATTGACCTAAAATGCAGTTGACTTACTTTTAGTTACATTTTTCTATCTTTGTATAATAGTTAATATCCAAAAGGGTATGTAGCATTTGATTATTAATAAGTCAGTACTTGAGTTTATCATTGCTTATTCCGAATATGTTTTCCATATTTTTTGTTTATTTCTTCCATGTGAGAGAGAGAGAAAGGAAGAGAGACTAGCAACACCAATGAGGTTTTTAATGCCACAATCCACCCCAGACTCAGCAAGCTGGGGTCACAGGCACACCTGAGTACCCAGCATAGTCAGGAAGCCCTGGAAAGTGAACCTCAGACCTTTCTACAGTGGGTTTAGTTTTATGACTACTGAACCAGCCTCTTATGTTGAAACTAACATCATGCATTATCAATGACTCATTTTGTAAACATTTTATTAATCTACTCACATTAAAGATGAAGAGGAGTCTATTTAAGTCTATAATAGAATATATGTTTTCCTTTCTACATCTTACCCAGGACAAGAATCAGAGCTGCCTCTTTGAGCAGGTATTAGGGACGGATAACGGATAGCATGAAATTTTCATATGAGGAAGAGGCCATGCCAGGATATTATTATACTTATGCTTGACTGAAAATGTCAAGTTGGTCTAGAAAGAGTTTCATTCTATTGTTACTTCAGTTACAATTTCAGATGGTGATTTTCTAATGCTAATCATATTTACGAGATTTCTTATTTTTCTTCCTTCCTTCCTTCTTTCTTTCTTTTTCTTTCTTTCTGTTTTTAGAGAGAGATTTTTGCTATAAGGCACATGCACTCTCCGGAGAGACAAGAGAGAGAGAGAAAGTGAGAAATCAATCCCTGGAGGTGGGGATGGCCACATCACAAACCCTGCTCCTCCATTCTCTTCTCAGGATTTTGGATACACACACACACACACACACACACACACACACACACACCTGGGGTGAGTTTTAAGCCTCTGGATCTGGGACTCAAACTGTGGTCGACTATGTGGGAATCCAGCATCATAACCATTACACCATCTGCTGGTCCCTATTTACAAGATTTCTAAGTGTCTAATACACTAGTCTGTAGTTGGAATGGTGGTTGGGGGGGTAAGAGTGGGTGGGGAGGAAAATCTTTTTTAATGTCTTCACAAATGGAAGGGGTACATTGTGTCGTCTTGTCCTCTTTTTATTATAATGCTTGATGGACATTTACATCTATTGTTGTGGGTCTCATCTATCTAACAAAGTGATTCTTTTCTGAAAACAATTTTTTCTTTACGTCAAATTTTGATCATATTCCCATTTACCAGCACTTTAAAAGCACAGGAAAAAACTTGCCTCTGTGATTCTTAGTTACATCAATCATGTAGGAGATTTCATTTCATTTTCACACATTTGTTCTCAATATTGAACTAGTGAACACACTAGTGTCTCAAGAGTAGCCTGAAAAAGCTGTGAAATTGTGGTTTGTGTAGGGTGAGTGAGAAGAGCTCAGTATTTATTATTCTTAATCAAAAGTCAGTTTGAGAAGGCATGTTTTCTCATTTCGGTAGTTAAAACAAACCTGGTAATTAATGCTATCCGGCTCATCTGCAGTAGCTAATTCTTTTCGGTATTTGGAATACTGTATTATGAAACTACAAGGCTGCGTCCATTTAGATCAATAGAGGAGAGAATGCCAGTAGGAACGTTTGCATAGTATACGAGGAAGTGGAGACATATGCAATAAATTTGTCATACTTACATGTATAAGAAGTATTGTTTTAATATGCTATTATTTTAGATATCTGAGAATATAGTATAGAACTATCATCTTACTAAAAGTTCATCATGACACAGTTTTGTTCAAAATTTGCCATTATTGGAAGCATATTCTAGTTCCATTATAGCTTGGGTAAGTATTGATCTCTGAGTTATTTTCCAAGTAACAGTGATTTTTTTTCATGCTCCAATCAGTTGGCATTTTAGCACATTTTCATGCATTTTTTGAGATATTTTTGCTATAGGGCACTTGTACTCGCTCAAGAGGCAGAGAGAGACAGAGAGACAGAAAGTGAGAGAAATCATCCCCCAGGAGGGATGGCCATGCCACAAACATTTCTCCTTCATTCTCCTCTCCAGATCTTGGGCACACACACACATGTGTCCTGCATGAGTTTTAAGCTACTGGGTCCAGGACTTGAACCGTGATTGACTACATGGGAGTACAGTGATGTGACCATTATACCATCTGCAGCTAATGACATCTGCATCCCCATTTTTATGCATTTTAAAAGAACTGCTCTTTTAGAAAAGCGATAGCATTTTAGATATTATATCTGGCATTGGTAAAGAGCAGATACATGAAGCAGCCCCAATGGAATGCTTCTATAATTTTTACAACTCTGCTGCCAAGTACATTGTAAGTTCTCAGTTCATTACATTATTTTATGTCACATCTATGAAACTGTGTTGATATGATATCTCCTGGCGTGCAACATTCAAAAAGCATTTATTTCTACTGGTTAATCAGTTTGCTCTTCATTACTTAAAATTTTTGCCTTGATTGCCAGGGAACTAAAAGTTTCATTCTGTTGCTTCAATTTTAATCAAGCTTGATATAAACGTCTTCTCACTTACAATGCGATTTTTGCCTTTTGAGTTTATTAGTGATTTCTGTTCTATTGCGTAGGTTTCAGCACTGTTAACTGTCTCAGGTCTTTTTGTTTGGACTTAATTCTAAATGATTCACCTGTCAAGCAGAATTTATAGGAGACCATTGTTTTGGACTAGGCTTTTGCACTATGCTGCATCAAAACAGACCAAACCAAGATGGAGTCTTTCATACAAAATAAAACTAAATCACATTAAAAACTGAAACTTTAGGGAATAGGTAAATCCCTCAGTGACCAGCTTTCTGGATAACAGAAAATTCATAGCAACCTGCCAGAAAGACCCCAGTCTACCTGAGTCTACATAAGGAAGAAGTCCTCCTTGCTCTAACTTTTATAAGAAGTATGTCCTGTGGTAACCTGACTTTAACCAATACTCTTTAAAAACATTGTTTGTTTTTTTTGGTTATACTTTAAAAAGAACAACGGTTGTGTACACCTAGTGGAACACCTATTCTGTCTCAAAGGATAAGGTGTTGCCTGATGGTAGAATTGCAAATAAAAGCCTATTAGAGATTTAAACTAAATATGTTGCAATTTTGTCTTTCCATCTTTTCAGTTTTCTCTACTTACACTTTTATGTTAGCCTGAGTGCCTCCTCCTCCCCAAAGAAACTGAAGCAAAAGCTTTTATGCTGTCAGTTTATTGAAGAAGTGAGATGAGAGAACAAGAAGGAGAAAATAGAGAGAGTGAGACAGAGAAGCACGGAAAGCCAGTTCGTTGATGGGAGGCCAACGTTGATCTCCAAAGTGGACAACTGAAGCTCACATCAGCCAAGACTCTCTGAGGGATCAAAGAGAATCAAAAAGCAACTAGATTCCTTCCACCATTAGTCAAAATGTGCCACATGGAATGTGAAGTACTCACATGCATCTGATGGTACTGCGGCCAAGAATCCCCAGTCAAAAACGAGAGCTATATGGTGCTGTCAGGTTACACTTGTGAAAATTTCCTGCTGCTGCAACATCTAGGGAGAAAGCAGTCAAGAGGACATGAGACAGGGTACAAGAGATGTCCCGTGCAATTTTCAACTTGGTTGGACACCCCTGTAGGAATTGCCTAAGTTTTTCTTTTCACCAAGACCTGATGCCATTGTGTGCTACAGTCAGTACTAACCAGGCCTGCACACACCACCTTCCTTTTTTAGTGGAGGGAGACCAGTGCCAAGCCATTTTATTCACTGAGCAGGTCCCCTCACCTTTTAGCATTTATTTAATGGGAGATAATATGGAGAGAATCAAAAAGTCCTGGAAGAGCCCCAGAGATGGTTACTTAGACTTGCCTCACTAGTTCTACTGAAACTTCGGGGATATGAAAGTGATATTCCTGACTTTACATCTATCAGTCACACCTCGGACCTACATGATGAAAATTCTAGTTGGTAATAACTTTTGGACTCATAGATGCTGTCAATTAAGTAGGAAGGAGAACACAGAATCCAGTTGTGGTTTACCCTATTTTTTTTTCTTTTTTGGAGAAGTTTTTTTGCTATAGGGCGCGTGCGCTGGCCAGACAGACAGGGAGAGACAGAGAGACAGAAAGTGAGAAATCACTTCCCGGCGGGGATGGCCATGCCGCAATTTCTTCTCCTCCATTCTCCTCTCGGGATCTTGGGCATGCACGCACACGCGCCCAGCGTGAGTCTAAGCTACCGGGTCTGGGACTCGAACCGCGGTCAACTATGTGGGAGCCCAGCGACATAGTCATTATGCTAACTGCTAGTCCCTCCCGTGCTTGTCTTCACCTCCTTCTCAACTCTCAAACTCCAAGATTGCATTTCTTTCTATTAGGAGCACTCCTACCAGATACCAAGAAACAGCATGAAGGTATCCTTTATCCTTTCTCACAGTTCCCACAGAAGGTTCTGGTGCTTTCATTGGTAAAAAGGTTTTTAGCAGGTTTTAAGACAGCTGGATCCCACATGGCTGATGGCACAGTTCAAGTTCTGGACCTGGCAGCTTTGAAAACATACTGGACACTTGTGCATGTGTGCCCAGAATCTTGAGAGGAAAATGAAAATGAAGAGATTGTAGTATAGCCATTCACCCTGAGTGCTTTCTCACGTTCTCTCTCTCTCTTTCTGTCTCTCTCTGTCTCTCTCTGGCAAGCACACATGCCCCGCAGCAAATTAAAAAAGAAAAAAAAAAAAAGAACCTTTGCTTTTGCTAAAAAAAAAAAAAAAAAAAGAAGCTTTGCTTTTGCTAAGGCCATAAACATGATCTATACGCTTGGTTTCCTTTTCACATATACATTGGTAATTTACCTGAGATATTTTTGTGTAGTGTCAGGGTACATACTTCCATGTAGATATTCAGCTGATGCAGCACTATTTAATGAGAAGACAATCCTTTACCATTTCACTGTCCTGCCATACTCACTGTTTTCCAGGTGACTGAATATATGTAGGCCTATTTCTGGAACTTTATTTTATCCCATTGAGCAGTTTGTCTCTCATCGCTCCAATATACTAATGTCTTATTTAATATAGCTTTATAAATGTCAGTGAAGAGCGTTAACATTTGCTCTGCTTCCTCAAACTTACCTTGGCTAACATCCATGTAAAATATAAATGCCTTGCATTTCCATATAAACTTTACAATCAAATTGTCATTTTCCGCAAAAGAAAAAAAATCTGTGGGAATTTTGATTAGGAGAACAGAATCTGTAAATCAATTGGAGGGAAACTGACATTTTTGTCTCATTTAATTTTCCCATAAGTCCTCTAAGATAGGAATTTTGTGTTCTACATTTTACTTATAACTTATGAAAAAACAACAATTAAGAAACTTAATTCAGATCATTAGTACTCAAGTCTGAATTTTTATTCAGTTTACTCAGAATGGAATGTAGCTAAAGTTGAATAAGTCTTATGTTTTCATAATACCTAATTTTATGATTACTTTGTATTTTTAACCTATGACATAAGTTTTCAAATATATAGTAATAGTAACTTTATATTTGAAATTTAAAATGAAACTATTTAATAAAAACCTCAAACAAATAATTTAGATGTTTGGCAGATGTGCATGTGTATTTAAAAGCTTGAAAATTGTGTATATGAAAGATCATGTTTGAAGAAACTCTGACCAATTGAGAGTGCTTGCTTAGTGGCTACTAAATTAATACGAATTCAAGTTTGTTTGGAATAATAACTAGTGAAAAGTGCTTAGTTCATGTGGTTGACACCGAAGCAGGGTGTTTCCTTGATTTCACTCCTGCTAGCTGGATGACATATAGCTCTAAGACCATTAGCTACACCAAAATATTTTGGAAATAAGAAGAGAAACTAGGACACAGCCCTGTTCCAATTGATTTATCATCAACCGAAGTCTATTTATATCTTGTTCTCATTCTGGTAATAATACTAACTTTTAAAAAGCAATATTAACCAGCAATCCAAAAAAAATTATTTTGCTTGGGAAACTAGACATTTAACTATAAGGAAATTGAGTGTAAAATTCTGGAATTTCACCCAAGGTATAAAATTTATTGCTCTGCGAAATCAAAAAGCTGGACAAGGCGATTGAATACTGCAAAAACCATATTTTTTATTGTTTTCTTAAAAAGTAATGAAACAGAGGTCATTGCATGGCAGCTATGATTTTAATATGAGGCATCGACAAGCAGCTACTGAGATGCAGGCATCATACTATATACTGTGCATGTCCCATTACGCCACACACAGCTTCTGCCTGTACGAAGCATACAGTCTAAGGAATTAGTCTCCATGAAATATTATAACGAGAAACAAGTCCTAAAATGTGTGAAGATGCTTAGAAAACAAGTTAATCCAATCAGGCTACATGCACTAGTTTTTAAAATGGGACAATCTATTAAACTAACTCAGTGGATAGGAAGTGCAAAGGGAAGAGACCCAAGAATGTAAAATCCTTTATTAATAATGGTGTGTATGATAATATCCTTGATTTGAGTGTTGAAAATAAATGAGTAAGGAAAAATAAAATTAAAAAATAAATCCACTTAGTTTTGCCAGGATCATACATTGTCTCAAAGTTGATATTAAATATCACAGTGAAGGTGAGTAGATGAATAGACTTTTAATTTGAGTACCCAAGGATCTTCTCTCTTTGGTAGAAGGAGTAGACCTTGTCTTGATAGAACTATTGCTAAGACATGGAATCAACCCAAATGTACATGAACAGATGAATGGATTGAAAAAACATGGCACATACACATTATGGAAAACTACTCAGCCATAAAAAACAATGAGACCCAGGACCTGGACCCTCACATGGCCAACGGCAGTCCAAGTCCCAAACTGGTAGCTTGAAACATGCTAGGAGCATGTACGTACATGCCCAAGATCCAAGGAAGAAAATGGAAGAGAAGGAATTGCAGTGTGGCCATCCCCCGGGGCAGGGGTGAATTCTACTTTCCCTCTCACTATCTCTGTCTCTTTCTCTCCAGCAAGTGTGCACACCTTATGGCAAAAATCTCTAAAAAAAAAAAAATAAAAAAATAAGAGAAAGAGAGAGACCCTGTCATTTGATAGAAAGTGGATAAATATGCAAGATTTACTATAAGTAAAGCAAGCCCGACGATGAAAGAAAGAGATTGTATATCCTCACTCAATATATACCGAATGTCTGTACTCTAAGGCAGAAACTGAAAGATTGGAAGATATAAAGGCTCAGAGAGCAACTGTGGGTACTAGAGACAGTGCGGGAGGAGGATGGGAAATAGGGGAAGGTGAAAGGGAGGAAATCAAGGGGAAAAAGAAAGAAGAAAAACATTTAAAGGACACAAAAATGGAAAATTATCTGTTGATGATATTATGTACAGTAAGGTCTTTGGTTGAACCAATATACAGTGTATTCAGGATAGAAAATTCGTTTGGTGTGCTATAATGATACACAGTGATTGACAATAAATAAATAAATAAGAAGTATGCTTTATGTATTAAGATAGATAGTAAGTATTTGCATGTACCACCACAAACAAATTTCAAGCTCTTTTGAACACAGTAACTCACCTACTGGGTCTTTTACACTTGGACTGATATTGTTTTGGAAAATAAATATAGTTCCTTGATGCTTAATATATACAGCATTATTATTTATGAAATAAACAAGAAATTGGGGTAAATATCCTGTCTGGCAGTAGAAGAAATTTGTGTGTTTACAATTATTTTTTACTAAAGTCATGCATAGGCAACAATTATATATTGCCTAATAATGATTTTATACTATCTTTAGCTTTTAGTATACTCATTTATTAAATAATAATAAATTAGATATTACTTCTAATTTTATCTAAGATTATATACATGATCAAATTTTGCAAATTTGCTAGTACTTTTGTCCTCCCTTTCTGTTATTTTTGAGCCCTTAGTTTTCTACATATAAGGCTATTCTGTAGATTGGATACACTGATATGTATTTAGAAAGAAAAAGCTCTCTTGGAAGAATTCTGAATAGTTTTGGTCATGTGTAAACTTCTTAAGGTCATTCACGTAACTAGAGAGTCTCATTTTGCTTTTGCTGTTCTAGCTATGTACATGATTAGGTCAGGTACAATATTGAAATCAGAATGAATTTAAGGTGGAAGTGATGACTCTGGAGCCAAAATATATTTTTTAAGGTAGGTGGAGAAAAAAAAAGTGTTGATTATTAAATAATCAAGTATAGTTCTTCCTTAATTAGAAATGTAAGTAAAATTTACCTTGGGCTTAACCAGTAGCGCAGGTAGCACTTGAAGATTATAATGATACATTACTGTAACAAGGAATTTTCATCTTTTATTAATGGAGTTAGTTCTGTTATAAAAGCCAGTAGGAAGCAGTTTTTCCAAATGAGATTTTCAATGCAAAATCTTTTTCAGAATCACTGCCAGTTCCATCATGCTGATCTCCTAATACCATGATGTCAACTAACAGACTATATTTGGTTCAGAAAATCTGTGCACACATCGGTATCAGGGCTCCTGTGTATTAAAAAATACCAGGCCAGCCTTCGCAGGAAGCTTTAATCAAGGCAGAGCACATTGTTATAAGAATTAACGATCAGCCCTGCCACAGTGGTGTAAATTGTAGTGTGCTACTGAGGCCCCATAGGAAGCCCAGGTTAGGGCCTGAACAAGCCCTGAGAAGAGGCTGGTCTCCACAGCGTGTACTGGTGAGCCTGGCTGACCGGGAGGCTGGGGCAGAGGATTACAGCAGCAAGATGCTGTCCAAAATACCTCTTCCCTTCTCTCCTCTTTTCTCTCTCTCATTAAAAAGAAAAAGAAAAATAATTTACTATCTCAAACTGCTGAAATTCAGAAGTTTCCAAGATAAATGTGGTTGTCCCAATCTTGCCTCTGTCAAAATTACTTGTTGGATTTTAAAAAAAAAGGACTGAAATCAGATTTTCTAAAAGTCAGATCTCTTGTGTTTATAAGAGGTAATTGAAGCCCACGGCAGACAGTTAGAGGGAAAGACAAAATGAAACAAAACACAAGGATAGAGGAAATGTTCAGCTACTCACTCATATTTTTTTTTCTTTGTTTTATTTGTGTTTTCAATGCCCAAAACAAAGTCTCTTCACACACACACACACACATTGGATCTAATGCTGGTGAAAAGAGAATTGAATCCCAAGATAAGGGAGTTGTTCATAGTACCACATAATCTTGAAATGAGATAATCTTCTGACATAGTTAAATTATAACTTAGAGTACCAAGAAAAACTGCAAATTAGGCTATTCTTTTTCTGTTAGTAGTCTTTGAATAACAAGTATTGAAAGTGAAGTCAGGAGATTGGAGGTGATGTGAATGTCCTGTTTTTTTGGTTTGTTTGTTTTTATTTTTGTTCTTTGTTTTCTAAAGAAGGAAAGAATATTATAGAAGTCAAGTATAAGATTCATTTGTGCTATTCTATAAAATTAACAGTTAACAAATTATTGGATAAACAAATAATGACTGTCTTAGTCTATTCCGACTGTTATAACAAAAATACCATAGACTAGGTAGTTTATAGATAACAGAAGTGTGTTTCTCACAGCTCTGGAGGCTGGAAAGCCCCAAATATAGAAGGACCAGTAGATTTAGTGTCTAGCAAAGGGCCTACTTCCTGGCTCATAGCGGTAGTTATGTTGCTGGGTGTTCACAGAGAAGGGCCAGGCAGGTCTCTGAGGGTGAGACTCTTTTACAAGTGCTCTCATCCCATTCCTCGGGGTACATCCTCATGACTAATTACCTCCCACAGGCTCCACTTCCCAATATTCTCACATTAGGGATTAGGTTTCAATGCATAAATTTAGAACACATTCAGTATCCAGTCTCTCCTAAGAGCAAACAATTTTTTTTTCTTTTATATGCATTTACTAATCTTGCAGAAAGAGAAAATACAGTGAACACTCTTCATCCTGTTTTCAATATGTCCATTTGAGCCAGGTAGAAATGAGTTCTTGTGCTGTTCAATCTGTAGCAATTTATTTGAATGGAAGTTTCTATAGAGTTTTCAATCAATATTTTAATAAATTAATATGAAATATATATTCATAACTTAATATTAGTGGATATAATTAAAGAACTAGTCAGAACAATACTTTTAACTTTGGTTTTCAGAGTAAGATATGTACAAATAATCAAAGTACTTTTTCACCTAGCCTCTTTCTTAGCACGTCTTCTAAATAACTTTGCTGATGTTCCCTCTCAAACATGTAAGGGACTTATTGACCAGATTTTGCAGGTAAGACATTCTGAGTTTCTGTTTCTACCTCTCAAGATTGGGAAAGCATTTCGGTTTGCCCTAAAATTAAACTCTTCAACAATCACAGCTTGATCTTTTCATTTAGCTAATTAGTACTTAATTCTTCCAGTTGTATTGTTGTCACCCATAAGGGAGGGGGCAGCAGATTGCCTCTCTGTTCCTTCTCATTTTTTCACAAAACTGCAAAGCACAGTGTTTTCTTTCTGGCTTCTTGTCACTATTATCTACACTGAAGAGAAATTAGGGGGCAAGGAGTAACTCACTCGATCTCGTGTGGAGTCTTTGTGTTCTTGCCTGGACGTGTTTAGGCCTACAAAGCTCACCTATACAAAACAACATGTGAGCTAATTAAAGATCTTTCAGGCATAAAAGCTAGCAGGCCAGTGGTTGCCTGGATGTCACTGAAGACCAATGCCCTACATATATTTTTCTAGGTATGTATTTATAGATATGAATTAAAACAATGACTAAGTAGTTTACCTTCATGATATTCAGTGGTAAAGGTATCTATTTTGATATATAAAAACTGCTTTTGGTAGGCTTTTTTTTTTTTTTTCTAGTTCCCTTAACCACTAGGCTACAAGGGTAGCCCCCAAGTCAAATCTCTCATAGGAAGACTTGTTATATTGTTAACAAATAAATTCTTCCTGACTCTAGGTGCAGCTATTTGACTATATATCTATATGTATCTATCGAAGTCCAGGCAAGAAAGAAAGGCTCACATAAATTGGATTTTTGAAGAAAATGTAGCAAAAAGGAATGTCTACAAAGGAACAGACAGAAGCAAGGAAGCAGCAAAAGGTGTAGATGAACTCACAGACTACTACCACCTCCAAACCTACAAGAGGAAGGGCAGTGCTACCTGACCCAGGCCAGAGTAAGAAGGGCTTGGAAGAGGAGGGTTAAGTGGGATGGGAGCAGAAATACCCTGACCTCTATTTCTGCTCTCCAATGTCCTACCAATATCTTGGGCAGAGAAGAACAGTTGAAAGGGGACAGAAAGTAAAGGTTGGAGTACAAAGTGAGGAGAAATAAACTTCCTAAATTAAAAAAAAAAAAAAAATGACAAATGAGCTATTATTAAATTCGATTGTATTAGCTCCCCTTTTTAAAATTCCAATTCTATGATGATCCATTATTAAAGATTACAACAATGTAAAATTTTTATTTATTTGATTTACTCTTTTATGAAATAGGGGGAAAGGTAGAGAGAAAGACACTCTCGACAGAGTCTCACTACGCTACTCTCCTTCCTCCAGCCTCCCAGTCAGCCAGGATCATGTCCTGTTCAGACAGAACTAGGACGTGAACCTGTGCCTTCCATATGGCTTCAGTATTACACGGTAACACTCCACCATCTGCACCTTACTGCTAAATCAAGATAATATAAATTTTTGACACCTAGAACATAGCAAGCACTGAAGAAATGTTTGTTGAGTGAATAAATGAGTGAATGACAAATTTGGTTGGATCATCTATTTGGAATTTCTCAAATTTAGATTAATAAGAGCCTCATTTCTACTTTAAAGATATAATAATTCTTACATTTCCAAAGCTATTCTGCAAATATTTCTTCTTCTTTTTATTTCCATTGCCCCATTCTAATTCCGGATTTTATTAACTTATTTTCCTAAGCTCACTGAGATAGGTGAGCCTCACATTTTCTGCTTTCAACCAGAGTCTATAATTTACATTAAGTTGGGTATCTCTTAGTTGAAGCTAGAGGAATTCAGGCCCAGTTCTTGAACTCCAAGAGAGGAGAATGAAATAAAATGAACTGTATTGCCTGACCCAATAAATCAAAAATTGTACTTGTGTTTTCCCCTTTTTATTCTAGCAAAGAACTAAATACTTTAAATTAGAAAATAGCCTGTGTCAAGGTTGAGATAATGATTTTTTGTGCTTGAAATACAGTCACATATAAGTGTAAGCGAGAATTTCTGTGTAGACGAAAGTGGCCTTATTATGTAGATGAAATCTTCTTCTTAGGCTCTTTTGCAAAAGCATCATTTCAGAACTGTAATAATATATTTATCATGATATTAGTAATGCCCAATTAGGGAGTGCTCACTACATTCCAGGCAGGACCTAAAGTGCTTTAAATAAGCTCTTTCTGGGACCAGCCGATGAGGCAATGGTTATATCACTGTATTCCCACATAGTCAACCTCAGTTCAAGTCCCAGATCTGGTGGCTCGAAACTCACACCAGGAGCATGTTCATAGGTAACCACGATCCTAAGAGGAGAATGGAGAAGAAGGGATGGTGGCGTGGCAATCTTCCTTGGGAGGAAATTTCCACTCTCTGTCTCTGTTCCTCTGACTCTTTGGCGAATGCATACACCCTATAGCAAAAATCTCTCTAAAAATAATAATAATAAAAAAACCTCTTTCTCATCTTTCATTTGAACCCTGTAGATATTGAACTTTTTAAAGAGCTTTTTGAGAGAGAGAGAGACAGTGAGAGAGAAAATGAGAAATCACCCCTCCACCCCAGGGAGTATGGCCACACTACAATCCCTTCTTGATTACCCTTCAGGGATCCTGGGCACACTCACACACACACCTGGCATGATTTTCAAGCTACTGGGCCCAGGACTGGAACCATGGTCTGCCATGTGGGAGTCTAGTGTTGCAACCACTATGCCATCTGCTGGCCCAGTTTTGAGCATTTTGGATAATAACAATAATAACAATAAAAATAATAACCATCATTATTACATGCCTCTTATGTAGAAGCCTTGATTATGTTTTCCAATTTATTTTAT
>NW_006205117.1:2179935-2214719 GCF_000334495.1 Tupaia belangeri chinensis | reverse complement strand
TGAACATATCTTACTGACCAGATAACCTTGCTCGAAGCCACACAACCAGAGCAGTAGTGCATATGACAAGCAAGCAGCAGAGGTAGCTGGAGTCCACGTTGTCTGAGCAAAACCTTTGTTCTTGACCAATATAGTCACAACCTTCTTACTACTGCCATTGGATTTCATATGTTTTTAGGTAAAATGTAAAAAACTCATGTCTTCTACTTGGCTCTGCAGGTGTTATACAAATGCCTCTGAGAGGAGAAAGAGAAGAAATTTCATTTCTGCCATGCATGGTATAAAGGGAGGAAAACTTAGGTGATTTCACGGAGAGTGACTGTGACAGAAAATGAAGCTCCAGAAAAGAATAGTTAATTTTGAAGGGGAGCAGTCAACATGCACTAAAAGAGAGCATATTGTCATTCTACTCCATGTTTTCCTTCCATTCATACACATTTTCTAAATGGAGCTAGAAACCTTAACCTTGACCCATGGCTGCCCTTTAAATAGAATTAGTGCTCCCAAGTAACGCTCAGCAGTTGTGTCCCCTAAAAGCACCAGCGACAACCCTGACTAGCCCAGATAGTTCTTACCTTGACTGCTGTTTCTTGCTATTCTCCTGAACACTGGATCCTTGCTTTTCATTTAATTTTTTTTTCTCTACTCTGGTGGCCTGTTTTGTCTACCTTTTCTACCTTAGTGGAGTGAACCTGCCTCATCCTCTAATATCATTGGCTACAGCTTTGAGAGGATAAACTTTCTTTTACGTTTGGCCTACTCAGACATTTCTAACCTAACTAATCAGGAGTATGCTACGAGAGGAAATATTAAGCCTATATATTTTTAAAAATCTTTTGATAGTGGACACAGGTGCTTGCTGGAGAAAGGAGAAAGAGAGAAAGAGAAGAAAAGAGAGAGAGAGCAAAAGTGAGATAGCACCCCCTGCCCCGCACAGTGTGGGACAGCCATGCTGCAATCCCTTCTCCATTTCTCCTTTAGGGACCTTGGACATGCATACACATTTGCTCAATGTGCTTTCCAAAACACTTGGTCTGAGAATGGAACTGTGCAGTTGGCTATGTGGATGCCTTAACCACCATACCACCAGCTGGCTCAAGCCTGCATTTTTTAAAAGGAAAACATAAAAACTTTTACAGAATTAGACACATTTAAGTATGGCAATCTCTACCTAATATTATCAAAATTTAATATTTGTTTTCATGCATTTAATTATCTGATAAATGCTTCAATCTCTAAGTTACTATCTACGGTTCCCTTTAACATCTAGAAGAGAGCAAGACTTTTATAGAAGGCCATGTAGTAAAGAAGCTTCTTCAAAGTCAATTAATTCAATGCTTCTTTTTTACAAAGAATTATTTTATTTGACTCAGTTAATTAATTTATTTTTAATTTGACCACAGAGGGACAGAGAGAGAGACAGAGAGGGCAAGTGAGAAAGCAAGCTGCCAGGTCTGGGACTCAAACCTTGGTCAGCTACGTGGGAGTCCAGTGCCCTTAACTACCATACCACCTGCTGGTCCAGTTAATTTCCAGTGCTTCTTAAAAGTGATTTTAAATATATGTTTTAATATAGACAAAGTGAGGAGAGTCATGAAAGAATATCTAGCCTGCATACACACTCAGAAAAATAGAAAAAGAAATGTGGGACTTAAAGAGAGACAAGCTCGTATAGTGGTTAAATTCACAGGCTGCAGAGTCAAATCTCTTAGACTCTATTCCCAGCTGTAACATCCACTGGGAATCAGTAAAACCTTAGGCAAATTTCTTACACTTTCTCTGCCTTGGTTTTCTAATCTGTAAAGTGGGAATTATTATATTCATAGCGCCTAATACATAGGGTTTTATGGAAATTGAATGATATGATACTAAAGTATAGGGAGCACTTAGAATGGTGTCTGGCATAGAAAGTGCTCAATCGATAGTGAGTGTCATAGCCAGAAACTAACAAAGTGGCCAGCATAACTCAGACTTCCTCAGGAGCTCACTGCCTTCTCTTCAAATAGCCTTAGTCTGGAATCTACAAATCCTTTCTTTCTGTCTCTGATAATGTATTCTTTCACTAGAAATAGGTTCACCTGACTGAATGACAACCATTTATATGCTAACTGTGGGTATTTCACACGTTTTAATATTTCTAAGCTCTAGTGTAACTGTCCCTTCTCGCAATGCCATCTCCCTACTTCCCACACAATGTGTCAAACTAAAGAAAGGGGCAATAAGAACAGAAATCTTGTCACCGTTATTATTCTCCATACATGATTCAAAATGTACAACCATTTGTCTGGTATCTGCAGTAACTCCCAAGAAACCTCATTCTGTCACCAGAGATACAGCTTTTGAAGATTTGCCTGCACTATTTGTCAAGCTTTGCAGCCTTCACTTTATTCTTTCAGCCAGAGTGGATGTCTTCAAAGAGAGGTCATTTTAAGACCATACAGGTAACTGTGGCCCTTTCTTCTGTACTCTCTCCCCATTTAAGATTAGAGGCAAGAATCAGACAGGAGTCATTCAAAACCCATGCCTCTTTCCTCCTCAGTGTCAGGGCACTACAGTTTTGAGTCCGGCTCAAGACAGACAATATCCTGACTCCACCACTTAATAGCTACATAGTGCAGAGCAAATTTATTGAAATCTCTGCTTCTCATTAAATATCAGCAGGTGTGGCTGTGAACATGAAGATGATGCATTTAAAACTGTGTATAGTAGCCTTTCCATAGTGTCATCTGTGATGTTTTTTCATGTTTCCTCTCTGCCACTATCTCAAGATTGTTATGCTCTATAATCCTTTCCCCAAAGTATATTCTTTCACTTATCTGCTCTGAATCTATATTCATCACCTGGTCTCAACATTTCTTCTCTCCCTCTTCTTCTGGAGGGCATGTGTGTTCACCAGAAAGAGACAGGGAGAGGAGAGAGGAAATGAGAAAGCAACCCAGGAGGAATGGTCACACCACCATCTCTTCTCCCTCCTTTCAGAATTTTGGGCACACAAGTCCAGCATGCTGGGACTGGGACTGGGACTCAAACCACTCAGCTGGCCGTGTGGGATCCAGCACCTTAACCACCATGCCACAGGCTGGCCCCAAACACTTTTCTTTTGGTGATTTCCACATTCCTTTTAAAACACTTATTCTGAATCCTCTGCTTAATTATCTGCAATACGAAGCAATTACCATTTCAATTTTTCTAATGTATGAGGACAATGCTTTTGTAATTCCTCTCACTTTCCTTAAAAGCCACTTTTCTGAAATTCTAGAACACTCTGGAGGAGAGCTCCCTGTCTCTGCTGACACATGCATTGGTGCAGGTTTGAAACTGACTGTAGTTACCTTAGAAAGATGTTTCAGGCATGGCTGCTGTCTCCTCAGTTACACCAAAGACAGGAAGTTCACAACGTAAAAGGAATTGTATCCATGTAGAGGGATGGAATCCAGACTCATTCTCTAGATGAGGAGGCAAGCACAGAATAGACTCAGATTCAAGAATATGGGGCTTTAGAATCAAGTCAGATGGAAGGTCGGGGTGCCAGCAACACTTTTGTCCACCTGTGTGACCCTGAGCAAGTTATTTTAACTTTTCCAACTTTAGTTTTATTGATTGAAAAAGTGCAGGGTAAATAAAGTGGGACCTACCATGTATATGTGCCTCTATAAAATATTCATTCTTCTCCTTCTTGATGGCCACGATGATTCCTTAAGCTGCTGTTATATCCTCCCTGGAATAATACAATAGCTTTTAACTGGTCATCCTGTTCTACTCTGCAGTTCTCTGCTCCATTAGCCACTAAGCTGTCAAAGTGTTTTTTTAAAACATGTAAACTAGATTATGTCACTCTTCCATTCAAGCGATTCTTCTTTGCATTTAGGAAGGAAAAAAAAAATCCCAAACCCCGATCTTGAACAAGTTGGATTTGGCACCTGTCTACTTCTCTCTCTTCACGTTCTATCACTTTCCCCACCCTCACCTCCTTTCCAGCCATGCTGGTCTGCTTGCCGTTCCGCATGTGCACATATTACTTTCCTACCCAAAGGCTTTTGCACCTGCTGTCCCTTGGCCTGGAGGGCCCTTCATCTCACTGTTTGTCCGTTATCTCCTTCTATTTCTTCAGGTCTTAGCAACATGTCCTTAGAGAGGTCATTCCTCACCTTTCTGTTACATTTCATCCCCCTTTTATCTGCTCCCATAGAACTGAGAATTTTCCTTTAGCAAGCTTATACCTATTTGCATTTCTATATTTATGTTTATGGTCTCAGTTTATTATCTGCCTCGTAACTAGTCTCTGGGCATAATAAACACAGGAGTCTACCTGCTTTGTTTAGTTATTTATACTAGAGGTTTTAACCTAGTGTTGGATTTATGATACTTCATGGAAATTTGCAAAATCAATGCCAAATAAATATGACAAATACAGTAAGAAAACTTTTGCTACTGTTGTCTTAGCATACGTCTCTCCATCAGTGACATCAGCAGAATCTGCAACAGCAGTGGCTGTGATTTACTGAGTGGCTGATATGTGCTAGGCCCTGTGCTTAGCTTTTTCTATGTCTCTTCTCATTCAGTCCTCATGATCATCCTCCTATACTTTGCAGTTAAGAGAGAAAGAAGCATACACAAGGTCTTTCAGCTATGGTGGAGCCCAGAGTTAAACCCAGCTCTATCTGACTTAAAACCTGTAACTTTGGCATAAGGAAGGGGAATGGAGCAGGTCACAGTTTCATTTTTGTTCTTTCTTAAGACCAAAACAAAACACCCAATTTTCAAAACCAAAACCTGCCTCAGAAGTTACATTCCAGAGCTTCAAATTTCCAAGTGACCAAGAAATCAGGTTTGAATAAAAATTGCTTTTCTGCAATGCTAACTGGAAATGAATAATAAATTGCCTGTATCTTAAGCTCAGTAAATGTTTTCATAGTGTTTCTAGTCCTCATGTCTGTTGCAAAGGTAAGAGATTCAGAAAGTAATATTCCTTAGACATCAGTGAGCTGCTGCACTGTTTCTGGAAGGGTCATTTCCTTTCACTCACATAGCTATCTCATTACCAACAGTGCCCTTTTAAAGGAATAAATACCATAAGAATCCATCTTAATCTTTAAAGAAAAATGAAACATTGAAATGTAATAGGATTTTATTTATGACTGCTCACAGAGGTCATATTATGTCACCTTAAATGGTCATAAGTAATGTGTTTTAGTCATTCAGTCGTCCAGAACTGAGTTAGAGACCGTTGCCATCAATAGACTTTTTTCCTACTTCCCATTTCCTTAAGAACAAAGGGTGGGGGGAGACATTGACAAAACTCGTCATGCACAAATGTCATTACAGAGAGATGCGGATTCTTGAAAAGAACTCTAGAATCTTTGTATGGGAAATATATTCAGATCATGGAGAGGAAAACAGAGCTTTATCTGGCTGTCTTTTAAAATGTCATGTAGTTAGCCTAGGGTAAATACAATAGGTGGTCAATTATATCCATATTTTTTTATTTGCTTTTTATGTGTTTGTTTTTTGCTAGAGGGTGAAAAAAAAAAAAACATGCAAGGCAGAGAAAGAGGGAGAGGAGAAATCACTCTCCATGGGACTGGTCACCAGTAAACCCTTCTCCTCCATCTCTCCCTACTTTTGGGATTTGGCACATACACGTATGTGCACCCGATATGTTTCTCAAGCAGCCAGGGCCAGGTCTCAAACTATGTGGTCGGCCATGTGGGATCCAGTTGCCTAACCACCAGGCCATGGAACTGGCCCCAATTGTGTCTAACATTAGTTTGACCTTGCGTAACAAAGTCATCTGAACTCAGGACTTTTTCTTTAAAATTCTTACTTCTGGCAGCTTTACAGATGCTGCTACGTGAGTCTCTCACCCTCAACCACGGTCAACCTCACTGTGTTCAACATCACTGTTGATGGTGAGCTTTTGGTACATGTCTTCTTCAAGCTGTTTGCAGACAAAGTTCCAAGGACAACAGAAAACATTCATGCTTTGAACGCTGGAGAGAGAGGATTTGGTTATAAGCGTTCCTGCTTTCACAGAATTATTCCAGGGTTTATGTGCCAGGGTGGCAATTTCACAAGCCATAATGGCGCTTGGCAGCAAGTCCATCAATGGTAAAAAATTCAATGATGAGAACTTCATCCTGAAACATACGGGTCCTGGCATTTTGTTCATGGCTAATACTGGATCCAACACAAATGGTTCTCAGTTTTTAATCTGCACTGCCAAGACTGAGTGGTTGGATGGTAAGCATGTGGCCTTTGGCAAGGTGAAAGAAAGCATGAATATTGTGGAAGTCGTGGAATGCTTTTGGTCCAAGAATGGCAAGACAAGCAAGAAGATCACCATGGCTGACGGTAGGCAACTCTAATAATTTGACTTGTTCTCTCTTAACTCCCTGAAGCTCGTCCACACCGTCTGCTCACTATGTCCTATAACCTGTGCTCTCACTGTAGTTCTTTTGGTTCCATATTTTCCTTCTTCCCCTCCAAACTGAGCTGAATTACAAAGTTAAGTTTATGATTATAAAATAAAAGTTAAGTAACAATAAAAAAAATTCTTACCTCTGTTTTACTTGTGTGTGAGTGTCTGGGAGAGTGATGAATAACTTTCTGGTTTTATGCCTGTCCTTACCTATGCATCTCCTCCCCTTTCACACCCCACCCTTTACTTTTAACCAAGAGAGAATTTCATTATTTTTCTGTGATTGTTATGACCTGTTTCATTAGCTTGGAGTGTAAGTCTGGCTACTGCATTAGTTAGCTCAGGCCCCATAACAATACTACAGACTTGGGGAGAGGATGGGAGAGTACTTAAATAATTTATTTTTTCACTGTTTCAGAGGCTAGCAGTCTAACAACAAGTTTCTGGCTAATTCAGGTTCTAGTGAAGCCCCTGGCCTGGCTTGCAGATGACTCCCTTTTTGCTATGTCTTCATCTGGTGGAGACAGAGAGAAAAAGAAGAAGAAAGAGAGAGAACACTCTGGTGTCGTGGCTCTTCTTTTAAGGACACTAATCCTATCTGATCAGGGCTCCAATTCACCATCTCATTTAATCTCAGCTACTTCCATATAGGTCCGATCTCCCAATACAATCATATTCGAAGTTAAGTCTTCAACCTATTGATTTTGGGGCGACACAAAAATTCAGTCAATAACAGTAGCACATTTATTTTACAGTAGCCCTGTGATTCAAGGTTTTGCTTTCCAGGGTTTCAATTACTTGCAGAGTAGAAAATAGTAAATGAAGAATTCCAGAAATAAACAATAAATAAGCTTTAAATTGCATGCAATTCTGAAAAAGCTTGATGAAAATTCTCCCTGCCATCCACTCTATCGAACCTAGGAGTCCTGAATCGTCCTTTTGTCCAGCATTTTCATGTTATCCATGCTACCTGCCAGTTAGTCACTTAGCCTTCTGGGCTATCAGTGGTTTCAGGCATCTGCTGAGAGTCTTGGAATGTGTCACCACAGATAAGGGGGAGCTACTATATTTTTTAATTAATTAATCCTGTCCCCATGTAGTCAAGAAGAAGGAAACTCAGAATCTCTTTCTTGAGGACACCTTTGTTTTCTTTTGTTGAGAGGTGTTTGCTATAGGGCGTGTGTTCTTGTCAGAAAGACAGAGCGAGACAGAGAGACAGAAAGCGAGAAATCACCCCCCAAGGGGGATAGCCACACCGCAATCCGTTCTCCTCCATTCTTTTCCCAGGATCTTGGGCACACGTGCACACGTGCCTGGCGTGAGTTTAAGCCACTGGGTCCGAGACTTGAACCGTGGTCGACTACTGGGAATCAAGCAACATAGCCATTACACTAACTGCTGGTCCCAAGGCTACCTTCTATTCAGAGATTATTTAAGAACTATTGGGCTTTAATTGTTGCAAAATTATTTCTAACACTAGGCATAGAAAATTTTAAAGTCAGATTTGTTTGCTATCAGAGTTCAGCTTTCTGCCAGTATTGCATCTGTCTCTACCAAAATGGCAGGGTTGGATATGAATCCTGCAGAGGCTTCAATGATACCCTCATCAATCACAGATCTGAGCAGGCCACAGTGGTGCCCATGATCTGGATCTGAAGATGACAGTTCAGCCAATAGAATATTGAACTGGATGCAGCCTTTATCTTTAAGTCAAAACTTGAATACAGACATTGAGTCCATGTCATTAGTCCAGATCTCCCCTCCCTCATGATGAGCTTTCTTTCTTCCATTTTCTTTCCAGCCATGAGAACTAGCAAGACTCTCTGTATCCATCAAAAAGCAATGTTTGAACTATGAAAGAAAAGAATCTCTAATCCTTATACATATTATTTCTTCTCTAGCATGCCGAGCCACATTTCTAGTACTGTTATTCATAAGAATAATAAAAAGTTTATAATAATAAATAATAGAACATGTATGTCTTTCTCAAGTTCATAAATGTCTTGTAATACCATTCTCCTAGGACAATGGGTGCCTAGTACCCTTACATTTTAAATCTTGTAAAACTCTTAGAGTGATTCTTCTGGAGGAAGACTTACATAGACAAGGAAGTGCCAGGACAGGTATCTTTATTTTCTCTATCTTTATTTGTATTTTCATCTATCAATCCTCACAACAACTAATCAACCAACTGAAGACATAAGGGAGTTAATATTTATAACTTATCTTCCTCAGTCAATGCTTTCTGTAATTTCTTTCTTTCTTTCTTTTTTTTTTTTTTTTTGGAGAGCTTTTTGCTATAGGGTGCATGCACTCAACAGAAAGACAGACAGAGACAGAGAGACAGAAAGCAAGAAATCACCTCCCAGGGGTTATGGCCACACTGCAATCACTTCTCCTCCATTCTCCTCTCGGGATCTTGGGCACACACACACACAAGTGCCCAGTGTGAGTTTAAGCTGCCGGGTCTGGGACTCAAACCACCATCGAATACATGGTTTTCTTTCTTCCATTTTCTTTCCAGCCATGAGAACTAGCAAGACTCTCTGTATCCATCAAAAAGCAATGTTTGAACTATGAAAGAAAAGAATCTCTAATCCTTATACATATTATTTCTTCTCTAGCATGCCGAGCCACATTTCTAGTACTGTTATTCATAAGAATAATAAAAAGTTTATAATAATAAATAATAGAACATGTATGTCTTTCTCAAGTTCATAAATGTCTTGTAATACCATTCTCCTAGGACAATGGGTGCCTAGTACCCTTACATTTTAAATCTTGTAAAACTCTTAGAGTGATTCTTCTGGAGGAAGACTTACATAGACAAGGAAGTGCCAGGACAGGTATCTTTATTTTCTCTATCTTTATTTGTATTTTCATCTATCAATCCTCACAACAACTAATCAACCAACTGAAGACATAAGGGAGTTAATATTTATAACTTATCTTCCTCAGTCAATGCTTTCTGTAATTTCTTTCTTTCTTTCTTTTTTTTTTTTTTTTTGGAGAGCTTTTTGCTATAGGGTGCATGCACTCAACAGAAAGACAGACAGAGACAGAGAGACAGAAAGCAAGAAATCACCTCCCAGGGGTTATGGCCACACTGCAATCACTTCTCCTCCATTCTCCTCTCGGGATCTTGGGCACACACACACACAAGTGCCCAGTGTGAGTTTAAGCTGCCGGGTCTGGGACTCAAACCACCATCGAATACATGGTAGTCCAGCGACATAGCCATTATGCCAACTGACGGTCCCTGTTTTCTGTAATTCTTGAAGAACCAGAAATCATATGAAAATTTAGTTGACAGACCAAAAAGGGTGACAAGTAGAAGCAAGACACAGAGTTAATGTCATCCACAAGCAAAGATGCTACACATAAACTACTGTGCATGGCTGTGTGCATGAAGGAATAGAGATGAGTCTAATCAGCATATCGAAAATGGGTTTGCTTAGGTTGGGAATATGAGACTTTTTTATTCAGAATACACTTAGATTAGAATTACATTTGTCACCTGGCTTTCAAGGTGGAAGCTTCAGTTTTCAGAGCAGGAGAGAGCTAAAATGGTATGAGAAACATGGACTCTCAAATGTACTTATAAGATAAGGATTAAGATCTTGTCTTACATTTTCTATCATACTCAAAGGGCTTAGGAATACTCTGTGATGGGCCTCTGTTTTACTTTGTATTCACATGATTGAATTTTAAATTGGTATCCAAACACTCTTATCCATATTTATCTTAGCTAAGGAGACTTGTTAAATAAAATATTAGGAAAGAATAGTCTCATGTGGCAGATGATAATCTGAGCAAGCTGTCCAGATTCCCATTCAAAAAAGTACTTTTTATCCTGGCTGCTGGTAGGGAGTCAGGGATGGCTATCAGCCTTTTCAAAGATTGTCTTTGCTACTTCACCCAAGATCACATGCTTCCTAGAAGGACCCTCACCTAATGATTGATACAGCCAGGGATTTAAAGGTCCAGTTATTTAAGTCCCAAGTGGAACATCTCTTATGATCTATTTTAGCTCCTGAGCTCACCACGGGATTGATAAAGTCTGTCTTCCAACCTATGTCACAATCTCACTTTTCCTTCTGCCCATTACTAATTCCTCCCCACTCTACCTCCCAATGAGGTTGGTATGGCCGCTATGGTAGTTGCTTCCTGATATCTACTATATACATTGTACTTAGGAATACAGTTCGACATTTTAGGTGGAAATATTGCAGATCGGGTAAAAGAATTTATTTCTGAAAGTTAGTATAGCCAAGGAACTATGTTTTGCCAAGGGAATATAAGGAAAGTGTCTTTAAAGGAGGAGGTGTAGCTTTATTCACTCTCTTCCCTCTGCAGTAGTTGGAATGAAGGCATGGGGGCTGGAGATTGAGCAACTCTTTTGGACCATAAGACCATATGGTAATGAAGACAGAGAAACAACATAGGAGCCTGGGCATATAATTCTTGTGAAGCTACAATACCAGCCAAGCTACCCACTACTAGATTCTTTTTACATGAAAGAAATATGCCTCTATTGTTTAAGTACCTCTGTGGGGTGGATTGTTTTTACTTACAGTTGAATCTTAACTAAAATATTATACAAGAGATTGAGTGAGGAGAAAAAAAAAAAAAACAAAGGTAGTACAAAGGCAGTTCCCAAGATGAAACTGAACAACAGTTCAATGGGGGAAAATGTTTATCTTTCCTGGGGAGCAATCTGCTCAGATCAGACCATGAAAAGTGTTTCTAGGAAAATACTGGAATTAGTAATTCATCTGAAATGCTTGGCTGTGAGGAAAAGTGAACTGAGAGACTTTTCAAGAGCTATTGGAAAGTGTAGGAAACTTATTCAGATGTTCAAAGAAAATGAAGTGAATACAAAAGAGGCCTTTAGTAATTACAGAGAGACAAGTTATATAAAATGTACTTAATAAATCATAATATTCTTCCTGGTTCAGCATCAATAATATTTGGATAGTTATAATAATGAATATACTAATACTTTTTAACTAAAAATTGAAATATATTGAGAGAGTGTGAAGGTTGAAGAAAAAGAATTGTGAACTAAATACTTACATTAATATATGATGTTTTAAAAAACTGGACAAATTAAATTTGAATGAATTTATTTGAGGAAAAGATGCTTCATGTGGGACCATCAGGTGGCATGGTGGTTAAGGTGCTGGACACTCCCCCGTGGCCAACCATGGTTTGAGTCTCAGACCTAGTAGCTTGCATTCTCACTTTCTCTCTCTCTCATCAAATTAAAATAAATGAATAAATAAAATAAATAATTATTATTTTTTAAAATAAAGAAAAGATGACTCATGAATTGGGCAGGAACTGGAATCAGAAGAGGTTCAGAGACCTCCACACAACAGCGTGAGCAATGAAACATGAAGGCAAAGCAGAGAATCTCCTGATTGGTTGCAGCTAGGCATTTGCCTTATTTGAGCATGCAGCGATAATGTAGTTGCCTTATACTTAGGAGTGGCTTCAGGACTAGCAGATGGCATGATGGTTACATTGCTGGACTCCCATGTAGTTGACACTGGTTCAAGTCCTGGACCAGATGGCTTAAAACTCATGTAGGGCACATGTGTGTGTATGTGTGTGCCCAAAATCCCAAGAGGAGAATGGAGGACAAGGGATTGTCCCCAGTGGGGATAATTTCTCACTTTCTTTCTCTCTGTCTCTCTCTCTGGCGAGTCCACATGCTCTGTGGCAAAAATCTCTCAGAAACTCCACAAAGGAATGGCCTATTGGGCAGCCCCTCATGTGACCAAATGGCTCACTAGCTGTGGGTGATGTGCTGATGTTCGTTTTTGTTGTTTTGTTCCTTCAATCCATTACAAGAAATTTTTCCTAGTTCATTTTTGCTATGCTTTCATATTTGTCAGTACTGAAATATTCTCAGGCTAACGGCCTCCTGCTTCTTGTGCTTTGATAACCATAACAGACTATGTTCATTGATGAAGAAAGAAATGCAGTTATGTGTAGTGTTTAAAATTAGGGAGATAAATACCTAGAAAACAAGCTAGGTGGGTTGAAAGCAGTTGTTTCTGGGGATTGGACAAAGGAATAAAGTGAATATCACTTTAATGTCTTTTAATACTATTTACATTGACATGTTTGCAGCTTTTCAGGCATGTAATATTTCCATAAATATAATGTTTTATTTTCAAAAATGCATGGAACAAAATTGAAAAGGACTCAAAGGAAGGCCCCCCAAAAGAGTGAAAAATGTATAGCAAGAAGGACTAAAACAAAAGCCTGAATATCCGGGTACTTTAAATATCGTTGCAACATCATTCCTTATCGCCCAATATAGATCAAACCTGAGCTATGATAACTACAATTGTTTCCTGAATTCTAAAATTTCCCCAAAGAACATTAGCTTTCTGCCAATTCATATAAGCTAAATGTCCTGAACTTTTATTCTCAGAATTAATGTTCTTCCCAGAAGGAAAGATCTGTGCTACATTCATTTCTAGACTTGCCATATTGTGAGCTACTTGAAACTTCAAAAGAGATTTAAAACCCAGGATTGCCAAGGGAAGAATTTTTCAAATCTGTTGATTATCACAAACTTCACATTAAGCTGCTATGCAATAAAAAAGGAAAAGCCTTAGCTATGCTTAAGACAACTTGAAGACTTTGTAAGGGTTAAATATATATATTTATATATAGAGAGAGAGAGAAAGAGAGAGGGAGAGAGAGAAAGAGAGAGAGAGAGAGAACTCTTCTGGATGGTTATCTTTTCTCTGTATTTCCCTGTGACCATATATGGCCTCCTTTAAAATATGTCATCCAGAATGATTCTTCAATAACTATCTTCATGAATCCCTGTTTTACGTCACTTATATAATCTCTGTTGGAGGAATAAGTGCATTTTTACTGAGCTTTATGTAAAATATTATTTGCTTTTTAATGTAAGTTTTCTTCTCCCCTTCCTCCTTGTTTATCCATCACACTGTTATTATCAGCTGTACAAATATTTAAAGATGAGATGTGTATATTAGTGGAACTAACCAAAAGTTTATCCAATAAAAACCATTTAGATTCAAAAATTTTGAACAAAATCCTTTAAAACGTGCTTTTTATGTATTTGTAAAATGGCATTTAACACAATATCACCTGACTTCCTGTTTTAAGTTAATCTTGATTAGAAATTTTATGAATGGTAGTGTTCTGCCTAATACTTGCTGCTTAAAAAAAAAAAAAAAGACTCCCTAATGTTTACAGAAAAGAGCTCCATGAAATTGGTCTGGGCAATGTTAATTTAAAAATATATAACCCCAAAAGCACAAACATTTTTAAAAAATAGCAAATTGTATTACATTGAATTAAAAAACTTCTGTGCAGAAAAGGAAACAGTGACCAGAGTAAAGAGACAACATATAGAATGGTAGAATATATTTGTAAGCCATACATCTAGTAATGAAAATATATAAAGAAGTCAGACAATTTAATAGCAAGAAAACAAGTAACCCAATTAAAAATGAGCCAAGGATAGGACCAGCTCTATGACCTACTGGTTAAGGGAGCTGCATCCCAAGTGGCTACATGGTTCAGGTTCTGGCCCCAGTGCCTGAAAATCACATTGGGCACATGTGTGTAAGCATGCCAAAAATCTTGACAGGATGGAAGAATGGAAGAGAAGAGATCGTAGATGGACCATGCGCCATTGGGGGTGTGATTTCTCTCTCTCCCTCTCTCTCTGTCTGGTGAGCACATGCACATTCTAGCATTTTCTTTTTGATGAGCAAAGGACTGAAATATATATTTTGTAAAAGAAGTATACAAATGGCCAACAGGTATATAAAAATAAAAGCTCAATATAACTAATTAAAAGGAAAATGAAAATTAAGAAAACACACATTGTGATATAACTTTACATATGTTAGCATGACTACTACCCAAAAAGATGAAAGATATCAAGAACTGGCAAGGATATGAAGAAAAAGGAACCCTTGTACACTGTTAGGGAGAAAGAAATTGCAGCTCTTACAGAAAACAATATAGAGATACCTCAGAAAATTAAAAATAGAAGTATCAATCTACCCAGCAATTCCACTATTAGATATATATCCAAATGAAATCAAGTCAGTGTCAAAAGATATCCCATATGTGTTTCAGCATTATTCACCATAGCTAAGATACAAATAAGCCTGAATGTCCATCAGTAAATGAATGGATAAAGAAAACGTGATACATGTGCACAATGGAATATAACTAAGCCATGAAATGGGAGGAAATCCTACCAATTGTGACAACATGGATGAATCTGAAGGACATCACGTTAAGTGAAATAAGCCAGGCATAGAAAGTCAAATGCTATGTGATCTTATTTATGTAAGGAATCTATTTTCACACAGAAGCAGAAAGTAAAATGGAGGATTATCGATGTTGAGTGAATAATGGGTTGTGGATTATTAAGTGTTTGGATGCTGTGTGGGGGTTGTTTGATGGTCAAGGGATACAAAATTTCAGATAGGAAGAGTAAATATTTATTGTACAATATGGTGACTAGAGTTAACACTAATTATGTACTCGTGTCAAGACAAAATTACCACACATTAGTTTAAAGATATAATTTTTACTTGTGATTCTAGAATTAGACACTTTGTTTTATAGAATAGAACAAGTGTGCCAATAAACTGAGCAGAGGAGTTTGGCTTTATAAACAGAAGAGGACTAAAGAAAGCAGAAACAGGAATGAAGAGCAGTTTGGTCATGTCAAAGTTACTTTTATGGTAGAGGTAAAACAGAGGATTTCCTTATTTCATTGACTCAAGTTGACTAGAATCTCCTGAGTTTTTTCTTGTTTTTTTTTTTTTTTTTTTTTTCAAATGGCCTGTTTCAAAATTCAGTTTGATTATGTGGCACTTAGAACAAGTGACTCCACTCTGGTTCAGTCTGGGCTGCTGGGGCCTAGTGCAGGAGGCTAGTCCATAATAACAGCCTCCCATAACACTTAAAAATTGTTAAGAGACTACATTTCATGTTCTCACCACACACACACACACACACACACACAAGTTATGTCAGGTTGTATATATGTTAATTACCTCAAGTTAGCTGATACACAATGTATACATATTTCAGAAGATTATGTTGTACATCATAAATATATATCATTTTCTGCATAAAAATGAATATGTTAGGGGACCAGATGGTGACACAGAGGTAAAATATGATTCTCTGTGAAACATGCTTACAGAAAAAGGTGTAAGTCTGGAGACCTCCCTGAGTACTCTGGGCATATGATTGACCATGACTTGGCTGGCTGAAGGCTGAAAGTGTATCACGTCATCAAGACCCAGTAGGGGGTATTCCCCGTTCTCTGTATCTCTTTTGCTCAAGGAAGAAATAAGCAAATAAACCTTTAAAACATTAAAATAAATAAGTTAAATATTTTTTAAAAACATTCTATTTTACTCACAATTTTGTGATCATATACTCAGGAAGGGCCCGACTGGACATTTCTTGCTTGGAAGCTCTCATACAGTCAACTGCAATAGCCTTAGGGCTGCATTTATGACATGTTTCATGGGGCTGAATGTTCCAGATGGCTCACTAACAAACACAACAAGCAGGTGATGGACACTCAGTTGGGATATTCACCGAGCACCTTTACATGGCCTCTTGGGAATATTGATTCAAGGTAGTCAGATTTCTCACCTAGAGGTCTAGGATTCTGTGTTCTAGTAAACAAGGTGCACCATTATTTTTGACCTAGCCTTAGAAACCACTCAGTGTCACTTCTGTTCCATTCTGTTGGCTAATAATAAGAAATAGCTCCACTCTGATTTAAGGAAAAAGAGGCAGAGATCCCACCTCTAGGTCAAGTGGGAAAAAAAAAAAAACAGAAAAACAAACAAATAAAATTGTGACTTTTTTGAATTATTAAAGAAGTCTGTATTGTGCTGGGAACTTCCTTAGGGACTGAAGACTTATCAGGAGATACAATATTCTAACGAAATAGCAGTATGCAAAGTAAAAAACATTGTCAGTTCAGCCAGTGACATGGAGGTTAAGGCAACTAAATTCCACATGACTGTGTGCTTAAAGTCCTGGAAAGGTGGCATGAAAAACATGCTGGGGCATGTGCATGTGTGACCAAAATACTGAGAAGAGATGGGAGGAGAGTAGATAGTGCCATGGCCAATCCCCCGGGGGGTGCTTTTTCCCTTTCTCTCTCTCTCCCTCTCTCTGTCTCTCTAGCATGCACCCACAGCAAAATTACAAAGACAACAGAAGTGAACATTGTCTTTAAACTCATCTCTCAAATCTCATTTCTCTAAAAGAAACTACTTTTCTTCTTCTTTTTTTTTTTTTTTTTTGAGGCATTTATTTTAGCAAGAACATTTAACCTGAGATCTATCCTTTTATTTATTTTTTTTTTTTTTTGAGAGAGAGAGAGAGATTTTTGCTATAGGGTACATGTGCTCACCAGAAAGACGGAAAGTGAAAAATAACACCACCCAGGGGGCATGGGAATACTACAATCCATTCTCCTTCATTCTCTTTTCATGATTTTGGGCATGCACACACATGCACTTGGCATGAATTTTAAGTCACCAGGTCCTAGACTGAAACTGATGTTGACTACATGAGAGTCCAGCAACCTAACCATTACGCCATCTACTGGTCCCTATCCTGTTAAATTTGTAAGTGTACAGAACCATATTGTTTACTTTGGGGACAATGCTGTGCAGCAGATCTCTAGAACTTACTCATCTTGCATAATTGAGATGCCTTGTCCTTTGAGTGGCAATTCCTCATTTGCCTCTCTCCAACTCTTGACAAATACCATTCTACTCTCTGCCTCTATGAAACTGTTTTGGATTTCTCATCTAAATGGATGTATGCACTATAACGGGATTTCCACAAGGTCATGAAAAAAAGGAATAGAAAATAAAGGTTTATTTTGATGCAAACATAATTGAATCCATGCAGGTTTTTATAATTTTAATTTTAATAAGCTTTTTAAGACCATTCATATTTGTTCTTCTGTGACTGACTTATTTCACACAGCATAGTATCCTCAAGGTATATCCATATTGTTACACTAGGTAGTATTCTTTCTTTTTTAAGGTTGAGTGATAATAGTCCATTGAATATATTACCACACTTTCTTTTTTCATTCACTCTCTTATACACATTTAGGTTATTTTCACATCTTGGCTGTTGTGAATAGTGCTAAAATGAACACGGGAGTGCTCATATATCTTAGGGATTCTGATTTCAATTTTTTGGATAACTATTCAAAGGTGGGATTGCTGTTCTTACATGTGGTTATCAGTCTTAAAATGTAATCAGAAACATACATTTTGATTCCATAGTGTTATAACACAAGCTCAGTTTGTTATTTTTGTTGTATTTTTAAATCTCTCCAACAAATAGCCTTTTTGAGCCCCTGTGCTTTTAAGGAGTTTACTAAAGTTAGTCCCACCTTATTATATACTTGAAGTTGTTGTCTATTTCTGAGTGATTTCTCCTCTTTGAAAAATATACCAAATTTTTACTGGGCCAGCAGGTGGCATGGTGGTTAAGGTGCTGGAATTCCCACATGGCCGGCCATGGTTTGAGTCCCGGACCTGGTGGCTTGCTTTCTCACTCTCCCTCTCTCTCTCCATCTTTCTCTGGCAAAACTCATGTGAAAAATAATATTAACAATAATAATAATAAATAAATTATTCTTTAAAAAAATAAAAATATACTAAGTTTTTAAAAACAACAATAATTTTGCCAAGTAGATGTTACAGTGGAGAATTTCTAACCATCTCCCACCACATTAATAAAAAATATTTTTCCGTAGATTGATTACTATATTCCTCCATCTTTTCTTCCTTCCATCTCCCCCCACCACTCTTCCTTTCTTTCTCATCCAATATCTTTGACTGATTCCACACTCTGCTAGGCACTGGGGATATTAAGATGAATAAACCATATTCCTTGCTCTACAGGAGCTCACATTTTGATGTGGGAAATGGGAACAGAAAATGACAAATAGTGTAATAAGTGTGATTGCAAAGATATGTGCCAAGGATATGGGAGCACTGAAGCAAGACTAAAGTTCCTCAACATCTAAGTTATTCAAGAGAGAGTGGTAAAAAATCATATTAAATTTATTTTCTCAGAGTGAGAGAGAACAAATTCAAGGTCTGAGATATGAGACTGCTACACCCACACATTTCTGGATCATGCCTTTCCATATACAAATGATTTTATAAATGATAAATCTTTAAATAAAATTCTTTTAAGAATTATATTGCCCATGCTTACACAAACAGCTAAAAATGCACATGAGTTTGAAATCAATGCATATCCCACACCATCAAATCACTGAAGGCCAGCTTCTGTGGGGTAGAAGAGATAGCCTCTTGAGATCATCAGACATATTATACTAACCCACTCCAGTGACAGGATTCTCACAGCTCAATTAAAAGGGAAAAGAGCAAGTTCATCTGGCTACAATGCTTAAAATATTTATGAGAATAAGAGGGCTGTAATGGTGTCTTTCACTATTAATTCATAGCCGGATGGAAAGGGAAGCCCTTTGGATTCTTCATTATAATTTTTATGACAAAATGTGCCAACTGTCCCCCTTTTGGTTTAGTCTGAAAACCAAAAGAGTGCTTTCCTCTCTCACAATTTTAAGGCAGTTTCTTCCCATCTTACCCCAAGAGAACTTGACTGCTCGCTATTGTTGAGAGAAGGCAGAAGAAGGCAACCTCCCTGCTGATGAAGGACACTAGCACTCTACGGGGCAGAACACAGCCATCAGAATGCTACAGTCAAGCAATCAGTTAAGGTTGAGAAATGTACCAGGCATTGTTTGGATAGATAAGTGGGCTGTATTACATCTAATACATAGGAACAACTGCTTGTGGACTAAAACACTGGGACCTCTCCAGCATTTTTAGGATGACAGAAAAAGTAAGGGAAATACATGTTTCTTCCACAAGCTTATTTATGCTGTATTGTGAAAAACTTGAAAGTAGAGATATTAATCATGCATTCTTCTCTCTGAATTCCCAGCATCTAGTATAATGCCTGACTAGAGTGTGTGCCCAATAAATTTTACTAGATGTTTGAAGCAATAAATGTTCAGGTCTTAACATCATAATAAAAAAAAATGCCAATCATAACTAGTCAAAAGGTGGGCAAATTAAGTTGCTTTGTGCCTGAAATTTATAATTTCATTTTCCTGAGTATTGTTCAAAGACAGTATCTGAACATAATTATCTTCCTAATCATAAGTCTTGAAGAAGTACATGCAATATTCTCATGTGTTATGACTATGAGGAATGTGTAAGATTTTAATAGAAACATAAAAATAGAAATGAGCACTCTTGGGTTAAGAGAATTTGGTAATGAGTTGCTCAGTCTGTAACCATAGTGAGGGGGAGATAGAGTAATACTCTAATGATCCACACAATTATTTCTAAAGTATTTTTGATAGATGGATGTCATGGCTTAGCAGATGTGACAGTGGCATTGATTCTGCACAGTGACAGACTTTTTTATTACATATTTTACAGTTCATTATAGTGTTTTTTCCCAATATTTAGCCTTCATTTCTATTGCTGCTTAAAGTTACTTTGTCATGATTTTTAAAAGGAATGGTTTTATCTTGCAGGTTAAGATATATATCACATTCTTCTCATTAAGATCAAACAAGGAAGTCTTATTCTTAAGAACTTTAACTCTGTCTCACAGAACTAACATTCCACATTGCTATTTCATTCTCCTTTTAGCAAAGGATCCATTCTATATAGTTAACATTTGCAATAGCCATTGTCTGATAACCGAATTCCCTTTTTCCTAGGAACACAGAGATCCAAATGGTAATGAGGATTCAGGAAATTAGATTAAGTTTGCTTATACATTTTCAAAATGACAACGCTATTTGTGGAACTACCATGTTCATAATATTCACTATGAATTCATTCTTAAATTCTCTTGTGAGAATTAAAGAGAGAATTTTGTTCTCTTATTCTGAAACTTGTTATCCATTAAAAATGATTAATCTTTCTAAAACATTTCCCTCCTTTTGATATTTTTTTCTTTCTTTTGTGTGTGTTGGTTTGTGTGTGTTGGTTTATGTGTGTGTTGTGTGTATTTTCTGTTTCTTTGTTTTTAAATTTATTTATTCTTCTATGATTAAGAGGGAGAGACAGAGATAAAAGGACAGAGAGAGAAAGAGAGAGACAGAGACAGAGAGCATCCCTAGCATGATCTTGATGTCAAGATCCACTCTC
The DNA here is from genome assembly GCF_000334495.1 of Tupaia belangeri chinensis. Taxonomy (NCBI): domain Eukaryota; kingdom Metazoa; phylum Chordata; class Mammalia; order Scandentia; family Tupaiidae; genus Tupaia; species Tupaia belangeri. The sequence goes on along the minus strand of NW_006205117.1, from coordinate 2,194,031 downwards.
AGCCTTCAGCCAGACCTGGATCATGGATTCAGGTCAGGGAGGTCTCTGGACTTGAATCCAGAACCTTTCCATGTGTGATTGCCTCTCGTCATATAGTTCCTTGTTTATTTTTGTTGTTGTTTTTATGTTCTTTCTTTGTTTTCTTTTCTAAAACCAAAAGCATCTATTTGTAGCTTTAGTTTTAGCTATGACCATAAAAAATAAGAGAATTATATGGAATAATAAATTTCAGGTTTAAGTTCTTCATTTTTCACTTGATTTATACATTAATTCTATAAATATCGACTAAGCCCTATGAACTGAATCTGCTCACTGCCTTGTGTTTTCTTATTTGTGGATATAGCTTCCTTTTTATCCATTCAGGAGAGCTATGTCACAACAAATTCCTGGTTCTACAGCTTCTTCAACACTTACTTTTCATCTATAATGAGATAGGCACTATGCTGGAACCAAGGAGCTGGATAAATCATACCTAAAAGAATCATACCTCAAAGAATTAGTGAGGTCAGATGAAATCACATTTGCATTCTTTCACAGGTACCAGAAATACCAACTCAAGTGAGAGATCTTTTGACTCAAGTTTCCAAGAAGCTTAAAGGAGGGAAGAATTTAGGTATAGCTTGAACTTGACTTTCATTTTGTTTCTTGGTGATTCTGTAGCCTCGTCCCTCCTCCTGTGTGCCAGCTTTATCCTCAGGCTAATCTGCCCTGTGATTCTAAGTAGCACTTCCTCCATATCAACCATTGATCAAAATTTTTAACTTAACCTTGATTGGACTATTTCTGAGCTTGAGCTAAGGAAGTTGATATTTAATTTGGTTTAAGATTTTTCTTTTTTCCCTGAACCAATCACTGTAGCATGGGGAATGTGATTAGACTTATTGATTTGTGCCTTTGAGCAGAGGACTGTCAATTTCCCCAAAACCACAAACTTACATCCCAAAAGAGAAAGTTGGTTACCTCAGGGAAAGTCCAAGTGCTATTACAAAAGAGGATGGCATAAAATTGAGATTGGCAAGACAGCCAATGAATATGTGCTGAAGTCTCCATGGATAAATTTGTTCTCTACCCATTCCCATTTTATGTTCAGATGTAGCATTTATTATTACAACAGTTTGGCTACAGAAATGGTCTCAATTGTTCCACATTCATGGCAATATGACTTTGTAGCTCATTCCATCAAGAGATAGAGTCTATTCTCCAATTCCTTGAATCTCAGCTAGGCCAGTGATATGACTTGACAAAATAAAGTGTTGGAAATGACCACATACCAGTTTTGAGACTAGCCCTCAAGAGACTGCTTCTCACTCTTTTGAAACACTTCTACTACCATGTGAACTGTCCAGGCCCAGTCAACTAACAGAAGATCACAGAGAAGAGAGAAAATTTGCTCCAGTTCAGTCCATTCTAGGCCAATTCATGATCCAGCATTAGACCTCAGACAAATGAATGACCCCAGGAATTCTTTTTTTTTTTTTTTGAGAGGTTTTCGCTATAGGGCGCGTGCGCTCGCCAGACAGACAGAGAGAGACAGAGAGACAGAAAGTGAGAAATCACCCCCCCAGGGGGGATGGTCACGCCACAATCCTTCTCCTCCATTCTCCTCTCGGGATCTTGGGCATGCACGCACACGCGCCTGGTGTGAATTTTAAGCCACCGGGTCCGGGACGTGAACTGCGGTCGACTACATGGGAGTCCAGCGACATAGCCATTATGCTAACTGCTGGTTCCCAAAATCAGGAATTCTTAAAACTAAAAAGATGCTAATTGATTTTTAGTAAATTCATTTGATATAGCAAAACCAAATATGAACTTATGAAAGATTGTTTACAATCTTTGTTTCTCCAACTATCATGACTATCCATACCTTTTGCTGAAAAATACATTAACATGTTTGACCACAGAGTGCTGTCCCAGACCGAGAGGATTTTATAAAATATTTTGTATGCAAAGTTTCAGCTTTTTTAAATTATATAATCCTAAATTAATCCTAACTAAAAACAAATAAAATTTTACCAGAATCTTGAAATACATCTGGCCTAAGAATTTGGGGACTAGAAGATGCCTTTTGCACAAAAAAGTCTTTAAGCATCCCTTTTTCTTTTTGCCTATTTTCATTTATTTACACAAAAGAATTCTTCCTTAATCTCCTTTCCCTATTTGTTTTGTTTTGTTTTGTTCTTTCTTGTTTTTCTTCTCTCCCTCCACCTCCAATGTCCCTCTCTTCCAGCCTCTTGAGTGGCTAGTTTCAGCCTCCTTCCCACTCCTGGAAATACCTCTCCTCACCTCTTTCCTTATTAGTAATATTTAAATCTTTTACAGCTTCCCAGTTTACACTTCTATATGTTACCAAACTCAGCAAATTAAAAGACATTCTCTAATATCTGCACTCTTTAGAAGGGAAGCGAAGGTTGGATATCAAGGGTTAAATTATGACTAAACTTCTCTTTCACACCTACAGATAAGTCAAGATGATAATATATTACTGCATCTCTGATAGAAGTTTAATAACTATGTTTGGCTGAAGAACAAAGAAAGAAGTAGCCAATTATAGCTAGGTGGGAATGATTGTTAAAAGAAGACATTTCCAGAGAAAATGAGAATCTAGTAAAGGACTTGTATGTAGGTGCTCCCTGGACTAACAGTTTAGGAGAGTGAAATTCACAGTCAGCTAGTCTAAGTAAAGAAAGCATCTTGGAGAAAGGGACATTGTGGGTCCAGCTGGGAAATTTACTAAAGTTTATATGGTTTATAAAACTACAGCCCATGTTGAGAAGAGGTACACATAATTTGGGTCATGAAGATTTTTGTTTTTCTGAAAGAGACAGCTACTCTCAAAAATGCAGAGGACTGTCAGTGGGGCAGAAATTAGGAGAAATTTCTAAAATATGAAAAGCAAATGAAAAATGATTGAAGAAACATAAAGCTACTACAAGAAAATTACCAAAAGGAGGGCAGCGTATCTAACTGAAATTATCTGCTATGATGTGAGCACACTAAGAAATAGGAAAGACAGCTCATGAAAGATAATAAATGGAAGACTTTATAGCCAAGAAGTAGTTAACAGAGCAATCAAAACTGATACTGGTTATAAATTTGAAGATATGTATAAGTGCTCTGTATGGAGAGTTAAGGGAGAACATCACATTTATGAACTAAAAAATAGTATAGCTATTTATGAAAAAAAATTATTGATGAGGAAGTGAAAAACACAAATGTTGAAATTTTAAGGATTAATAGCTGGACTAAACAGCATAATGGAAATAGCTGAAAACAATTAATAATGATAATACATATTGAATAATTAACTATTAGTTTCTCTGCAAAGTCATGACATGTTTTTCTATGCGAAACTATATCATGACTTTTCTGACAACCCAATGTATGTCAGATACTCTTCTAGGTGTTTTGCACATTTTACTTACTTTTTCCACATCATAGTCATAACAGCAATAATATTATCATCGCTATTTTGCAGATTAGGAAATTGAACTTCTGTATAACTTATTCAAGGTTACATGGCTAGTAAGTGGTAGACACTGGATTTGACCCAAAACAGCTAACTCAAAACCATTCTTACAAAGCCATTGTACTCTGGCAACCAGCAGTTAGTGTAATGGCTATGTCGCTGGACTCCCACGTAGTGGACCACGGTTCGTGTCCCGGACCGGGTGGCTTGAAACTCACGCCGGGCGCGTGTGCATGCGTACCCAGAATCCTGAGAGGAGAATGGAGGAGAAGGGATCGCGGTGTGACCATCCCCCCTGGGAGGTGATTTCTCACTTTCTGTCTCTATGTCTCTCTCTGTCTGTCTGGCGAGTGCACGCGTTCTATAGCGAAAAACCTCTCAAAAAAAAAAAAAAGCCATTGTACTCTGGATAGAAGATTGCACCTAGAAATCATTTTTTGTTGTTTTTAAGAGAGATTTTTGTTATAGGATGTGTGTGTGTGTACTTGCCAGAGAAAGTGAGAAACCACCCCCCCAACGGGAATGGCCACATCACAATCCCTTGTCAATCATTCTCTTCTTGGGATTTTGGGCATTCACACACACTTAACTGGCATGAGTTTCAAGTTGCTGGGTCTTAGACTCAAACCATGATTGACCATGTGGGAGTCCAGTGCATAACCATTATGCCACCTGCTGCCCCAGGAATCCATTTTAAATGCAATACAAATAGATAAAAATAAAATATATATATGTAGGAAGAAATAAAGGTTAAGAACAAGAACAGACCTAGAAGCTTGAGGATCTAAGAAAAGTTTTACCAGAAAAGTTGAATAATAACAAAAGAAAAGCAATATTTAAATGACGATACTTGAGAATTTCTTAGAATGGATGAAAGAGAAGTTTCTTCATTTGAAAGGAGCCATGAAATGCTAAACAAGACAAATTTAACAATGAAAGTTAAGCACAGGACTTTAAGAAAGGGATTAGACTCATTGGATTTACACACACACACACACACACACACGTAGACAAAGAGAGAACAATCCAAGGTCAGTGTTAGATACAAATTAGAAGCTCAAGACTGTAGATAGTTACTAACTACTAGATAACAGCAGTTGTCAGATAAGAGATAATGAGGACTTACACTAAGGAAATAGAAATAAAGAAGAAACTAGCAAAGTTAGAAAATTGATCCTTGAACTAACAATAATGTTGAAATACTAAAGACAAATCACATACAATAGAGTCTAATGACATTATAAATATAAACCCAAAAGAACCACCACCATTTCTAGACCAGCTGGTAGTGTGATGATTAAGGAGGCTGGATCCTACAGAGCTGACTGTACAATTTGAGTTCTTGACCTGGAGAACTGAAAAGCACACCAGACATCTGTGGATATGTGCCCAAGATTCTAAGAGGAGAAGGGATTTTGGTGTTGCAATTTTCCCTAGGGCATGCTTTCTCTCACCAACCCATGTCCCTCTGGTGAGTGCATGCACCCTATAGCAAATCTGAGAAAAATGAAAATGAAAAAAGGAAGCAAAACCACTGCCCAAGACATTGTTCATGTATGACCTCCAATAACGTAACAGATAACACAAGAAATAACAAATAACACAATAGCCTAACAGACCAGAATCATAAAAGGCTCTGAAAAATATGTATCAAAATATGAAATATTCTTGGAGCTGGACAATGGCACAGCAATAACAAGTGACAATCTGAGAGGCTGATTCAAATGCAAAGGTTCCTGGTTCACACCCAGAAACCTCCCTGAGTACACTAAGCATTCTTATGCCCAGGATTTGGGACTGGGTGAGGCTGGAGGTGGATTGTGACATCAGAACACTTTAACCCTGTTAAAGGTGCTATGTCTCTCTTTCTCTTTCTCTCTCTCATTTTCTGTCAGACTGCTTTTCTCTCTTATTCCTGGAGGAAATGAATAAATTAAAACTTCAAAAATATATAAAATACTTTTACCTGATAGAACTGTGAAGAATATCCTTTTATAGCAGTGTATCTTACAGTTTATTTCATACAATATTAGTTCTTCGAAAAGCTTTGGAAGAGTAAAAGATTAATAATTCTGTAAAGCTGAGAAATCTAAAGGCATGCCTTACCCTCAGAGTCTCAAGTTTTATATTACAAATCAAAAGTTCTCAGAATCTCTACAGTAATAACACCTGCTAAATTGTTTAAGTGTGGAATTTTTCTCAAAATTAGTCATATTCCATAAAACTAATATTTATATATAATACATTGGGGAAAAATACTACTCTAGATGCATATATTTCTGCATTTATAGGCATTCAACTTAGTTATTTATCTGATGTACCCTCAAAAGTAGGAAATACAGCTATAAAGTGTTATAATTGTGAAACAAGGCTAGAGGGGAAAATTCAACTGGAAAGATAACTTAGTTTAAGTATTGACTAATCTCAATCAAAGGATTAGTAATGATAACAATTTTATGAAAAGTCTAAAATAAAAACTTTACCTCCTTTAATATTGAATAAGAACAAAATGCAATAATTGCTTAGACCACTATCTTTCTAGGTAGATAAGCTAATCCCTTTTTTTCACCCTCTGAGCTCTTTCAATGCCTGCTGCAATGACACAGAGAAGGTTGATAGTGGTTTGAGGCTCTCATCTGAGTCTTCCATACCTCTCAGTTGTGATTCAGCAAGCCAGGCTATTTTCACATTGTGGCTTCAAGGTCGTTTTAACATCATTGAGACATAGATTTAGAGCTAGTAGATGCAGTGAAGAATGCAAGGGAAGAAAAATCAGACACATACCTACCTCAAACTGGAAGTTAACACACATCATTTCTGCCCATCCAAGGGTCTTCAAAGAGTTTATGGAAAATGTGTATTATGAAAAAAACTATACGCAGATTTTACAAACTTTTTTTTGCACCAAAATAAACTCGCATTTTTATCCCATTTTTCACAAACTCTTAGGAGTCCTCTCATATTCCATTGATGAGAAGTGAAAAGTGGTCACATGGAGATGTAAAGAGTACACGCATAGTGAGAACTGATGTATCTTCTTGATAAATGGACACTTCTATCATTATTCCTCTTTATCTCTCATCATATTACTGAAACCCACTTTAATATAGCCAGTTCAGCTTTCTCCTTATTAATATTTTCAGGACATATATTCCTCTCATAACTTGCCTGTGTTTTTATATTTAAATTTCACTGCCATTATTTCTTGCTTGGATGATGACTATAAGCTATTTGATGACACTAGCCTCTCCCATTTTTAATCTATGACCCAGAATGATCTTTTCAGACTTATTATTCTTCCACTTAAAAAAACATTTTTGGCACTTCGCTGTTTTTAGAATTAAGTTCACATACCTTATCCATACTTAGAAGTCCAAAGATGATCTGTCCTCTACTGACATTTCCACCATCACTACTTGACATTCCTCCCTTGCACTTCATACTGCAGACATACTGAACTTTTTCAGTTCCAATAATTCGTTTCCTAATTGTCACCCGCTGCTGATCTTCGTCCTGCTTAATTCCTCTAACAGCTAGTTTCTTTTCATATTTGTATCCTTTAGATAATACATCATCTAGGAGTTTACATCTGCCCCCTAGTTCTGATAATTCAGGGAGCCTCATTGCAACCAACAGACTCAATTCCTCCCCCAAATATCCAATATTCTTCCCACTCATTGGGCTTTCTAAATATATCATTTTATACAAAATATTAGACATTAAATACTTCCATGTTTCCATTTATGAAACAGTGCTCTAATCAATTTAGGGTTGTAAAGATATTGGAAGATTACATAGCATACCTTATCCAGTATCCCACATACATAACAATATGCTAAGAACTGCACTCTACATAGTTTTACCAATATCCTCAAATACTTTGTTATAATTTTGCCTTTATCTGTGTGTGTGTGTGTGTGTGTGTGTGCACGTGCGCGTGTGTGTGTCTATTGCTAGAGAGTGCATACTCACTATAGAGAAAGAGAAAAGAGAAAAGGAGAGAGAGAGAGACAACAAGCCTTGCAATGGAGAGTGGTCACACCACAATCCTTTTTTCTCCATTTCTCCATCCCATCAGGACTTGAGAAGCTAAGGTAGAGAAAACCACCTCTGGGTCTTACTTAAAAAGTGAGAGAACAAAATCTTAAGTTCTGATGTAAAACGTTGATGTAGAAATTGCAAATAAAGTGCTTATAAACTGAATCCGCTCCAAAACCTTATTAATCTTTTTATTATGTACTATATTCATAGAGAATGAAATAAAGAGGGTCACCACAGCTCAGAGAGAACACCTATGTAAACACATTCAGGTCAAGAAATAAAATGTGCCTGTGTCTCAGAAGCCTCCCGTTTTGCCCTCTCCAAATCGCTACTCCCTCTGTCCCTTATAAGGGCAACTTCCATCTTGACATTTATGGTAAACACATTCTTGCTTTGCTTTATAGTTTGGCAAATCCCCAAGTATTTTGTTGTAATTTTGTCATTTTTATTTGTATTTTTTTAATTGTTAGAGGGCACATGCTTGAGAGAGAGAACCCCTGTGATGGGGAACAGTCACACCACAGTCCTTTTTCCTCCATTTTCCCATCCCATCAGGATTGGAGACACACACACATACATGCCCAGCATGTTTTTCAAAACTCAGGCTGGGATTTGAATTGCAGTCAGCCACATGGGACTCAGCTTCCAGTGCAATGTTCTTAATTGTTGTGCTCTAAGGCCAGTCCTAACCACTATACTATAGGTTGGCTTTAGTTTTGCCTATTTTACTAACTCTTAATGAAATTATACAATAAAATTATATATTACAGATATTTTTAATAGCTAGCTTCTTTTTTAACCTTATTTTTTAAAGTATTCATATTTAATTCTTTTTATCCTGAGTATGCATATAGTGTTTAAATCAGAGACAGAATGTCGTTATTTACTTAAAAAGCAACTAGTGACCATGTTGTTTTCTATACCCCAAGTCTTACCTCTGAGATGATGTAATAGAAGCCAGATCAGAGTCCCATGTATATAGACTTCAAAGTCTGTTCCACAGGTGAGAATCCCTTGTACATTTTTATTCAAAAGATAAAACTCTTTCATCATCACAAAAATCTCCTTCACACTACCCTTGTACAATTACTCCTGTTCCAGGGGCCAGCAGATGGTATAGCAGTTATAGTGCTCGACTCCCACATGACTAACCACAGTTCGAGTTCCAGATCCGGTGGCTACAAACTCACGCTGGGTGCATGTGTGTGCGTGCTCAAGATTCCAGGAGGAGACTGGAGGAGAGGGGATTGCTGTGAGGTCATCCCCCCTGGGGGGCGATTTCTCACTTTACCTCTCACTGTCTCTGTCTTTGTCTTTCTTTGGTGAGTGCATATGCCCTAAAGGTAAAAACCTCTCAAAAAAAAAAAAATGCAAAAAGCAAAAACAATTACTCCTATCCTCTCACCCCCACTTTCTCTAACATTGGAAACCAGTAATCTGTTCTACATCTCTCTAATTTTGTCATTTTGAAAATGTTTTCTATATGTGAAGAGATCATATAACATGTGATCTTTAGAGGGTTTTGTGTGTGTGTGTGAAGTGCTAGTAAAATTGGTTTGAAATACTACTGTATTCTTCAGGGACTGTACACTTTCTTCTTCCAGGTGCCTGGTGTCCCAGCACTCTGTGATCATCTGGACTAAGTTTTAGTGGTGGAGATATTCACCACTGAGGCATACTCTCTGTAAGAGTCTTACACACTAATGAAAACTTTCTGGATTCTCATCCAAAGTATAAGGAACGCAGCCAGTTTATTATGGTTGCTTCCCTTGGTGGGTTCAGGACCCCAACTACAACTCTATAGCTTTTCTGAGTCTCTCTCCCTCTTTGGATCCTAGCCCAGTAGTGTTTCCCTGTCTTGTTAACTTTGCATGTCTTCACACAAGTGACTTTTATATACTTCGTCTGGATTTTCTAGCTATCTGGAGCAATGGGTCTACATTACCTAGTCTGTTAGCACTTAAAACAAATGTGTCTGCTGGTTATATTTTCCTTGATACATTCAGTGTTTAAACAATTTTGAATTTTTTTTAAAGAATTATTTATTTTATTTATTTTTTATTCATTTACTTATTTTATTTTAAGGAGAGAGACACACACAGAGAGAGAGAGAGAGAGAAAGGGAGAAAGCAAGCCACCAGGTCCAGGACTTGAACCATGGTCAGCCATGTGGGAGTGTCCAGCGCCTTAACCACCACGGCAACTGCTGGTCCCCATGATTTTGAATTTTTGGATAAAAATTGGGTTATGTGACTTTTATCATATCTGAATTCACTCATGGCAAAAGTCAGGTACAATGTCCAGAGAATACTGTTCCCTTTAGGAAAATCATTTGCTTTCAGTTTGGCTAAGGTCTTCCCTCCTAGCCCTATTATCTGTATTCAGCCATGTTACTTAAAAAGCATTCTTTCAAAAGGATACCTTTAAAATTTTATATGACTTCCTTTTTTCTCCTAGCTCTTTTTAATAAACAAGATGTTCACTGCTTTAAAATATGGTTATTTTCCTTCTTTTCTTCCATAGTTTAGAACTAACCGCCAACTTGGGTTACAAAATCATATTCTTTTTATTACTCAATAAACAACTGATCCTCTATCCAGTGTGTTCTAAAAACATCTTTCTTATTTCTTATCCCTAGAGCTCACATGCACATGACATCACTAAGTCCACTAAGGATACTTATTGACAAGCAGAACTTTTATTGCTAAATGGAAAACAGCCTCAGTAATTGCTATATGGGACTCATTGTTCAGAATCCCTGCACTATCCTGAGTTACATGGTAAATTTGCTTTGCAGAATCTAAACCTTACACTGGTTAACTTAATAAAATAACGATTATTCCTTCTAGACCAAACAGAATAGAACAGAAAACTATGAGACATATTACAATATATGTAAGATCAAAATTATTATGTAGATTTTTTAGAATTATTTTATTTATTTATTTATTTATTTATTTATTAAGAGGGGCAGAGTGAAAGAGAGAGAAAGCAAGAAAGCCAGCCATCAGGTTCAGGACTTGAACTGCAGTTGGCCATGTGGGAGTCCAATGACCTCAACCACCACACTACCTGCTGGCCCCTATGTAGGTTTTCTAAAAGCCTCCATTTACTACTGTAACTTTTTTATAAGCACATATTTAGGAACTACTATTTTCTGTATATTGCATGATTTCATGCCCATACATAGCATTAAAGTCAGAGAAATAATGCTATTCCTTTAGGTTCTTCAGGTACTCAAGGAACTTAAATTTTATCTGGGAAGAGAGATCACATAGAAAGCAGTATAAAATATACATGAAATACTTCTGTATATGTAAAATGACAGTATAAAAGGAAAAGTGCTATGCCACTAGAATGTCAATTAGAAGAGAAACAGAAGTTAAGGATGTTGAACAAAAAAAGCTCTTGAAAAAGGTTCTTGGGTCAGATTTTGAGAAAAGTTTTAGACATAGATTTATAGAACAGACAGGAGAAATTTTTCAGCAAGTGGTATTTTTTTGCAGAGCTTTTCTTTCCAGAAGCTCAGATAGTCCACCTTTATATTTTTTCCTGCAAACTTTTGAAAGGAATTTTGTAGTATGTTGGCACACAGTAGATTTTTTTAAACGATAAAGAATATGTAGTCAAGTGTACTATATATAAAAATTGGGAATGAGAGAATAACACGAGTAGATAATTAATCTCAAGTCTCAGTTCAGTCTTGTCATCTTTCCTCAGTGTATTCAATAGAAATATTGCACTTTCTGTAGGAGATAATAAGATACTCAGCCTGCAGATGCTGACCTTAAGGGGCTACGACGGCCATTTGAGATTTAAGCACCTAAGGAAAAAGCTAAAGAACAAGCAGTGGTTACCTAGCCACTCAAGAAATGTCACAAGGCAATAGTTGATAAATGTCATAAACACAGTGCTGACTTATCCTAGAGAAGTTCACAGGAAGTGGAATATTGGGGAGTTGAGATGGAAGAGAAAGACCTCATGAAAGACATGGAACTTAGAATCAGTTCAGCTGGGAGACAAAATAGTCCTCTGATACAACTAGATGGATTAATCTCTTCTACAACATCGCTAATAAATGACTCTTCTTTTTATCTTTGCCAGTAAGAGAGAATTCACTTTCATAAGAAATTCCATTTCAAAATCTTAGTAAGACTGTCCTTCCTTATACAGTGTTCTAATTTGGCTTCCTTACTAAATCCGATACTGCTGTCCCGAGCTTCCCAGTCCCTGAGTGCTGGCATCCTCAGGCACTCCTGTGTATCACAGGTATGCTGGCTTACCCATTCCTTGAGTCCTCCATGCTGTCCTGCAGAACCTGAAGGAGCCACAGCCCCCGGAGTATGCCCACGAGAAACCTGTATTTATCCTAGCACCATGAATAGTATCACCTCTTCTGTGTGCCCTGCTGGAAAAAAAAGACTGTGAAACATTGCTCTATATAATGTGGTGGCAAAGAGGTCCAATCTCTATCATCAGACCCAGGTTAGAATTTTAGTTCTGACAGTTATTATCGATAGCTCTGGGAGAGAGACTACAGCTTTCGAAACCTCAATTTCTGCACTATAAAATGGATGCAATAAATCTACCTTCCCTAAAGAGTTGGTGCAAGCATTGAAGATGATAACATAATGGCACTAATAAATAGTATCACCGTTGTCCATTGTACTTATGCCCTTTTAAAACCCAATATCTTCTCTTTCTTTTTTAACCCAATATCTTCTCTCTCCCTCTCTCTCTCTCTCTCTCTCTCTCTCTCTCTCTCTCTCTCTCTCTCAATTAAAAAAAGTAATGTGAAGTATTTAAGGAGGGTCAGCTGGTGGTGCAGCAATAAAGCATTGCTGAGTGATGTGGGATCCCTAAGTAAGACAGGAGGTTCAGTTCTCAGGATAACTGTGCACAAGGGAAGCTTGTGTGCCTATATTCCTGGCTGGCTGGGAAGGCTGGGAGAAGCTCCCAGACCCTGTTTAAGTTCTTGCTCTCTCTCAATAATGAATACACATGAAAAAGATGTAAAACATGGTATAGAATGCTCTGTCATATGAACTTCAGATTATTTAAAGTTAGTTTTGTTTCCTTTAAGTGTCTTCTTCTAGCTCAGTATGTCAAGTATTTTAGCATCTCTTGGTCCAACATGAGTTCAAGTTCCTTCAGCATCTCAGTTATCCTCTTCCAGATATCCCATGGTGTCTTTGTGTTCCTTTTTGAATATACAGTAGTAAGCACAGAATATAGCCCTGTACATGTGACCCAATAAGCTAGTCTTAAAGAGTGGGTGGAAGAGGGGACCAGAAGAAAGATATACATTCTGGCTAATGGTGTAGTGAGCAATGAGAAGAGTACATATAAATGTCGTGCTTATAAATAGATATGCCTAACTAGTTAAAGAACAATCGTGAGGGAACGATTTCAAAAGGGCTGAATTATGAAGTCCTTGGACCCATGAGACTTTGAATTCTACTGAATGTAAAGGAGAACCAATGAAATTGACATTATTGGAGCATCATCTGCCATTTGAAAGCAAGCAATCGCATCATGTATATGAGTTAATCACAAAGAGTAAAATGTCATCAATGTTGCAATAGAATTGCCTGGAAAACTGGAGATAATCCACAAACTACACATTTCCTGGACTTACAGTGGCTGTTGCATGCCACAGTTCACTCAGGTTGAAAGAGAATGATGACCCAAAGAAACGATCTTGTCCTATCCTGGGAGTCACAACTCGGGAGTTTCAAACTTCAGCTTTCCTTTCTCTCTGACCCCCTTTCATCCTGCCTTATGGTCTTTCTTCTTTCATTCAGTGCAGCACAGTGTAGGACCTTTTGGGACCCCTGCTATTTATTAGCTCTGTGACTGTAAAACTCAGTTTCCTTTTGTGCAAAAATGAGTGTTTTTATAGTCCTTGAAAAATTAATTGTATGTAATTTAATTATTCATTAAATGAGTAAAGGTATCTAAAGTGCTTAGAAGAGAACCTGGCAGTAGTAAGTGCTATTTATGTTAATTGTAGTGCTTTTGAGTCATTATTATCCATATATTTGACGGATACTAAATATTGTGCTAAGCAGAGAGGACACACTGGTGAATAGGACCCCAAAGTTCACGTTTCAAAGGCAATGACTGGAATCCGACTCCCGGATCTGATTTTATAAGCTACTGTTTGTCTTTGTAACCTTGCATGGGGCACTTCATCACTCTGAGCCTGTTTCCTCATCAGTTAAATGAAGATTAATAAAAGCTACTCTGAAGATTTGTTTCGACTATTAAATCAGACAAAATAGGCACACCCCCTGGCCCACAGTGGGCATTAAATACACACCCGTTCCCTCCCATCCTCCCACACAATCTTCTGGTCACGCCTAAAGCTGGGAAGCCTCTCTCGAAGCTTAGAAGCCGGCTCCTGCTAGCGGGCAGGCGTATGGGGGTATAGCGAGAACTCATCTCCAGGAAAGGCAACACCTAACAGCGGGGGGGACCAAGCGACAGGAGGACTGCGGGGACCGCCCCGGACTACATCTCCCGGGATGCTCAGCAAGAGGGAGCGCCCGGCCCGCCCCGCCCCGCCCCGGCCGGCACGCCCGGT
>NW_006205117.1:2131979-2179707 GCF_000334495.1 Tupaia belangeri chinensis | reverse complement strand
CGTTGTGGTCGAGGCGGAAGGTGAGTGGCGGAGAGTGGGATGGGGAGGACCGCCGGGTGCACGCGGGGAGAGCTCGGGAGGTTAGCAGAGCCGGAGCGCTTGTCCTCACTCGCCACCCAAGGTGCCTGCTTCGCCCCCGGGTTATCGGCGGACACTGTCCGGACGCCTCGGGTGGGCACAGAGTTCACCAGGAATAGATTGATTGATCCCGCGCCGGCTGCGGCGAGTACCGCTGCCCGGGTCCTCGCAGCTCGTCTTCTTGGCATACCGCGCGCAGGACGCATCCCGAGGTCGCCTCCCCCAGACCAGCCTCGCCCGTGTCAGTTCCTAGGCAGATCTACGCAAGTATTACTCCCTTGAATTGATGACAGACGGCTGGGGGAAAAGTACTGTTCCCTCGCTTTAAGGTGCAGTCTTGTTAACTGGGCTTGTAAGCAGACCTGAGGGAAAAGAGGGAGAGTATGGAAGAACAGAACCTTTAGCTGGTCCCCTGGGATTATCCATTCTCCACTGAGGATGCAAGCCCCGGATTACAGAGCTGCAAAGGAAATCGACTGCACAGCTAGTGTAGCTCCCAAAGAACAAGAGGGAGTCTCTTTTCTTTAAAGGGAAATAGAGGCAAAGGAAGGGAATTAAGTGGCGATTTCTCGCCCTCTTTGTTATAAATTGGAAGTCCCATAAGGGATTCTGCAGATTTTATCCAAAGTAGTCCAATGTGATGAGTTAATTGTGCCAAAGGTTAATCAGAGCGCCTAATGCCTGAGGGAACTGCAGGCGATTTCTCATTTCAGTAATTGACGAACCGGTTACCATCGCTTCATTCATTAAGGAATTCTGCAGTGGGGGTTTGTCCACTTGGTAAAGACAAGCTCAGGTTCAGTTGTGGTCTTCCTGCTCTTGCTGTTTTTGCTATTTCAGTTGTAGAGAAACTCCCATGATAGGAGACAAGTGTTTTTGTGGCTTTTAAAAGAAACAAATAGGCAAACTCTGATGTAGTTGTTGTCTTTAAAAACAAACAAACAAACAAACAAACAGGCAAACTCTGATGTAGAGCAGAAAGCATGCGATTCCTTCTCGGATATTTTGAGTATTGCCAGTTGACCTTAGGTGAGCCTTGCTTGATCCTCTGTTACCAGCTGTTGGAGCTGTGGATTTTGAAGTATAAGAAGCCTCAAGCCATGGGTCAAATCAATTATCACCCTGGATTTGCAAGCCAAATAAAAGGGTCATTGGTTAAAACCCCTATAACTTAGTGATAATGGAAAGTGACTTCAGTCGCTCAGAAGCATAGCAGAGGCAGAGAAAGGGTTTCTGCTCAACCTAGAGTTCTGCTCGACAAAGACCCCTGGCAGTGGTGGGGTGAGGGGCTGTTCTGGATATAAAATTCTAGAGGTAACCCGGGATATGACAGCTTGTAGCTTCTCGCCTACCTGCCTTAACAGAGCTCTATGACTGAGTTTATAATTTGTTGTTTAGTTTCAGTTAACTTCTACAATAGATGGGGATTGGCAGATATTTTGTCAATTTCATGTGCAGTTTTGTTAGCAAAGCACTCAGAGGGGAAGCAACTCAGACCCAGCTGGAGCAGACAGTGGTGTGGGTGGAGGAATGGATGGCTCTTTGTATTTTGTAGAAATGACTGTGGGGTGTGTTGTCTCCACAGTTTGAGGTCCTGAATGTGTTGCCTCCATGGAGCAGTGAGAGTCTAGAGCAGAGTAAAAGCACAGTGAACACACAGCGTCTGGTCTTATGCATTAGGGTCATTGGTGTATATGTAATGTGTAAGGTTGGGCGAGGTGACTGATTAAGCCAACCTTTTTCACCCGCTCCAGAGCTCTCAAGTTATATGCTGAGCTCCCTGCTCCACTGGAGCCCAACCAATAGGGACATGAATTTGTTCACTCACGGTGATGCTCTAAAGCTAATCTATATTGAAATCTGTTCCTAACAAAAGAGGGTATAAACACTTAGAATCTAATTGAATTAAGAGGTCTGTGCTTCCCCAAGTCCTTCAGAAAAATCAACAGCTCTGCTAAAAAAGACATATTTGTGTCATTATACAGGAAACCTGCCTTCTTGTTTGAGGGTTCCTGTCACAGGGAGGTGTGAGTCCTTGGATAAATTTGGTTTGGTGACGGCAGTATGCCTTCTCCAGAGACACTGCCACTTCCTCTGTGCTCCTTTTCTACCCTGACCTAAGTTTCTCAGAGTTAACCCATATGACAAGTGAGACAATGTGCCCTTTTACTTTTTCCTGGCCCTAGGGCTTTCCTTTTGTCCCTTTTAGGAGGAATTGGGGCTGAGGGGCCAACAACCAAGACAGCAGAGAAAGTGGAGACCTCGGGAGCAGCCCTCCGGGCAATGCAGTATAGTTGTTGGTGGGTTCTGATCTAACTGTCTTGCTGTTGGCAGGATCTCCAGAAGCTACTGGGGGATGTCTGACTAGCTCCCATGGAGCTCCACTACTTTACTAAGAAGAGCAGCCAGGCAGACCTGTGTGATGCCATGCACTGGGGCTCAGGAGGGCCTCCTGGTGACCAGGCAGATGCAGCAGCTGCCAGGGCTGCTCTCTGCTGTCAGAGACATTGTACAACCTGCCCAAGAGCAGCCGAGATGGAAGGGGCCAAACTTAGTCCTTCTCTAGCTTCCCCATCTTCCTCTCTGCAAGACAGGGCTATTCAGTCAGTCCCTTTCTCACCAGGACTTCTTGACTCAAGAAACAGTGAAGTGACATTGGAACGAAAAGTCTGCAACTGCTGCAGCCAGGAATTAGAAACTTCTTTCACCTACGTGGATGAGAATGTCAACCTGGAACAGCGGAACCGGAGCTCCCCTTCAGCCAAAGGGAGTCATCACCCTGGGAACCTAGGCTGGGGAAACCCAAACGAGTGGTCCCATGAAGCTGCCATATCCTTGATATCTGAAGATGAAGATGATGCAAGTTCAGAGGCCACATCTTCTGGGAAGTCAGTGGACTATGGTTTCATCAGTGCCATCTCATTCCTGGTCACGGGCATCTTGCTGGTGATCATTTCGTATGTTGTCCCACGGGAAGTGACTGTGGATCCCAACACTGTGGCTGCCCGGGAGATGGAACGCCTCGAGAGGGAGAGTGCCAGGCTGGGAGCCCACCTGGACCGCTGCGTGATTGCTGGGCTCTGCCTCCTCACCCTCGGGGGGGTCGTTCTGTCCTGCTTGCTGATGATGTCTATGTGGAAGGGTGAGCTCTATCGCCGACACAGATTTGCCTCTTCTACAGAGTCTGCAAAACTTTATGGCTCTTTCAACTTTAGGATGAAAACCAGTAGTAATGAAAACACCCTGGAACTGTCCTTGGTAGAGGAAGATGCTCTTACTCTACAGAGCTAATTTCTGGTTGTGAAATTCTTGAGAATCTGCCTTGGCATTTTATATGAAAAGGTTTTTTTCCCCCTTAATATGAACAGTGCAGTTTATTTGCCTGGCAAGAAAAGTCTCTTTCACAAACCAACAGCTAGTGAGTGTTTTCATTTTCCATTGTCTTCTATTTAAAAGAACAGCCGTGGAAGAACCATAAGAAACCACAAAGAGGCACACCTGTTCTTCAGAAGAGTGGAAGCCTAAATAACCAAAATAACCATGAGCTTGTACTTCTGTAGCCAAATGTTTCTAATGACCCAGGATACAAATGATATCTTTTACATGAATGTGATATTATCCTTTGGACACTAGGCAGTCCTTGCGTATAGTGGGATCAATTGGTAATCTATTTTGTGAAAAAGAAATTAAGCACTAATCACATAATAAGGCTTACATTGAATTCTGCAAAGGTGCTTATCCATTTCCTTGCTATTTTTTTCTCCTAAAATTTAGTATTTCCAGTTTGAATATTTTGAAGCTTCAAGATGTTAGTTATTTTTTTAAATGTTATATTTTAAATTATTCCTATATTCAGAAGTGATAATGAAATCATTAGGATAAACTTCCTAATAAGAGAAAGTACATGCATTATCACAAGACCCGTGAGGATTTAACCCAAAAGGTTAGTGCCAGATACTAGTCTGTGTCAAATGCCCTTTTTCTGAATGAAGTAAAAGAAGTAGGCGCTGATAATAGTTTCATTTTCTGTTTGTGGTTTTGCCATCATACTGGTTACCCGGGCTCTTGAAGTCTTTGTAGGTTCTCACAGCAGAGAGGCAAAGCATGAAATTGTAAAATACTCCTCCAGATAGCGACACATCTAGGCAGTCCTGAGTCATGACTGGCTCTGGCATGCTCTCAGGTGACACTGTGTTGTCATTTGAGGAAGACTTCCCAAACAGTTGCAGCTAGACTTTTAGGAAGTGCACCTTAGCAGCCTGTCTCACTTGCTGTGGGCCAATCAAACAGCCCTTGCGTCAGGATGGCAGCAGGCCTGTAGCTCACAGCCAAACACTCAAAACGGAAAGAGAAGGATTAAATGCGATTGTATGGCATGCTCACTTTGGCAGCATAGACACTGAAAGGGGATTCGGTGGGAATCGGACTCCTCAGAACTCACCTCCACCTCACCACGGTCTAGGCTTCATTCGAAGCACTTCGTATTTGGGCCCTTTGGTAACTGTGAGCTCTAGACTCATAAAGTGTAAAGTTTCTTTCTATGAGAGGCAAGATGAACAAAGTGGTCAAACTTGCAAGACACATGCCCAGTGTCCATACTGACACTCTTCCTTGTTATGACTGGTTCAGGAAAATGGTGAGGATGCAGCCTCAGAAATATCTTGCACCTTGAGGTGTTTCTAACCTCCTAGAAAAGCAGTTGTTTAAATTGATTACTATGTTACCAGAGTCAGTAAGGTTACTTTTAAAGAGAGCTGAGACCAGCCACAGGGGCACAAGCAGTAAGTCTCTGCCTTGTTATACTGGAGACATGTGGAAGGCCTGGGTTTGGATCCTGGGTCAAGCTGAACATGCCAGGTGTGCTCTTGGTTGGCTGGGAGGCTGGGGAAGAATTATAGCATGGTGAAACCCTGTCGAGGGTACCTTTTCTCTTTCTCTTGCTCTGTCTCCATGTCTCTCAAAAAATAAAACAAACTTTAGAAAAGAAGTCCTGCACTAGGAATTGGTGAGAGAGGGCAGGGATGAGGGAACAATAAAGTAAGAAGGTGATTTTGTAGATTCTAAAGCTCGATTCTAACATCTGAAGTTTGTGTTGTTGTGTTTGTTGTTTGAATGGAATACGTGGGTGACTTTGGCTGGTGAAGTGTGTGAGTCAGGATGTTTATGTGAATGAGCTCTGGTGGGTGTTGGATCTACTTGGAGTGAGGTACGCTGTTTGTTACTAAGGTAAAGGTGAAATGCAAAAAGGGTCAGAGGATAGTAAAAGGAGATAGGTGGAACAGGTATGTGAAAGAAGAATAAGGTAGGGCCAGCTGGTGGTAAGGCAGTTAAGGCAGCTGGATCCCACATGGCTGACTGAATGGTTCAAGTCCCAGACCTGGCAGCTTGAGAAACCTACCAGGTACATGTGCATATATGCCCAAAATCCCCAAAGGGGAAATGAAGAAGAGATTGTGGCGTGGCCATCCCCATTGGAAGGTGCTTTTTCAGTTTTTCTCTCTTTCTCTCTCTCTCTTTCTCTCCAGTGAGTATGTGCCCTCTAGCCAATTTTTAAAAAGGAGAAAAAAGAGAGTGAAGTAAAATGAAAAATTACATGGACACCAGGGGAGCTGACAGTGGCTCAGTGGCCTCATCCCACAGAACAATATTGACTGTTTGATTCAGGAAGAATTGGGACAATGTAAATATTTTTTATTTCTGTTGGTGGTTCATGTTTTATGAAACAACTTTGTTCTCTGCCTCTTCTGTCATAGTTTATCTTGAGGCTGCCTCAATAAGTTTTATATTCTGAGGGTTTGTAAGTTGTCTGGTTCTAACTGCTTGAGGGTCCATTTTAGGTAATGTGAGGTAAGAAGGCAATGATCTGCTACTTGACTGAATGAGTAGGTCTGAGCTGTGTTTTTCTCAAAAATTCATTTAAAAATACATTTTATAAAATGACATGTTTATTCATAGTAGCTAAGTGAGATCAACTGAATTTCATTTTTTCTTTATTGGTGAAAGGGGATTAATTAGCCAAATGGTAGACTAAGCTGAATTAATGTGCAGGCCAATTTGTAGTTTATGGAAGAAAATGAGGTTGAGAATCAAGTGTTAGCAAGTCTTTCCAATTCTCTAAAATTGACCATGAAGAAAAAGCCAAAGCTCTACACTTGCAAATATTTAATGAATCTTACATTGTTATAAAATTATATGTGTGGGGGGCTGGTGTGGTGGTTAAGGGTGCTGAACTCCTGCATGGCCGACTGCGGTTCAAATACCGGACCTGGCAGCGCACCTTCTTGCGTTGTCTTTCTCTCTCTCTCTCTCTTTCTCTCTCTCTCTCTTCTCCCCCTCTCTGGTCAAATTAAAATATAAATAAAGCTAAATCAAATAATTCTTTTAAAAAATTATATGTCAGGGAATTTCAGAAACTTCATGAAAAATAGGAATTAAAGGACAAGTTTATTATAATGCATAAAACATGAAATCTATGCGTAGTTTTCTAAAATTTGCATTTTCCAATGAACTTTTTGAAGGACCCTCACTGATATGATCTAAAGGTAACATTAAAAAAAAAAATGCCATGGGGCCAGCAGATGGTATAATGGTTACATCGCTGGACTGTCGCATAACTAACCAAGATTTGAGTCCCAGGCCCAGGGCATTGAAACTTACGCTGGATGTGTGTGTGTGTGCCCAAAATCCCAAGAGAAACATGTAGGAGGAGAAATTGTGGTATGGTTATCCCCTTCTGGGGGGCGGGTGATTTCTCACTTCCTGTCTCTCTGTCTCTCTCTGTCTTTTTGGCAAATGCATACGCCCTATAACAAAATCACTCAGAAAAAAAAAAAAAAGGTATTTATGAGAAAAAAATATAGGGGAAAGAGAGGTTCCAATAAGTCAGAATTTATTTTTTTCCCAAGCACTCTAAAAATTTCCTTAAAATTTAAATATGTTCATGTGAAGAACACAGATGTTTTAGGATCTGCCTCCACAAGGGTAGACTATTGCACCAAAAGGGATTAATGTAGTGCTGTGTTGACATAATTCAGATAATTGCTTAAATCAGCTTTCCCCAGTTTTGGTTTGTATAGTCCTCATCCATCTTATTGGTGCCTAAAGTCAAGGCGACGATTACTTGGATTTAAAATTATGGTGGGCCAGCCAATGGCCTGGTGATTAAGGGCTGGAAACCACATGGCTCACTACATGGTTTGAGTATGGAACCTGGTGGCTCGAGAGACACACCGGGTGCATGTGCATGCGTGCCTAAAATCCCAACAAGAGAAAGAGGTAGAGAAAGGATTGTGGTTTGCCTATGGCCCATGATGGAAGCTTTCTCACTTGTAAAGAAAAGACTTGAACTTTATACACAGTTGTTTCCAATTTGATAGTATGTTTAACCCTGGAAGAACTTTGGCAAGATTGGGAGATAAATGTTGGAGACACTGAGCAGACAGCTGTGTCATGAGTCTTGGATCCTTCATGGAGATTGATCACCTTGTATCTGTCTCTTCAGTGTGGTGCTGGTTGTTACCTATTCCTTTTCTTTTTTTCCTTTTTCTTCTTTTTTTTTTTTTTTAGAGATTTTTGCTGTAGGCTGCATGTGCTCACCAGAGAGACAGAGAGATAGAAGAGAAAGCGATAAATCACTGCAGGGAGGATGGCCATGCCACAATCCCTTCTCCTCCATTTTCCTCTTGGGATTTTGGGCACACACGCATACACACCCAGCATGAATTTCTAGTGGCTAAGTCCAGGGCTCAAACCTCGGTTGACCACAAGAGAATTCAGCACCTTAACCACTGCACTACCTTTTCTTTCCCACGCTCACCTCCCATTGTTTTTGTTTTTGTTTTTTGTTTGTTTTGATTTTTGCTACAGGGCATGTGCGTCACCAGAGAGACAGACAGAAAGCAAGAAATCACCTCTCGGGGGGATGGCCACATGGTCATGTACACACATGTGCTGGCGTAAGTTTCAAGCTACCAGGTTTAGAACTTAAACTACAGTGGGCCACATGGGAGTCCAGTGATGTAACCACTATGCCATTGCTGGCCCTCATCTTCCTGATCTTAACAACAAAGCAGTTCATTCTTCAGCAGTGTGGTTCAAAAGAGTGAGTACCAGAAATTAAGCTGACTTTCTCCTTTCCAGTTGGGATCTACATACTGCTAGTGGACAATTTAAGACTCTTAATGTCTTTAATCAACCACTTCTTTTTGGAGCACCTTAAAATGTGATAGTTTGCATAATTTTCTTTGCAATGTTGTGTGTCCTTTTGGGCCATTTGCGGCCCCTGAAACAGAGCATGTGACTTACTGGCTTCTCATACAACGAACTCCTTTTCTCCAGGCTCCCCGTTGCATGGCTGGTTTATAGTTGGGAGGAGTACAAGACTTGTTGAAACCGTCAATTTCTAGGTGGCTCTATACCCCACGACCACTGTATTCCTAGATTCCATACTACCGAGATACCTGTCATGATATCACATGCTTTGCTGTCTGCTTAAAATACGCATCCTTCCTCCTCATACTTGCTAAGGGACCCACTAAAACTGGTGCTGGCACTGGCCCTTAAAGGTACACCATTACACAAAGAGACTGCCCTACTGAATTTATCTGTGCCTTCCCTTTGCCCAGCAAAATATGGCCAAATGAGAGAGTGAGTAATGTATGAAATGAATATCAAGAATTGAGGGTCTGAACCAAAGTAGCTGTACATTTTTTACTTCTTTGCAACAAGTAAAAATTCTGGGTAGAACATGTGAACATTTCAGCCTTCATCTTTCATATGTACAATGGTGGGTACATGCAAAACTTTCCCTGGATTAATCATCTTAAGTTAAAGAAAAGGCATTCTATGTATCTATTAGGAGAAGGTCTTTCCACTTGAAGGTCAGATTCCTTTGCAGCAACTAATGCTTCCGCAAGATGCGGTCTGACAAAGAGATTCACAGCCTCTGCCAGTGGTTCACCTATTACAGCAAGATTTAATACCATCAGCTAGATTTCACTGCAACAAAGGAGTAAGATAGATCCTTACAGTTCTCTGTAATGGGTTTAACCTTTCCCAGAACTGGACATAAAGAATGGCTGTGATGAGAAGAATTGTAATGAAGTCTTCTTCATTGGTTTGTCCTAGAGTTTATGAGAAAGAATTAACACATCATTTTCTTGCAACACATTTTCGGCTCTTTTATGGTTCATACTGTTCTATAATATTCTCTCCTTCCAACTTTTATGAGCAGACATCTTGGAAAATAATTTGTCTGACAAGTGTGTTGACACTGTAAAGAATCAGATTTTATTTTAAACACATAAAGCTGATTTTAGAAATCTGTGGATTACACATAAGGGTGTACTTGTGGTTTATGTTTGCTAGTGTGGAACTTTACACTCAAACGGATTACACATAAGGGTGTACTTGTGGTTTATTTCTGCTATCTATGTATTATGCATATATTTTATAATTATAGAACTTTAATATTCAAAGCTATTGTTAGAATCATGTTCTTATAGGAATGCCTTACTTGGCATGCCTTACTGTTGATTTTGAAGACAAGAGAGGCCTTTCACAGGTCATAAAGGAAGAATTTGGAATCAACATCAGAATGAGATGCCATAATTATATAAATCCCACAAATGTTTACTCATTTATTTTTTAACCTTGCAATTTCAGGCTCATAAGAATAAGGCTTATTTAGGAATTATTTTACCATGAATTATTATTTTAAGGAAGTATGGGCAGCATATTTCTTTGCTGCAAGTTTCAGTAACTCCTGTGTTTCAGGAACAACCAGCCTTAGTTGTCCACTGCCATCTTCAAACTTCCTAGCCAGGCTCCAAACAAATGTTATGTAAGAAAACAAAGATGAGTCATTACTCTATCGTGTCTTTAGAGTTTTTCTCTGTGGTTTCCATCATGCTTTTTATTTTACTTTTCTTACCAAACAAAAATAATATGATTATGTGCTATTTGATATTATAAAGGACAGTTATGAGATTTTCTTAGGGTATTGGGTACATTAATATGTTCATAGCAAGTGTGTCATATCATGTTAAAATAAAATTATTTATTAAGATGTTGTATTGTTTGTTAAATTTTATTTAAATCTGAATATGTTATGCTGATTTGGCCTTTTAGAATTATATTTGAAATTGTCTAAAAAATTAAAATTAATATTTACCCCTAATTTCAGTGTAGCATTCTTCTTGTTACAGGATAATTAGACAACATAAACTATGCCTTATTTTTTAAGGTGTGTGTGTCTGTGTAATCTATATGAAATTGTCCTAACTATTTGACTTTCTCTAAATTACTAAGTACTGAACTTGGAGTTTGAATTGCCTGACATGGGGATAAAAACACATGAATAGACATTTTAATATAAAACCTTTATCTAAAAATTTAGAAATGTTTTAGGTGATAAATATTGAGTTAGCTTATGCTGCTGCTCTTAATCTTCTCTTAATCTAATTTTGATCCCCACTTTCATCTGAAGGATGCCTCACAAGTTACATTATTAAGTGGAATTTTATCCTTATTATGGCAAGTGCTATCAAGATTGAGAATTCTAAACAGACAATTGGAAGAGAGACCCTATGTCCTGCTCTACCTATTTAAGAGAGTCTTATCTACTTTATAGGAAGAAACTCTAGCTATTTCATCATATATTACTTTTACTAGAAGCCCTTTTGGTTTTTGTTAACCACCCGTGATCTTTCAAAATGAGCTTAGCTATGTTAGTGTAACAATTCCATTGGCTCTTGCTATAGGTCAGCAGGGAGATAAGAAGGGACCCAGTCTTATGTAGCTACATTATCAAATGCTGCTGTTGCCAAGCTAGAGGGAAAATGAGTATTTGAAAGGTCTCAAACAGTGCACCCCCTTACAGTATATTAGCTAGAACCAGTTACATAAGGTAAGTTGTCAAAAAAGTTTATAGAAAATGCATATTATGAAAAAGTTATGTATGAATTTCAAAAGTGTTTTGTACCAAAATATACCTGTACTTGAATTCCATTTTCCCATGAACCTTTTGAATTAACTTCATACAGTCCCACTCAAGTAATGAAATGCACCTCCGTCGTGCCCTGAGAGGAGAGTTAGAATCATTGGGCAAACAATACTGACTTCCCAAATTCCTGAGGTCTTTGTTTCATTCAAGAACATTAATATCAATAAACATATAATTCCTTATGTTCTCTAATCATTACCTGCTCAGTTTAATACTTTATAGTGAAGACAAAAAAATTCTTCTGAAGACTGGAAAAAACAATTCAGTAGTTCTTTATTAAAAATCTTTAGAGAACATTACCAAATTTAAGATTACCTATATGACTTTATTGTATTATTTTATGATAAAAATTAGGAGATTAAGTCAACACCTGTGATTTCAACTTATGGGCTGTAAGGAAGTATTTGCTTTCTTGAGTCCTCAATGTGTATTATTTCATTTATACATTGCCTTATTTAGTTCTCACAACATTCCTTCTAGGCAGCATTATTATTTGCATTTTTAAAATGAAAAATTGAATAATGATTGATTGGCTAAAGTTATATAACTTATAAACAATGGAGAAAGAATTTATATAAAAGACTGATTCACTAAAAACCCATATTAATTCAAGGTTATAAGGGATATTCTTGGGAAAAAAATTAGAACTGGCCATTTTATTTTATGTTCACCATTTTATAAAATACATTTGTGTGATTTGAGAAATAAGAAACCCTTCTTATCAAGAAAGCATTTTGCTTTTATCAGGTCATCAGGAAAGTCATGATTTATTTTTCTGTTTTTCTATGTAGAAATGCATCTTGACTTTTCCAGCCATCCAATAGATAATACAGTGGTTTCTCAAAATGTAAAACCAAATTGATTTTCAAGACACTGGGTCTAGGACTCAAACCACTCGGTCAGCCGTGTGGGATCCAGCCTCCTTAACCTCTGTACCACCTGCAGACCCTTTGCCTGGCATTTTGCTTTCATTTATCGTGTCTTCATTTTCATTACACATGGTCTGATAAGGACTTTAGAACCAGGGAAATGAATGACTTGAAGTTTGAATGTCTACTCCTCCACCCTTGTCAGGTTGTCTGAGCCATAGTCTACTCATGTGTAAAATGAGAATAATACTGTTTGTCTTGCAAAACTGATGAGAGTGAAAACATTGAGAAGGCTGAGAAAGAATTCTGTTTGGTATTCCATCATTTGTTCACGATTACTTTTGGTGGGATGCTTCATAGCAGCAGAATGTGGGTTCTTGGAGATACTTGGGACCTTTTGTTCATTTTGATTACTGGTTGATAAGAAAACCAAACTGGGGCCAATTGTAGGTGATTACTATCTCCATGGTAAAAAGTATTCTCTTTCTTTTCCCCTTCGTCTTCTTTTTCTTAATCTCCTTTACATACTGTCCTTTTCCTCTTGCCTTTTTTTCAGATTATTACTATATTTTTATTCTCATTTTTTTTAAACATTCAATCACTATACATCATTTGGCTTGTAAAGAGAATTTACCTAACACAAAATACTTCTCAGACCAGTCCAGATGAGAAAACTATACATGTTTTCATCAACAGGTAATAAGCCATTTCTGTGTCCCTCAAATGTCGTGCCTCTCTATTTTTCTCCTGCTTTCCTTCTCTATATTCTTCCCTTCTCCCACACCCTGTTCTATACACTGTCGTCAGTGTCCATAACTTTTTTTTAAGAATTATTTTATTTAACTTTATTTCATTTTAATTTGACGGGAGAGAGAGAGAAAGAGAGAAAGCAAGCCGCCAGGTCTGGGACTCAAACTGTGGTTGGCTATGTGGGAGTCCAGTGCCCTTAAATTCCATGCCACCTGCCAGTCCCCCATAGCTATTTTCACTTCCTCCTCTTTCTCTTCCCCCTTCATCATCACCATCATCATGATTATTCTTAACATCATCCTCCTGTGGAATCTGTTCATTTTGATGTCTCTTCCACCTCCAAGAAAGAAATTTACATTTCCCTTCATAAGATGGAAAAATAATTTGGAAAATGTTTGCAGATTGTGGGGTGTAACATTTGTATCAAGATTTTCCAGACCTTGAATAGTTGTAGTTCCAATCATCACCATGCTTTATGACAGACATAAAATTACGTTATCTTTTGAACAGAAGAATTTTACCACCCAGATATCTAGCAGAGTCCTTTTTATTTGGCTAAAATCTGTATTGTTTTCTTTTTTACATTCATAGCATTGTAGCTTAAAAGATTCTATTCAGTGAACCCTCTAAAAGATTGTTCTCCTTCACAGCCATTTATCCAGACTGCAAAGTTCATATGCTTATATTTAATTTATCTTTGAATTGTATTTAACCTTGTCTACATTCTGCCAAATTAGCAGAACTAATTGTTCTAGAATACAAATGACATAAGAACAATTACTCAGAATTGAAGTCCTTTTCCCTTGATACTTAAATTTGCGGTCAGTGATGCCCCCTACTGCTGAGAGGATTCGCAGCAGGGAAATTAGGGGCATCAGGGAAGGAAGAGATTGCTTTATACAAATGATCTCAGGGATGAATTTCCTGATTGCAAACAGAATGAACGTGGAGTAGGAGAGACAGATGTCAGACACTGAATAGTAAGAGACATTGAGAGACATTGAGCAGTAAAAGTTCATTAATGACACAACTTTATGTTAAAGATAAGGTCTTAGCTGTTCAGGATAATCTCAAAGAAATATTTCTGCACTGAGAAAGAGAAGTTGGAGGGTCAGAAAGTGAAGAATTGGTTTGGATTGGAGGCAGGAAAAGTCAAGGATGGCTACTAGCACATGGAAATGATAGGAAGCAGGAACACAAGAGCCAAAGTCAAGGAAATCTGATGCCAAAGCAGTCATGAACTTTTGACTATCTGAGCCTTGAAAAAACATGACACCTGGGCCCCCAAATTTTTACGAGGACAATGCAGTTTAGAAAATTTGCCCAGCCTCCTCCCAAAAAGGAAAACTCTTGAAATTTCCACTTTTGTTGTCACTGTAGAGAATAAAACACAGGGAAGAAGTTCCTAGATACTTTAATGGTGGTGTCAGAGGAGTGCGGGGCAGCAGAGGCCAGTGAACAAGTGAAAGAACAGACTCTAGACAAGGACTTTACTGCACCTTGAGCGCAGGAGGACTGTTTAGCTGACAAAATTTTAACATTTTTATGGACCAACTGTTACCATCAGATGCTTCCTTGTGGTTAACATGTTCTTGTTCCATTATTTTTTTATTTTACATAAGGTGTAGCTTATGTTTTTTGTTTAAAGTTTGCCAGAAGATACACGCCAACCTTAAGAGGATGATATGTATTTTGGAGATCTTGAGTTTGGAGCTGAATGCAATAGGTGGATGGATCTTTAGGCACTCTCCTTGGAGGTTGAGTCTGCTCTGTGTATAACAAGGGACTGACCATGGCAGATTCACCAAAGACCCATACCCCATTTCCTTGGTTTAGACTTGGAGAGTAGTAGTAGCCTAACCAAGGGCTACATTTCCTAGCTCTCTTTTCATTAAGGTGGGTCCAAATGACTAGTCTGCAACAGTAAAATGTATCACTTCTTGGCTGACATGGTTAAGAAACTAGCATTCTTTGGGGTCTGGACCATAGTCTAGTGGTAATGGAACAAATACTGCAAGGCTAACCCATGCAGAAAGGTTTCAGCTTTGCATCTGGACACCTACCTGAGCATGTCAAGCTTTCATGTGCCCATAATCTGGGGTGGGCTGAGGTGAGGGGAATATCTTGGTGTGAAATACTGTTGGAGGTGCTTCTCTCTCCTCTTTCTTACTCACTCCTTCATGGGAAGAAGAAAGAACAATACCTTAAAAAAAAAAAAAGTGAAATAATAAAGTAACCAGAATGCCTGTATTCTCTTTCCTCTCCAAAGGGTGGAAACACAAGAAGAATCTGAAGCCACATTGATAGCAGCAAATCCTCTGTCAGCCTATATTGGGAGGCTGTCTACAGTTATTCAGAAATGCAGGCTGGTAGAGGTTATATCATCTTCATCGTGTTACTTCCAAGATTATCCTACTTGTCAAAATGTAGCTAGAAGACAGAAAAGGAGTATGGAAGATACTCTTATCCTGTTAATTAGCACTTAAGAGAGGCTGGAAATGTAGTCCAACCATGTGTCCAAGCAGAAAGAAGTGAGCTGGTGAACAGCTAGCTAGTCTCTGCCACAAGATATGACCTGCTTGTAGTCAATTTCCTTCTTAACATTTGCCTTTTCTTCTGCTTACCCAAGTCTCCCTCTAGTTTATTGTGAGTCTTTTTGGCTTTTTTTCTCTCTAGTGAATTGGGATAAGTATCTCATGGTAAAATCTCAATTTATATCATGTTCAGTGTGTAAGTTATATATTGCTTCATAACACATTACCGTCAAATGTAGTGGCTTAAAAAAATAAACTTTAATTATCCCACACAGTTTCTTTTGGTCAGGAATTTGGGACCAGTTTAGTAATGTGGTTTTGGCTCAAGGTCCTCCCATAAGGTTTCAGGCAAGATATTGGCTGAGGCTGCAGTCATTTTAAGGTTTGACTGAGACCGAAGGATCCCATTTCAAAATAGCTCGTTAACATAGCTGACAAGTTGGTGGGAATCTTGGCAAGAGGCCTTGATTCGATTCATTATAACAGGTACCTTTTCATGGGGCTTCATAAGATATATCATGACATGGTGGCTAGGTTTCCCTTGAGAATGATCCAAAATAGGAGGAAAGGATAAGCTGGAAAGTTTATTTTATTTTTTTTAGTTCAGAAGACAAACACTGCCACTTCTACCACATTCTATCTTTAAAATAGTTAACTAAATTCAGGAGAGGGAAACCTCCATCTTTTGACTGGGGAGAAGGGCTTGTCAAAAAAGGTCTGTTCATATTATACTATTTATTTATTTTGAGAGGTTTTTGCTATAGGGCATGTATACTCACCAGAAAGACAGAGGGAGACAGAGAGACAGAAAGCAAGAAATCACCCCACCCCTAACCACCCACCCCCGCGAGGGATGGCCACGCCACAATCCCTTCTCCCCCATTCTCTTCTTGGGATCCTGGGCATACATGCACATGCGCCCAGCGTGAGTTTAGGCCACCAAGTTCGATTCAAACTGCGGTCGACTACACGGGAGTCCAGCGACATAGCCATTACACTAACTGCTGGTCCCCATATTGTATTTTAAAGTCTTCATACACAATATTTTTTTTAATGTTAACATCAACTCTTTTTAATTTATTAATTAATTTTACATTCATTCACTGAGCATCATCGCAGCATACAAAATGTGATTTCTCATCAAGAATACACTGCATAGTAGCTTAGTCATACATGTTATCATTGAAAAATGATTTTCTATTTCTTGTTTCATATATATATGTATATATATTTTCTCCCTATTTCTCACCCTCTGCCATTTCCCATCCTTCTCCCACACTGTCTCTGGTGTCCACAGTTGCTTTCCATTCCTTTTTTTCTCTCCACATTTTATTGAATCACAAAATATCTTAATTAATTGAACTACTTTCAATAGCAAGTTCAGCTGATATATATATATCTGTGAACACATGTCTGACTTTAGGCATGAAACTCTGAGTAGAATGAATATACTCTAAAGTAGTACCTAACTGATGCTATATAGCTTACTATGGTCATTAAATAGGTATTTTTAATATATTTTTAATGTCAAAAAAAGCAGTTTTAGCTTTAATAAATCAAAATTTTTAAAAATGCTGAGAGTGATTAAAACTTAAAGCCAGGAAACAGGTTAGGATTCTGTTCAAATAGTAGACATATGAACCTATCAGCAGCCCAAGACAAGACAAAATCCTTAAATCAGGAACAAAAAGCATAGAAGAAAATCAGTAATGTTTTAGTCAAAAGTCATTAAGATTCAATTTCACCAGTTCAGTCTCATGTACTATATCTTCTGTTGTGGTCCAATCTTCCCATTTAAATTCTGGAATATAACATTCAACTCCAGACTTGTCCCTACCATTAAATTGGCCATTTTCTTAGTTTTTGAACTCTTATTTCTGTGTGTCTGGATTTAGTTTTCCTGGAATAGCACTCCCTTCAGAACTTTTTGGAGAGCTGGTCTAGCGTTGGTAAATTCTTTCAGGTTTTGTTTATCTGAGAATGTTCTTGTCTTTTCTTCCCATATTAAGGCTAATCTTGCTAAGTACAGTATTCTTGGTTGAAATTTTTTTTTTCCCTTAAAACTTTGAATATATTTTCCCATTTTTTCCTTACTCACATTGTTTCTGATGAAAGATTCACCATTACCCTGATGGGATATCCTTAGTAGGTAACTTGATGTTTCTTTTTTGCCAATCTTAGTATCTTGTCTTTGTCTTTGGTTTTGGTCAACATGGTTATAATGTGTCTTGGAGAAGATCCTCTTGGGTTGATTCTATTTGGGATTTTTTTATTTCTCAAGATTGGATCTTTGACTCTCTAGGTTTGGAAACTTTTCTTCCAGGATTTCATGGAATAGATTATCAATGCCTTTATTAGTCTCTTCACTTTCTGGGATACTAATTATCTAGATGTTTGTATATTTAATGGTATCTAGTTTCCTCATATATTATTCTCATTTTGGGAGGTTATTTTATCAGTCTTTGTGGTGGATTTTTCTAGCCAGTGATTCTGTATTCTACATCTGAGATTCAATATTCTGTATGATCTAATCTAGTCTGCTTTTAATACTTTCAAGGGAGGTTTTGTTTTCCTGTATTACAACCTTCATCTCTAACAGTTCCATTTGATTCTTTTTTATGATGTCTATTTCCTCTTTCAGATCATGCAAGAACTTCCTCACCTCCTGGAAATCATTGGCTCTTTGCTCTTGCATCTTCTGGAGTTCATTGTCTCTCTTCTCTTGCATCTCTGTTAGCTTTGTCACTATGAATATTCTAAATTCTTTATCTGACATTTTCCTTAGTTCCATTGTACTGTCTGTAGGTGAAGAGGAACTATTCTTTTCCTTGGAGGAGTGTTATTTTCTTGCATTCTTATATTTCTTTTGCCCCTGTGATGATTTCTGGTCATCTGATGGGTTGTGAATTTCTGCCCAATACTTGTTCAATCTGAGCGTTCAAAGGTGTGCAAGAGGAGGTGATATGCAATCTCACTTCCATTAGCAAGATAAAGGAGGAGCTTGAAAGCCCAGAAAATACTTTAGCCCTCTAGAAATGAATCTGGAGGGTTCTGAAGTCTAAACAGAAATTCTTCATTTTTAGTCCCTGAAAGCAATATTTCACAGCTCAAGTTCAGTAACCATCTCAGAATCACAAACAGTACTTTTATTTTTCTAAATACTCCTCTTGAGCATTACTAATATAATACTGCTTTACTTAATTAGTTATTCAATGAACATGTCTATTTTAATTTATCTTTCTAGGATTTGTAATTACATCTATTGCTTAGGATGTATACACAAGAGTATTAAATTTGATCTTAAAAACATCAGCTGACTTTTGACCTGATGCAGAAAAATCAGGTTCTTAAGCCCAAATGGAGGGAGATACAGGTTTATAAATGGGGACTATAATGAACTAGCACCTGACCTGGGTGAAGAGCTGAGTACCCCACTTTCACATATAAGGTATGTATTGTGATTTGGGTAAAACCTTTCAGTTCCAGTCTCTTCCTCTCCTTTTCAGTGCCAAGTCTACCCATTTCTCAGTCAAAACACCCTTTGTTGTCTATTCTGGTGGAGAATCATTAGAGTATCATTTTAACAAGTAACTTACTAAATTTAGTAATTTGATGCTTGTGTAGTTTAATAAGAAAAACTAACATTATTGAGTGATTATAGTGTGCCACAACCCAATCCTCACATTTATTCATTTAATACCCACAACAATCTCATCAGGTAATACTTTTATTATTATAATCTTGAGTGTTTTAGTCCTTTCTGTTGCTAATAACAGAAAATATATGAAACTGCGTGATTTAGAAAAATAGAAGTTTTTCAGTTCATGCTTTGGAGGTCCAAGGCCCAGTGGCCACATCTGGTGGCAGTCTTGCAAAGGTCAAGGTATCACATGAGGTCAAGGGCAGAGCCTAGTAGCTTTGTCCACCCTTGTGTCTCTAGTCTTATTGCTTCTCCTTATAAACTCACTAAGAGTCAATCATAGGGACCTCATCCTAGTTACCTGATCACTTCTAATGGCCCCATCTTTTGACACCATGAACATAATAAGTTTCCCCTTAATAACTTTGTAGCCAAATCTCAATACATTAATTTGAGGAGGAGGATCATACAAACCATGACATGCAGGAAAGAGCTACCATAGCAATTATTAGTTTGCCCCAAGGTCACACAGTCTATGAGTGGCAAAGTTGAGATTCAAACCCAGAGAGTCTGACTACTTAATATACATGCCTAATGTTAAAGCTAGTAAGTTGTACAGCACAGGTTTCCTACCCAGGTCTGACACACAAATCTATGCTCTTCCAGTTTATAATAGGCTGTCATCTATTTCTACAGCTCTTTTCCACTTAATTGCCTCTCCTTCCCCTGACAAAGCTTCTACAGCTCTTTTCCACTGAATTGCCTCTCCCCCTGACAAAGCCAGCCTTACTGATGGCTATTCATATCATCATTGATCTCTCTCTTCTTTAAATATCTATGTTTTTTGTATGCAATTTCATAATTTTCTCACTGTAGGCTGCCTTGCATTGATCACTTATTGTTTTGTGTATTGTCTTTGCTTTCCAACTATGCTTTAAACTCCAGAAGGACAAGGACTCGCTTCTGTATCCACATACCTAGGCCAATACTAACACCTACTAGCCACCTGATGATTGTTCATGACTTCATAAATAGGAATTCTCCCTTACATCAAATACAAATCAGTCTGACCCCAATGTCAATGTGATCCTTAATCCTGGTATCCCTTATAAGAAAATAAAGAAGAAAAAACACTCAAAAAAGACTTACAAGTCAAAGTTAGATAATATGATCCAAAAGAAAACATAAAAGAACCATGAATTTTACTTGAAGAGCCAAAGGCTAAAGCATGACTTAATAAAAATGCACTAGTGGGTCTATGTCACTGGACTCCCATGTAGTTGACTGTGGTTCGAGTCCTGGACCTGGTGGCTTAAACTCATGCCGGGCACGTGTGTGTGCATGCCCAAGATCCTGAGAGAAGAATGGAGAAAGGATTGCAGTGTGGCCATCCTCCCTAGGGGGTGATTTCTCACTTTCTGTCTCTCTGTCTTTCTGGTGAGTGCATATGCCCTATAGCAAACACTTCTTAAAATAAAAATGCACTAATGTACAAGAGTTAATATACAGAAACATTCATTCTAACCAGGAATCAAAAATTCAAAAAAAATTAGACTAGTATAATTTTTACCATCAAATTGGGAACACTTTTATTTTCCATCTTTAAAGCAGTATTTAATGTTATAATGAAAGCTGTCATGCATTACCTCATTGGTACATTAACAAATACATTTCTTTCTGGAACATAATTTAACAGTGCATATCTGGAGTCTTCAAAATATCTTTCCTCAGTATTCTACTTCAAGGAAATTTAGCATAGAAATAATTAGAGATGGATAAAAGTGTATTTACAAGGATATTTATTACTGCATTAGCTAAAGGAGTAAAATGTTGAAACAAAACTTTACAACTCAACAATGGGGAGATTGCTGAAGGGGTAAGCCCATAAAATGAATTTTATGTAAAACCACTAAATGTCACTTTCAAAGATTTTTAAGGATATGGAGAAATGCTCATAAAGTAACATTAAGTGAAGAAGTTGATGATACAGAGCTTTCCCTGAAATACTGCATCATCCCAATTATGTGCTATATATGTGATTTATAAATACATAAAACCAGATAGAAACATTAAAGTGTAAACAGTGCTATCTCTAAAGTAAAGTTATTGGTGGTTTTCTTCTTTTGTTATGTTTCCTATTTTTTTCTTTTTATTTTCTAAATCTGCTTTAGGTTTTTTATTTTATTCGGTTAATAGATTGTTGCCACAGGGTGCATCCACTCACCAGAGAAAGACAGAGTGTGATAGATACAAGAAGAGAGGGAAAGTGAGAAATCATTCCCCAGTGGGGATGGCCATACAGCAGTCCTCTCTCTTCCATTCTTCTCTTGGGATTTTGGCATGCATGCACATGACCCCAGCATGATTGAACTGTGTAGTTGGCCATGTGGAACCCAGCCACCCTAATCTCCACACAGCCTGCTTGCCCATGCTTTGCTTTCTTAACAAACGTTTATATAGCACTTTGTGCACTTTATGCCAGCATCAAATTAATCGATTCACAAATATTAATTCATTTAATGCAATCCTCATAAGAAGTCTATAGTTAGGTACTGCAGTTACCTCAATTTTATTGATGATAGAACTGAGGTACAGAGAGGTTTCCCCAAGGCTATACAGCTAGTAACAGTGGAAACCTGATCTGAGCCTGTATGCTTTACTATGATTTTGAAAAATGTTGAAATCAGAAAGCAAAATAAAATAATTTATAATGAGAAAAAATAACAAATTATAAAATAATTATGTTGGCTTCCCTCTTCCTCATATAAAAGAATAAAAAAGCAACATGCAAAATGTGGTTATTCCTCAGGAAGACTACTCTGATATCCAAGATGGTTACATTGTACTGAGTGACAGGGAAGATGTGGCACTTCTCAGGATGCCACCACAATGGGATTGTTTTCCTATATACAGGTCATGTTTTCAATGCTGAGGGTGGAAAGGTGGCTCACCAGGTCGCTGCCAGGCCTGCTTCAGTGATTCATGAAATAATAAAGCAGGGTTGGATGACTCACTTGCCCCTCATTACAGTTATATTCTCCTCCTCTAAGGGAGCCACATCAACGAGACTGTTTCTTATAAATATAACTGTATTTTTTGTCTGTGACTTAAATAACAAACATCATCTCCTTTCTGATAGCAAGTCCACTGTTCCCTTACCTTTCTTCTCAGACTTGAATAAGCTGATGAGGAAAGTATAGTAGAAAGAAGAACTTGTCAGCATATTGTCAGGTAAGTATAGAAATTACACCATATAAATAGCTGCCATGAATAATTTATTTGGAGGCTAGATGGCATTATTTGCACTGAACTGTGTACTTCATCAGTTTTTCTTCCTCTCTTCTGGGGCTTTTATGTGTTTGTGTTTTGTGTCATAATATATGTCAGAGGAAAAAGAAATAATCTGTTTAACAATCAAAATGCATTCCAACATGCCAATGAGCCTATCTTTATTCTTAGAAATTCAGTTTTTGTTGTTGACCTCTAGCCACTCATAGTAGAGAAACAGTTTAGTACAATAATTACTAGTTTTTTTCTTACTAACTTAAATGATACTGACTTTTTTTAAAGGAATTTTTAAAAAAATAGTAACAGTGGACCCATTTTACAAAACTATTTTTTTTTTTGAGAGGTTTTTGCTATTGGGCGCATGCGCTCACCAGGAAGACAGAGAGAGACAGAAACACAGAAAGCAAGAAAAGTGAGAAATCACCCCCAAGGGGGAATGTCCACACCGCAATCCCTTCTCCTCCATTCTCTTCTCAGGATTCTTGGGCATGACGCACATGTGCCCAGTGTGAGTTTAAGCCACTGGGTCCAGGAATTGAACCGCGGTTGGCTACATGGGAGATCAGCCACATAGCCATTATGCCAACTACTGGTCCCAACAACTTTTTACTCAGATTGAACTTCTTCCTCCTTCTTTCTATATATGCTGACATGTTCACAAAGTCTGTTCACAAGTCACTTAGTAGATGGAAACATTTTTGACAAGATCTATCTATGATAGAGTCTAATGAGTGAAAGACTGAGTATGTAATGAAAGATTTCACCTAGGAAATGGCATCAAAACTATGACAAGATTTGACAGAGCTTCTTTTTTTTTCCTTTGGAGAGGTTTTTTTTTTTTTTTTCTTGCTGTAGGGTGTGTGCGTTTGCCAGACAGAAAAAGAGAGACAGAGAGACAAAAAGTGAAAAATCACCCCCCAAGGGGGATGGCCATGCCGCAATCCCTTCTCCTCCATTCTCCTCTTGGGATCTTGGGCACACACGCACACGCACCTGGTGTGAGTTTTAAGCCACCGGGTCCAGGACGTGAACCGCAATCGACTACATGGGAGTCCAGCGATATAGCCATTATGCTAACTGCTGGTCCCAACAGAGCTTCTTGAAAGATATTGTAGGGCATTGTGATACTGACCAGAGTAAGAAGAGTTGGCAAAAGAAAAGTGGAAATTGGCTCTGAGAGGTCCTGAACGTATAACCAATAAGTATTTCTCCTTGTAAAAACGTTGAAGGGAAATCTCAAAACATAGGGTGGAAGTCATACGCATCTATGGGGACAAAATGACCACTCTGCACTTATTCTAGAAAAATGGAGGAAAAAAGGCTGTTATCTGACTTGTAGGAAGTGGTGGAGAGAAAAGCTCAGTGATAAGACGTGGAACCAACCCAAATGCCCCCATATGGATGAATGGATTGAAAAACTGTGGCACATATACTCTATGGAATACTATTCAGCCATAAAAAAAAAAACCTGAATTTTGACAGAAAGTAGAAGAATATGGGGAACCAGCAGTTAGCGTAATGGCTATGTCGCTGGACTCTCACGTAGTCGACCGCGGTTCGTGTCCCGGACCCGGTGGCTTAAAACTCACGCCGGGCGCGTGTGCGTGCGTGCCCAAGATCCCGAGAGGAGAATGGAGGAGAAGGGATTGCGGCGTGACCATCCCCCCTGGGGGGTGATTTCTCGCTTTCTGTCTCTATGTCTCTGTCTGTCTGGCGAGCGCACGTGCCCTACAGTGAAAATCTCTCAAAAGAAAAAAAAAAAAAAAAGTGGAAGAATATGGAAGATTTACTGCTGAGTGAAGCAAGCCAGGCTGTGAAGGAGAGACATTGTATGTCCCCACTTAATATATACCAAGTGTCTGCACTCTATGACTCAAACTGATGGGCTAAAGGATGTACAAACACAAGAGATGAGTGTGAATGCCAGATGTGGTATCTGTGGAGGAGTGGGGCCTGGGGAAGGACATCTGGAGGAGGGATATGGAGACAGAGCGTTGTCGGGACAGGGAGGTAGTATTGTTATATTTTGATCAACTGGACCGGGGAGAAATGTTCACATATTGAAATGTTCACCTTGTAAGCTAAATAATGTGATTGAATATATAAAAAATGTAAATAAATAAAGATAAAATTAAATTTAAAAAATAATATAATTGGTTTATCATAAAGGAAAATAATAGAATATTAATGTCTGCCAAAGTACATGATCTTTTTAATGATTAAAAAATTAAAAAGTTTATAAGCCTAGCTTGGAGTCAGATGGAATGAGTAGAAAGTAAGCCACTCTGTATAATAAATAAGGGGTAATTTGAGGGTTATGGATAGGGAGATGGGAGAAAAAAGAAAAAAATAGAGGGAGAAATGGACTGAGAGAGAAGGCTTAAGAAAATGGTTAGGGGCCTGCTTATTAAGAAATTCCCATTTGCAAAAAGGATTTTGAAGGATTTCAAAGATCAATGATGATACATATTTAATATTAAGTTGTTCCTTGTTCCAAATTGTTATGTACATTCTCGATAATGTCAAACCTTTCATACAAACCAGTCATATATAACAGAGGAACTTTAGGATGCAGCATGGAAAAGCAGTGTAGGTCCCTTGGGATTTCCCCTCTACTGGAATCCACTTGGGGAAGACACCAACCATTGAGGGAGTTGGTTGTTCAAGAATTCCATGATCCTTAGGGAAATAGGTGAAGGTGTGAGCAAATCTGATTGCTGTAGGTAGGAACTGACAGTAGCAGGAAAGCTGGTCCTGGTCTGTACTGATTCACCTTCAGTTTCTCTTGACCTACTAGAAAGGATGGGTTTTGAAACAGTTTAGGATGAGTCAGGGAAGGAAAGAGGGCATGGTTGATGTTTAAAACCTGTAAACACATATGTTATAGGAGGCAATGGTAGGAATGAGTGTACAAGACAATAGCCACATATCTTATTCATATAAATTAAACTTTATCCTGTAGATAAACTGAAATTTTCTTGAAAGGAAAATGACACCATCAGATTTCAGTTGTAAAATGAAAACTCAAACAGAGGTGGTGTCCCTCATGCACTGCCACTTGGCAGACTGAAGCTGCATGGACCTAAGTTCAGTTTCTGGTCCATCCTGAAGAGCCAGGCAAGGTGGTACATGCATGTGGTCCAAGCTACTTCAGAGGCTAAAGTAGGAGGATTGTGGTAGACATTGTCCAGAGAGGAAGAGAAAAAGAATGGGTAAAAGTGGCATGGGTGGAGGGGAAGGAAGGAAGGACGGAAACTCAGATACTAAGATTGAGATCGAATAGGAAAAGTAGGTAAGCACAGTTGGGAAGCAAAAGGAAGAATCCAAGGAGAGATGACAAACTAGGAGAGAAAAGGGAGAAACCGAGAAGAGGCAATAAATTAGGCATGTCAAAGACAAACAGATAAGGTGGCTGATTAATTTAAACATGGAGGGAAATTGCTTGAACAATTTGTCACTAACCACATATAAAAAGTGTAGTAAAAAAACAGTAGAACAGTAGATTTAGTGGACAAGAGAGCTAAGTTTGAGATATATGAGGGTTCATTCCAATTAAGGTATCTAATGGTCAGAAGAATATGCATCTGGAGTGCTGTGATGAGGTAGGGTTTCTTTTTTATATAGAACTATGTGACAATATTCTCTTTCTCTTTTTTTTTCTTTTCTTTTAGTTATTTATTAATTATTTATGTATTTATATTATTTTTTATATCACATTTAATCACTCTTGACCCCAGATTTGGACCTAGAGGCTTTCAAATATCCAATGGTCAGTAACTTTATTTTCATTAATTTTTCTGCTAATATAATAGGGAAATGAGTCATTATATTTCATTTATTTTTGTAAAAGAATAAAACCATGTGAAATAAAAATGTCCCTAGAAAATACAGGATATATGGTCATATGGTCATTTTATTTCCATGTCATCTATTTCAAAAAGAGTCAATGCAATTTACAATGTTAAACCATAGCTTAGCTATTAAAAGACTACTTGAGGATCAGTTAGAGGGACCAGCAGATGGCGTGATGGTTACATGACTGGACTCTCTCGACTGTGGTCCGAGTCCTGGACTCAGGGGCTTAAAAAAGCATGACGAGCATGTGTGCATGCATGCCCAAGATCCCAAGATCCTGAGAGGAGAATGGAGGAGAAGGGGTTGCAGCGTGGCCATTCCCCTTGGGGGCAAATTTTTGCTTTCTGTCTGTTGGTCTCTCACTGTAGTGTAACCACACCCTATAGCAAAAA
The DNA here is from genome assembly GCF_000334495.1 of Tupaia belangeri chinensis. NCBI lineage: Eukaryota > Metazoa > Chordata > Mammalia > Scandentia > Tupaiidae > Tupaia > Tupaia belangeri. Next base: position 2,153,299 of record NW_006205117.1, on the reverse strand, counting down.
AAAAAAAAAAAAAAGGCAATTAGAAGAAAGAGAAGAGAATATAAATAATTAAGTATTTGAAATTAGCCAAAAACACCAATAAAAGTCCAAATTAACTTGTGGTTTATACTAAAATAAAAAGGGGCAAAAGAATATTGAATCATAGTTGCAAAGTATTTTATAAAAAGAAAGACTTGTATTAATTTAGAGAGAAACATTTCCTAGTACAAAAATCTATCAGGAATCTATTACATAGACTTTTATATGAAGGAATAACAATCAAAAATGGTTTTTATCAAAACTACAGAAATATTCTTGAAATGGATGCTTCCTGCATTGGCCCTATTTAAAAGCTAAGGATATCATATTACATCCAAACAGAAGGTATTTTTCTCAGAACTCTAAGATGTTATCAACCAATAAGGCATGGAGTCAGGGAGGCCAGCAGGTGGTGTAGCAGTTATGTTGCTTGACTCCCACATGATCTACCGCAATTGAGTCCTGGACCCAGTGGCTTGAAACTCACGCCAGTGGTCTGTCCATGTGTGCCCAAGATCTGGGTAGGAGAACGAAGAAGGGATTGCAGTGTGGCCATACCCCATGAGAGGTGATTTCTCACTTGCCCTCTCACTGTCTCTGTCTCTGTCTCTCTCTCTGTGGTGAACCCATCTGCCCTAAGGCAAAAACCTCTTTTTTAAAAAAAGGAAAAGGAGTCAGAATTTTCTGGAGTAGTAGGTAGTTAACCTGTTTCTCTATCAAATATTTCACGTATTTTCTTTTTTAAAAATTGCCTGAGAGCTTATGAGCTTGCCAAAGAGAGAGAAAGTACACTCCAGTGGGGTGTGGTTACACTACAGTCCTTTTCCAACATTTCTCCTTCCCTTCAAGACTTTAAGCACTCACACCCAGTATTTTTTCAAGTCACTGGGGCTGGGTCTTGAACTGTGGTCAACCATGTAGGCTCTGACTCCCAATATTCAGTGCTTACCCTCTACAGTATGGGATCAGCCAACATATAGGGTATTTTCAAGCATACTTTGGATAACATTGCTGAATCTCCCTTTTATAGTTAAGTTCTCTGATAACTGCCTAGATTATTGATATTCATGGAGAGACATAAGAATTAAAATATGAGTTTATTTTGGTGCAAAAAAATTGAAGTTCATGCCTAAATTTTTCATAATAAGTATTCTCCGTAAGTGTTTGAAGACCCCTCATATAATGACGTTATATTTCATTGCTGCCTTCACTGGGCACATTCAATACTATCCCTTTTAAAATTCTGCTGGATAAGGTCATTTAGTGATGCCTATTTAAATAGCAGGGAATGCCAGGAAGTGCAAGTATTCTCATGGTTAATTAGATTATGCTAATGCTACTGAAAATAATCTGCCAATGTGCTTGCTATTTTTCCTAATGCTCTAATTTGGCCCAAACAAGTTTCTCATATATGATGTTTCATAGAACTGTTGTCAATTATAGTATTAAAATGCCATCTGAGACAACCTGTAAATGGATCCTAGTAATGCTCAGAAGGCTGTCCAATTGATATGCAGAATCTTTCAGTCATTCTTTCTCTGTTTTAATTAGATTTTACCAGGTGGTTCTTACCCCAAAACTGGACCAGAATTCTAAGAAATATGTTCTTATACATAATAGTAGGTTAAAAGCCAAACCTTAATGGGAAATGAAATTGTTCTGATTGGTCTATCTATATGGTTAGCAAACTCTTTGTTATTGGAAAGTCAGCTAAGAAAGGATCTTATGGGACCAGCCGTTAGCATAATGACTATGTCTCTGACTCCCATGTAGTTGATTGCGGTTCGCATCCCAGACCCAGTGGCTTAAAACTCATGCCAGGCGCGTGTGCGTGCGTGCCCAAGATCCTGAGAGGAAAATGGAGGAGAAGAGATTGCAGTATGGCCATCCCCCCTGGAGGGGATGATTTCTCACTTTCTGTCTTTCTCTGTCTTTCTGGAGAGTGCACACACCCTGTAGCAAAAACCTCTCTAAAGAAAGAAAGAATAAAAGAAAGAAAGAATCTTGTAACCTTAGATATAGAGAAATTAACTTTCTAAAAGTAGGTCCCTTCTTTTCCTTGTGCTATTCCCATTCCCTCAACTGAATTTTTCCATTTCATGCCCTAATCTTTAAAGAAAATCAATTCCAAACTGTGGAGTCACCAAGTTCATCATCACCTCTTTTTTCCCCTTAAGTTTACTTATTCCACAAGAGAGAGAAAGCCACCTGCAACAGGGTCCTCATGCCATGATCCATCTCCAGCTTCAGCCAGTCAGGAACACAGGCATGCACATGTACACTTGTACATCTGGCACATACAGGGAGACCTTAGGATGCAAACTTGGGGCCTTCATATGTAACTCCAGCATGACAGAGGATTGTGTGCTACTGAACCACCATGCCAACCTCATGCCATATCTTAAAGTTCTGTAAGACAAAGGGCCTTAAGAAGTTCACTGAAAATTGCAGTATAACTGACAGCTGGAGAAAAGCGTGTACAGGGCAAACCTGAACCTCTGTTCTCAGGGTTGGCTAAGCTCTGATCATCTCAAACCTGTTGCTGAGTGCCAAGGCCATTTGTGCACAAATAGTAAACGCACAATGTACCGTCTTGAACATTACACCTCATTCCAACCACAGGAAGGTTAAGAATCAGGCAATGTGCTGATGTTGTGTTCCTGGACGGGATAACCTCATTGACTTGATATGATGAAAACCAAATCCAGGAAGTGATGGAAGGTCAAAATGTATTAGAACCCCTGATTTAGCAGGTAGGTGGAAACTTTGATAAACTAGCTTCATTGACTTTGTATGGATTTTCTGCAGCTGGAGAACATAAGTGAGTTCATCTCTGGCAAAACTGGGGCTAATTTTACCCTTGAAGATGCTTAGAAGAGTGAAGAATGTTTTTATAAACTAGATACAAGCATTTTTAGCAGCCAATAAATTGGAAGCAGAGATAAAGCAGAGTGAGATGAGCTGAGAGCAGAGGAGCTATCCTTCCTTGAGTAGCAGTTCAAACTCATATTCCGTTTGTCACCATTTGGATGTGACTTCCAGCAGCTGAGCTCAATGAGCAAGCACGGCACTAAGCAATGCTCTGTCTCTCTGAATGGCATCAGCAGGATGAGGCAGCCATGCGACCTTTTGTTTTAAGCCAATTTTATCACAGAAGGAATAAGAAACTCTTCCTATAAAACTCTAGTCAGCCCTTATTTCAAGACAGAAAAATATGTATATGAGATCTAGGAATTCCTTTTCTCTTAGTCAGGGTGTTGCCATGCCATGATCCTCTTGCCTCTGCCTCAGCTTTCTAACTGGGACCATAGGCATGTGCCACAATGCTTAGCTTCTTTTTATACAGTCTCACTGTGTTGCTCAGACCATACTTGAGCTCGCTATCCTCCTTGCTCAGCCCCTCTAGTTGCTAGAATTACTGGTGCATGCCACCATGCTCCACTTTTAGGTTGGATAAAGAATCCAACTGGGCCTCCCATATAGTTCCAACCTACAGAACATCTTAACAGTGGCACACTCCAGTGTAACTAAGCCTAGGAATCCCCTTTTTATCAACCTCCATCCCCCTCCACCCCATCAGCCATAATATAACCAGAGTTTTTAACCTTTACCTTCCCTTAACCCTCTTGCAAAGGAGTGGTATATTTTTATTGGTCACCAAATACTTTCACTTCCTTTCTTAGAAACTGTCATGTTAAACTGTTGCATGACAGGATAAGTAATCAGGAGCTAGATGCTGTCACAACAGTAAAACATGACACTCCACGAGGCTGACCCATGTGGGAAGGTTCCATTTCGCATCCAGAGACCTGCCTGAGTATGCTGGGAGAAGGCATGCCCGTGATCTGGGGCTGAGCGAAGCTGGGAGTGGGCCACAGTGTGAAGACCCAATTGGAATGCTCTCTCTCTTTCTCTCTCTCTTTCTCTCTTTGTCTCTCTCATTCATGGAATAAATAAAATTTTAAGAATACATAATCAGAGACATGTGATGTTAATAAATAGAAGAATTATTATTCTGAGATTATGCAAATAGCTGTCCTTCAATTTCCCATGTCAAGAATGCTATTAATTCCTTTATTAACGGAAATAAAGATAGTGGCAAAAGAATTAGACCTTTTACTAAAGAAGTGTTTTGCACATCTGCTTTGAATGCTAAGTATTGATGTATATATTTACTTATTCCTGCAAACTCCATATGGGAAGACATTCTTACCCAAGTTATACAATAGATATATTATAAAGTTATAATATTCTTACCCAAGTTATACAAAAGATATATTATAAATATATCTTTTTTTTTCACTTTTACTTTTTGCCAGAGAGCACATGTGCTCACTAGAGAGAGAAAGAGAGTGAGACAGAGAGAGCAAAAAGGAAAATAGAAAGCAACCCCATGGGGAATGGTCATGCTGTAATCCCTTCTCTTCCATTTCTCGCCTTTTGTCAGGACTTTAGGCATGTATGCATATGCATGCACCTAGTGTGTTTTCAAGCTATGGGATCTGGGACTTGAACCAAGCAGTTGTTGGTCATGTGGGATTCAGATGCCTAAACTACCAAGCCATGGACTAGCCCTATAGAAATACTTTTTGATGATGATGATCTTCTTGGTTATCCTCAAGTAATCTAAGCCACAGATATCTATTCTAATGTCAGTGGTCAATTGTTTCTTTTATATTTTTTATAAAAATCTCCAAATTTAGAGAATATTAGATTTGTATTTTATTTAAACCATTGAAACTAAGAGAACTCTCTCATCCCTAGGTTTGTGTTTATATAGCTAAATTTCAGGAAAGAAGTTGTAGGCACAGTTAATATTTCGCATAATTCCTGAAATGCAGCATTTTGCATTTAGCAGCACAAGGTTTGTATGCCCTTGTATCTGACTCACAGCACCTGCTTTAACTAGACTAACTTGGGACACCACAGCTGGGAGTGTTAAAATGGGGACTAGGGTTGACTTCCTATAGTTTGCGATGGGAGGAGAGGAAGGATTCAACTGAGATTCAGCCATATACGTGGGACAGTTCATCCCACAAGAAATATGGATTATGTGAAGATGAGGAAATATGGGCAGGAGCGTACCTAGAAATAAGAAAACAATTTAAAGGGAATTTATTCTTGTGGGTTCTTTCTACCATGTAATATTTTTATTGATTTGTTGCTATATTCTAGAGATTTTTCTAGACAATGGATGATAAAAGTAGCAAAACAAAACCAGGATCTCCTCTTTTTAAGGCGTTTCAATCTAATAGAGAATCAAATAATCACATAAGAAAATTGTTGATAAATGCAAAGAAGGATGGAGAGGTATGAGAGAGTATCATGGAGAAGGAAGGAAGGAATACGACATGACACAGGAGCTAAACCTGAAGGCTGACTGGGGGAAGAGAAATGCTGTTTGCCATTGAAGATCTCATAAAGGTCAGTTCTGTCATGGGTCTGAGCTCAAAGTCACTGAAACATGTGAGAGATAAATAGAAGAGGTGAAAAGAGGGACAGATTAAGAAATTATAGAAAATGAGGAGCCCACCTTAAATCCTTAGTTTACATATTATTAAGTGCTTTGAAGAGTTTTCATCCTGTTCATGAGAATCAGATATCTGTCCTTAGGAAAATGTATGAAATAGTTCAGAATATTTTCTTTCATGTTAGAGGGACCAGCCTGGTGGAGCCTAGGACTCATCATGTCAGAGTATATTATGCACTTTTATTTTTTACTCTCTGGAACTTTAGTCAGATGCGATTGGAGAGATGATGAAGATGAAAGTCTATGGCAGGTTTATTTGTGTGCATCATCATGAAGCACAGTTAGTTCCTTCTTGAAAAATTTATTAAAGATGATGTCCATTCTGTCACCTTTGGTCTTTGGTGTTCATAATAGAAAGAAGGAAGCATAAGTACATTATTTAGGTTGAATTCTGATCAGTTCAGAAGGGTAGAAAAGATTGTACTGGGTAGAAAAAGATTCTTTATGAGCCTTTCTTCCAAAGACTTTTGAGAAAGACTCTAAACCCTGTGATTGAGTCTGTTTTGTATTATGACTTGGTGTAAAATAAATGGTTGACTTATTTATTTGGAAGATAGAGTTTGTGTATTTTTAAAAATAAGCCCTGGAAATATATTTCATAAAGGAATTGCTTAATGTTTTGAAGGTTTGGTTGTTATATCATGATCTAAGGGCTTAATAGAAAAGAATGAACTCAGTTATACCACCAAGAAGAATTTTAGAGCTGTGTATAATTTGGATAGATAAGGTAATAGGAAGAGGGTAAAATAATTTTGCCTCTGGCCTCTGTGAATGAGATCTTGGCTATAAGACTATTAGTTTCCAGGTCCAGATTATTTTTCTGGATAAGAATAAGAGGATCAGTTTAGATGCTTTTAAAATATCTCCTCCAATAAAATGGAAAAGGCATCTTGTTTTAGGTATAGTTTAGATACAGAAGTATTCTTATGGCTCTCATAAGATAAAAATTTTTAACAGGTCATTATTAGTTAGAGTTTACATGTATTGAATATTGTGTTCTAGCCCCTTTGCAGGTCTCTTATACTGATTATTTTATTTAGTCCTTATCATAACTTTATGTGGTAGGTTCTACTTACATGATGGGGAAACAGGTATAGAGAGATTAGAAAATTCCATTTAAGATTGAGTGGAGGAACCAGCAGTTAGTGTAATGGCTATGTCACTGGACTCCCACGTAGTCAACCACGGTTCGCGTCCTGGACCCGTTGACTTAAAACTCACACTGGGCTTGTGTCAGTGCGTGCCCAAGATCCTGAGAGGAGAATGAAGGTAAAGGGATTGCAGCGTGGACACCCTCCTCGGGGGTGATTTCTCGCTTTCTGTCTCTCTGTCTCTCTCTCTCTCTGTCTGGTGAGCACACGCACCCTATAGCAAAAACCTCTCCAAAAAAAAAAAAAAGATTGAGTGGATAATTCTGGACTAGAGCTCTGGTTGCTGACTCCTGGAACCATGTTCTTAAACACTATAGCATACTGCTGTTCATCCTTGGAGTCTAGTATTGTATCATCTATATTGTAGATCTTTATTGGATGATAGAGAAATAAAAACCAAACAAGGTAATTGAATTCAATTAGATTATGTTGCAAATGAAAAAATAAAGTAGAGACACTTCCAACAAAAATAAAATATGGTCCAGTTGCAGTGGTGCAGGCTCACTCACTAAGACATTGCTCCACTCACTGGGAAACTCCAGTTTGTTTCCTGGTCCAGTGTAAAGGCTTGGCCTGGTGATAGTTGCCTGTAACCTCAGCAGCTTAAGAAGAATGAAACAGGTAGTTTAGGAGCTCAAGGCTGGCCTGGGAAATATTACAAGACTCTATCCAAAAGAGGCAGGCTTGGCGGTGCATGCCTGCAGTTCCAGTAACTCCACGAGGCTAAGGCAGGAAGATTGTAACATTGCACATCCATGTCTTAAAAATAAGTAAATAAATAGTAATAATAAATAGTAAAATTTAACACACACACCTACACATACCCCAAAACCACTTAAAAAGGACCCCATATAAATTCAAAATGGTTGAAAAGCTTCTAGAAAAGGTATTAGGCAGATGGATTTCTTCTCAAAGAAGAGTCTCATGTTTGGAGGGAAAGAAAGAGACAAACAGAAAGATAATTATACTCCAGGATATTCCTTTAATCCAGGAATCTGGGAGCTGGTGTATCAAAGCTGCAAGGAAGGGAACACCACAATCAGATGAGGCTCCTTTAACTGGCACAGCCAGCTATGGTCCATCTCAGAGCAAATGAATCATCTCCTTTTCCTTCTGCCCTGCAGCTTGGCTTGAGTGTTGAACCAGTAAAAGCTTTGGGGGTTGTAGCACTCACAGGATAGTTTACTATAGATCATGGTATAGAATTACATCACTGAACCCTCTTTAGGTAATGACACCCCTGGCTAGGACTCCTATCAGACACCAGCCATCAGGTATGACATTGCTATAGCCAGACTACAAAGTAACAGTGAAAGAATCCTGAAAAGGGCAAGGGGATAATTGCATCCCTTCCAAGGAGAACTTCAGGCACTCTGCCAAGTAAAGGTTAAGATAAGTTAATGCTACAGCCAGAGCAAGAACAAGCCACAAGCATTTGCTGCCGCTCACACTCCTTGCCAACAGATGCATTCTGTCAAAACCACACTCCAAATGGGCTTGCTAATAATCATTTAGCTGTGCTATTGGCAACTCATCTCCTACAATAGCATCTTGATCAGCCAGCCTGTGTGACCCAGAACTGCCTTCCTGGTGCACTAGGTTTTCCATCCTAGATCACCAGTCCCAAGAGACTGGCTGACCCTTGTTTTGCCTTATCTAAGCTGCTTGAAGGTTCTACTTGAAATCAAGCAAAGGGCTCTCAAACTCACTATGGGGTCTGTATGTCAGTGTGCTTTGAATATCATTGTATAAGCCTTCTAAGCAGGGCTTTCCATCAAGCATATTAGATGACTGAGCCCTATAAACTCGCTCTTATTGTAAGCCAAAATTTAGAATAGCTCAATTCAGCAACATTTTTAGTCTACCAAACTTGGACAGCACAAATGAAAATTAAATCTTATTTCATCTCTTTCTCCTAATTCTTTTCCATAGAAACATTTCTCTAACAATTTCCAAATATTTTCATACATGTGCATACATAGATATGCTTTTTATGTAAATTTATTCAATTTATATTGGGGTCTTTTTCTCTCGCCTTTTTTTTTTGGTTTTTTTTTTTTTTTTTAACATTTTCACCATTAGGTGTGTGTGCTTGCCAGAGAGAGAGAAAGAGAGAGAGACAGTAAAAGGGAAAGTGAGAAATCATTTCCCAGGGGAGATGGCCACACCACACCACAATCTCTTCTCCTCCATTCTCCTGAGATTTTGGGCATGTGTGCACTCACATCCAGTGTGATTTTCAAGCCAGAGCTCAAACTGTAGTAAGCCATGTGGAAGTCCACTGCCTTAACCAGTATACCACCTGCTGACCCCTTTTCTTATCCTTTTGAAAACTACCTTATTAACTTGATGGTTTTATGTTTGCCATTATAGGGACATACAAAATTTATTTATCCAATCCTCTCTGTTTCAAATTTATGCTATTACAAACATTGTTGCAATGAAAGTCATTATATAGGTATCTTTTTGCATAGTCAAATATATTTATAGATCAAATTCCCAGAAATATAGTTGTTGAATTTAAGGTTTATGCATTTTAAGTTTTGATAAACATTATCAAATTGCTCTCCAAAGACATTGCTACTTACACTTCCACCAACAGCATATGAAATTGTTCACTTTTCCTGATACTTAATCCATCCCTCCAACTTTTATAGGAAATTGTTTCTTTAGGTAAACACTTCTATGTAATACCCAGTACGAATATATTGAATGTAACACCATTTATATTTCCAGTATTCTAATGATGGGAATTTATGTTTTTTTAATTATTTATCATTATTTTTATTTACTTAGTTGCTCTTACATACAGTACTGCAATGAACATATTTGAGGGTTTGGTTTTTTTTGCTTTTTTTTTTTTTGGTCTGAGAACTTCTCTAATGCATATGAAATTCTGGGTCAGAGGGACTAAACATCTTTAGGATTACTTAGGAATGCTATTTTGAGGGGGCTGGATAGAGATACAGTGGTAAAACACAAACGTGATCATCAGATAGGAAGGTTCCTGGTTCAAGCCTGGAAACCTCCCTGAGGACTGGGCACATGCTTATCTATGATCCAGGGCTGCCTGAGGACCGAAGGTGGATCAAAGCAATTTTTAAAAGCAGAACCTGTCTGAAAGATGTTCTGCTTTTAAAAAGTGCTTTTTAAAATGCTAAGACAAGTGTCAAGACCCTTGAAAGTGCTGTCTCTCCCTTTCTTCTCTCCCTCTGTGTTTCTTGGTAATGGAAGAAATAAATAAATAAACTTTAAAAGTATGAGGTCAGCAGGTGGCATGGTGGTTAAGGCACTGGACTCCCACATGGCTGACTAGGGTTCAAGTCCCCGAACTGGTGGCTTACTTTCTCACTTTCCCTCTCTCTCTCTCTCTCTGTCTGCATCTGTTCAAATTTAAAAATAATAATAATAAATTAAATTAATAAATAACTTAAAAAATAGATTTGAAAAATAATAGCCATACCACTTTGAGCCTATTTATTCTCCCACCAGGAGTGCCTTAGTAATGTCTTTATTCAACGTTTTCCACAGTACTTAATAGTGTTCAAATTAAAATATGTTTGCTAATCTGATGGGGGCAAAATTGCTTCTTATTGTCTCTGCTTTTCTTCCATTACTAAGGCAACTATACATCTTTTAATGTATTTATTGACTATTTGCATGTCTTGTTCTGTTTCCATCCTTCACTCCCCTCAGATCAAAAGAGGTAAGCCTCCTTGTTGTCTTCAGTGCTAGCAGGTAGGTTTTTCTCTAAGTCACTCCTTCCCAGAGGATGTACACTGTGGGGATGCTGCATGAATGCTAGCATCTTCATTCACAGCTCACTTGCTGGTTTCCTGTATCCCCTGTGTTTCTGCTATACATTTACAAATACATGGGTTCTATTTTCTTTTGTTTTGTAGGTTTCTTTTGCTTTGTAGGTTTCTTTTGTTTTGTAGGTTTATTTTGTCTTGTTTTGTAATGGATATTTGTCCAAGCTATTCCTGGAAGTGGAAGCCCCTTGAATTTACTGGTAGATTATTATAAAATTCTTATAGAATTCAGTAAATGATCCAGCCTAGTTACTGATATCTCTAAGAACACAGCTGCATAACTGTCTGAAAGATGTTCTGCTTTTAAAAATTGCTTTTTAAAATGCTAAGAGAGACAAAAGAGTTTAACTCCTCTCTTGATGGCACAAGGGAGGGAAAAGCACAATTCAACAGAAAAATGAAATATGCAGAATTCAGTGCATAAATGATTCAGTGCTAAACGTATAATAGCACAGATGTAAGAGTAAGTTGCAATGTTACTAGGGGAAATGTACTACTCAGGGGAGATTTCTGCTGATTTGAAATAGTATGAGGTGAGAGGGAACCAAGGAAGTCATGAGGGAAATTCAGCACTTACATGTATTATTAATTTTGGCATCATTTGGCTCATTTTCTCTGTAACAACTACGTAAGTTTTAAAAAGTACATACATGGCTACTTCTTGGAGGCATTAAAAACAATTCGTTGGTTAAAAGTAAAGCAACTTATAATAGCAAGCACTTCAATTGTAAGATCTTTTCTCTGATAAAAGTAACTAATTCACCTCATATGTATTTTAATATCCTCAAAAGGACACCAAAAAATAAATATCAAAAATATCATAATATTTAAAATTAAGTATCATTTGTTTTATTACAGTCTTTGTTGAGATAAATATTGATGTATATAATCTGATAGAATTTAGTAATAAAAACTGAGTGCTGCATCCTTCTTAAAAAATAACTATGCAGTCCAATTTGGGTGTCACAGGCAGTAGGATGCCATGACATGTTACTGGGCAAAGAAGGAAATTCTGGGTTTCAGATCCTGGGTTGACCTGAGTACTCCTTTGGTCTTGACTGGTGAGAATGCTGAGTGTCGGGCTGATTACAACATAACAAATCCCTATCAGGAGCTCTCTCTTATCAACAAATAAACTTTAAAAAAGAATTCCACCAAAGTAGGGCTATATTTTTTTAATAGTAAATTATCCACATAGAAGATAATCTTAACTCATTTTCTGCATAATCCTAATCAATATTACTCTCTCTCTTTAAAATGGTTTTTGCCATAGGGTACATTTGCTTGCCAGCTTGCCAGAGAGAGAGAGAGAGAGAGAGAGAAGGAAATTGAGAAATCACACCCCAGAAGAGATGGCCATGCCACAAGCTCTTCTCCTCCATTCTCCTCTTGGGATTTTGGGCATGCATGCACATGCACCCAGCATGATTTTCAAGCCACCAGGTCCAGGACTTGAACTACAGTAGGCCATGTAAGAGTCTAGCACCTTACCCACCACACCACCTACTGGCTCTAGTATTGTTGCCTCTTATTGCAGACAGTAAGAAAGGAATGGCTTCTTAAAGCTGAAGTCATAGACCCCAAAGTAGGAAATTAGAGAACCAGACATATCCTTATCCTTTTCTAGTACTGTTCCTTTGGGTATGTTTCCTTAGCTCCTATGAAAACAAACATGACTAATGGAATTACTGAGGTCTGTGGTCAGAGCACATGCCTGTTGGGAATTAGAAGCAGTGCTGGCACCATTACCTCAGAATTTATTGCTATAACCAGGTGAGAGGAAACTTTCCCCAGTTCGACTTCATTCTTAGAGGTCCTGCAGCCTTAGGGGTCCTGGTCATTATGAACCAATAGCAAGAGGGCAGGTCTATCCTTATGGGGAAAAATCTTTTTATTTTGTGCAGTGCTCTCACTGGTCTTCTAAATGTGCAGATATGTATTTTAGGTCAAAAGGAATGAACACAGTGACTTGGCTTATGGTGAAATAAGTTCAAGAGTGTAAGACATAGAAGTTAACTATATCAAGCAGAGTCAGAATTTTAGTATCTTCTAACTACTTCTAAGTTACAGAACCAGAAGACATGATTTTCCATGTACTATTTACTGAGACAGGTAGTGGTAGTGAGAGTAAGGGGGTGTTTGAGGCTTCTGTAAAATCACACACCTTGTATCATACCTTAACAGAGTTCTCTGAACTACAAACCAGATAACCTAATTTCTGTATCTTCAGATGGACTTATACTCCCAAAATCTAGACTGCTGTTTTCTGGTAGTTGGAGGTGAATCAAAACCAAGCAACTGAAATTTTAATTCTAGAGTTAAAGGACTATAAAATTCAAAACAAATTCATCCCAAGCAAATGCTCTGATTTTCTATTGCGCTTCACTTTCTCGCTGCTCAATATTTTCGTGTTTCAATGATTAGAATTAAAGTCCTTGATTCTAGGACCCCTTTACAAGCATCGAAAGAAAGGTAAACCCCCAAAAAAAGTAAAAAAGAAAAAAAAAAACACTGCATTTCTTCCCACTCCTGCATGCCTTAATAACTGATGATATATCGTACATTTTCTTCCTCTCCTCTCTCTCTCTCTCCTTTTTTTTTTTCTTATATTCTCTTCTAAGCCTTAAGTTAATTTTGGTTTGGTAATAAATTTATATTGCTGTTAATATGCAAGATGATCTCTGAACTAATTCTTCTATGACTTTTATGCAAATAAAGTACTTTTATCATGTCTTTCCTATATTAAATTTATTTGGCATTTATTGCTAATTAAGCTCTTGTTAATAGAATTAACAGTGATATATTTTCTCAGACTTTTGTAAAGTGGCAATCTGTGAAGTATAAAATGGAAAAGTAAGACTTGTTTAGGTTGGTTAATTTAATACAAAAATCATAGGCTTAGGATCTTGAGAAATAAAAGTCAATAATGTCAAATAACTATTTTATTACAACGTAAATGTATGCTTTAGACTTGAATTTTGGAAAGCATTACATAGTTTTAAGTGAAAATTATTGCTTTATTTTCTTATGTAGTTTTTTAAAAATAATTATTTATTTTTATTTATTATTCATTTATTTTAATTTGATTGGAGGGAGACACAGAGAGAGAGACACACAGAGAGAGAGAGAGAGAGAGGAAAAGTGAGAAAGCAAGCCATCAGGTCCAGCATTTGAATCTTGGTCAGCTATGTGGAGTATCCAGAGCCTTAACCACCACACGACCTGCTGGTCCCCTCTTATGCTATGTTTTATTTTTTTTTCTTTTTCTTTTTATTTCTTTTATTGGAGAGGTTTTTGCTATAGGGCACATGCACTTGCCAGAAAAACAGAGAGAGAAAGCAAGAAATCACCCCCCGGGGGGATGGCCACACCACAATCCCTTCTCCTCCATTCTCCTCTTGGGATCTGGGACATGCACGCACATGCGCCCAGCATGAGTTTAAGCCACTAGATCCGGGACTCGAACTGCAGTGGACTACATGGGATGCCAGCGATATAGCCTTTATACCACTACTGGTCCCATGCTGTTTTAAAAATAGTTTATAGTAATGCCTATTCTTTTACAAAGATAATTCTATGGTAATTTAATGGATTTTTAAGATAATTGGAGGCAATCTAAGTGTTGTACAACCAAAGCTGAGACACACTGATGTAATGCAGACTTAAACATACCAAGAAAAGTGCTGATCTTCACTTCTGGCCATGATAGAGTCACCAGTGTAAGACTGATCATCTCTGTTTAAACAATTACACAGCAGGAAATAATACATATGAGGCAACATTTTCAGGCCTTGACTAATAGACACAACAGAAACATGATCCTTGATAGAAAGCACACACACAAGGTTAGATTCACACTTTCCCAGCATTCATCCCAGGGATAAGTCAGGCTGAACATGCTGAACACACCCATGGGCCCCGATCTTGGCTTGCTGAAAATCTGGGGTGGAGGGGTGGATGGGCTGGGAGTGTAGTAAAGTGAGGCTCCGCCCAGAGTTCTCTTTCTCTCTCTCTCTTTCTCTCTTTTTGGTTTCTCTTAGAAGAAAGTAAAGAACTTTTAAAAATTTAAAACAGAGCAAAGCAAAGTAGACATGTCTGAAAATTGAAGCACTGATATAGATAAAGGCTTGGAATCACCTCAGTAAATGGAGATGAAAAGGACAGAGATTAAAGCAGCCAGAGTAAGACTGATAGCTATAATCGGCGCACTGATCCTCTGTAAGAATATCTGGTGTTCCCGAAGTATGGAACTCAATAAATGAAACAGGAAATAATGAAAGGTAAAAATAAGAACATTCTCTCAAATGAAGAAATACCTGAAATTCCCATCCAAAGGCCACACAGGTTCCAGCAAAAATGTATTCCAAGCATTCAACACTAAGCGGAGCAGGATAATTTGAAGGCAAATCATCAACCCCAAAGCATATCATGAAGGTTTTGGTTTTTATTTTATATTAATTAATTAATTTATTTATTATTTATTTATTTATTTTGGCCAAAGGATGCATACCCTCACTGAGACACAGAAAGAGAAGGCAAGCAAGAAAGCACTTGCTTCCCTTACCTCCCCACCCCCACCACCATGAGGATATGGCCAGGCTCCAGTCCCTTCTCCTCTATTCTCCCTCTCCTCTATTTCTCACTCTTTTTAGAATTTTGGACAAGTGCACATGCACTTGGGCTGTTCAAGCCACTGGGTCTGAGATTCAGCTACACAGTTGACCATGTGGGATCCAGCCATTTTAATCACCATGCCACTGACTAGCCCAGGAAGGTATTTAATTTCAGGCATCCAGGCACAATAAGAAAAGTACCTATAAAGGGGAAAAATAAATTGGCATAAAATTTTCATGCACAAATATTCAATCACAGAAGGTGATGATGCTGTGTTCACCAAGCTCCAAAGACAATAACTCATTGGCTAAGACTATCATATTCAGCCAATATGTTATTCAAATGGAATCGTTCTGAAGCATTTAAGTATTTAAGAAATACAAAGCCTATATGTTCTTCTTGAAAAATTGCTTGACCACAACTCTAGCAAATTAAGAATTAAACAAAATGAAGAGATTTTTAGAAATGGAGAAGCTTAGAAAAGAACACTAACTAAAGCCTGAGAGTAACTGGAGCAAGAACAATGTGTGAAAAGTGCTGTGTGTTATCACACGGTGACCTGAGGGTGGAGACTGATGTGTTTGTGTGACACTAACATTTTTTTCCCCTTCAGCTGCTGAGTTATAGGATTTCTGTGACAAGGGCAAGGAAATAAAGAGGGGCAAGCAAACTGGTTGTACTGACAAGAAAGACATTGTTCCTCAGCCAAATAGAAAGGAAGCAAATTCATGAAGGAAGAAATTTTGTTGTTTAGGAAAGTGTAAGAACTGTTGCCATAAGAATAAAAACGTAACCAGGTGGGGACCAGATGGTGGCTTTGCAGTAAAACACAGTGTTCTGAGAGGTGGACCCACACGGCTTTGTGTCTGGAGATTTTCCTGGGTCCAGTAGGCACCATGTGCTCATGATGGGAGCTGGTCGAGCCGGGGGTGGTTTGTGGTGTCAAGATCCTGTAGGGATGCTATCTGTCTCTCTCACTTTGGGAATAAATACATTTTTAAAAAGGCAAGGTGAAAGGTCAGGTTATGGGCAGAGTTCAATAGTTTCTTTTCTTTTTTCTTTTTTTTTGAGAGGTTTTTGCTATAGGGCGTGTGCGCTTGCCAGACAGACAGAGAGACAGAGAGACAGAAAGCGAGAAATCACCCCCCCAGAGGGCATGGCCATGCCGCAATCCCTTCTCCTCCATTCTCCCCTCAGGATCTTGGGCACGCATGCACATGTGCCTGGCATGAGTTTAAGCCACCAGGTCTGGGACTCGAACCACAGTTGACTACATGGGAGTCCAGCAACATAGCCATTATGCCAACTGCTGGTCCTGAGTTCAATATTTTCAAATAGACAAAAATTACTATGTAAGATTCAGGAAACTGGTTTAAAGTGACAATAAATTTTGGCCAAGACTATGCAAGTACATTGGTAGTTTATGGGTAATAGTTGGGATGAAAGGTGGTAAAAGCTCTTTGAGACTGGCTTGTTAGATCATTCACAAGGACAGCGAAACTGCCTGCAACGAGATCAGATGTTTGGAGCTGAGCTGCAAGTCACTGACCTTTGATCAAGGCTACATTTATGTATTTCCATCCTTCTCTTTTTTCACTCAATAAATATCTCCTAAGAACTCTTTCTGTACTAGACATCATTCAGAGGCCCAATGGAAATTTATAAATGCATTCGTTCTCAATAACCAAATACTGTTGTTATCCCTACTTAAGAGATAAGAAAACTGAGTCCCCAAGAGGTTGAAAAATTAAATTCAAGCCACTGAGCTGGCAAGTAATGGAACCGGATTCAAACTCAAATAGGTCAGCTTCAGATCTAGTGCTTATTGGGACCAGTAGTTGGCAGAATGGCTATGTTGCTGATTCCCATGTAGTCAACCACTAGGAAGTATACCCAAGATCCCGAGAGGAGAATGGAGGAAGGAGAAGGGATAGCAGCATGGCCAGGCCCCTGGGAGGTGATTTCTTGCTTTTTGTCTCTCTGTCTCCCTGGCAAGCACACACACCCTATAGCAAAAACTTTTCAAAAAACAAAACAAAACAGATCTAGTGCTTATTACCACCACCACTTTAATATTGTTCCTTTGTTATTTGAAGAAAAAGGGATTTGGGACCAGTATATGCCATGGTAGTTACATTGCTGGATTTCCACTTAGTCGACCATGGTTCGAGTCTCTGACCTGGCAACTTAAAACTCACATTGGTGGGTGTGCATGCATGCCCAAAATCCTGAGAGGAGAATGGAGGAGAAGAGATTATGGTGTGGCTATCCACTCTGGGTGTGATTTTTTGCTTTCTGTCCCTCTGTTTCTGTCTCCATGGTGAGTGTATGTGCCCATTAGCAAAAATCTCTACCAAAAAAAAAAAAAAGGTGAGGGGATCATACATGCTCTGTGAGCCAATTTCACATAAAAGCATTGGTTCAGGTCCAGGGACCCCATGCATATGGCGGGCATGTGTGCACCCCTGAAGTGGAGGAGGCTGAAGGCTGGGAGTGGATTATGATGTGGGGACTTGTTGGGGATATTTTCCCTCTCTCTCAATTCATGGAAAAAGTAATTTTTTGAGAGTTTTTGCTATTTTGCTACAGGGTGTGTGTGCTTGCCAGAGAGACAGAGAGAGAGAGAGAGACAAAAAGAGATAAATCACCCCCTGGGAGGATGGCCACGCTGTAATCCCTTCTCCTCCATTCTCCTCTAGGGATCTTGGGTACGCACGCACACGCACCCAGAATGAGTTTAAGCCACCGGGTCTAGACCTCGAACCGCAGTTGACTACATGGGAGTTTAGCGACATAGCCATTATGCTAACTGCTGGTCCTGGGAAAAAGTAACTTTTTAAAAAGAATTAGGAGTTATCCATTGGGCTATCAAAAAAGTCATGATGCATAGAAAAATAGAAGAATGTGTCATGACTTTTCCGACAACCCAGTGTATTTTAATGTAACATAAGCGTTGCCGCTCATTCATTCGCTCAACACTGACTGCCCAGCAACATACAGTATTCTGGGGTGCAGTGATGAGCACAGTATACAGGCGCTCTGCACCATGCAGTTTCTCCTTCCTCTCCTAACTAACAAAGTTTCCGGACAGTATCAGGTAGGGCAAGTTTCCCCTCTCCTCTTCCTTTTCAAATTGTCCTGGCTGTTTGTACATGGAGATTCAGTCTCATTAAATTTACAATAATATTTTATGTTCTCCAAAATCCTGTTGAGATTTTAATTGGCAGTATATCGTGTCTAGAGATACATTTAGAAAAAATTTATAGTGCTTGTTTTCTATTTACAAGCAAAACATTTCATTCCATTTTGTCTAGCTTCGTGTGTCAACTTATCCATCAATAGAATGATTTTGGATTTTTTTTTTACATTTCTTTATTTTGATTCTAATGTTTCTTGTTATATTTAGTCCTATTTTATGATTTTTGTTGTTAGAAAGGAGCGGTTTTGTCCCATTAAATTTTCTAGCCAATTGTTGCCAGTATACAGTAGAGCTATTGATTTTTACAGAAAATTTGGTAAACAATGACCATGCTACATACTTTTATGGTTTCAGGTAGTTTTAAGCATTTACTACTGTGTCTCCTAAATACATAATCATTGTTTTTCTCCAGGATGAAAGAGAACATGCAATACAGCCAGGATTTAAATTCACATCTCTTGATCCAAATTCAATGCCATTTCTACTATGCTAAAAGCTATGCATATATGTATATGGAATGAGCTGAATAATGTAGCGTGTGCTCTAAGAGACATTAGACCCAGGCGCCTCCTCAAAAATATCTGTTTTCTTGCCACTCATCATGGAGCCCCAAATATTTTTAGTCCTAAAGAATTATCCCATTGTGTCATGAAAACGGTTTAATCTGAAACAGTAATTCTGTTAAAAGTCTTATACTATAAAAAATAATACAGGCATCTGTCCCCTATTGCGTCATTTATTGTGAGACTCTGAGCTCCATAAAGGGAAGGATCACTGCTCTTATTTATGAAGCTCTCAATGCTCTAAGTAGTTTCTCTAAATGTATATGTTCAATTGAGGCAAATTGAAATACATAGAAAACAAATCCATAGATGCTACTCGAGATCATCTAAAATTAATTTCCATAGTCAAATGTATTTGGGTAACATTAGGTAAAACAATGTTTACACAATTGAATTTGTCGTGGTATTCTCGAAGGATTTATACATCTGCTGCTTTCTATTGTGACTCTTAGAGCAGGAACCGGATTGTCAAAATTTTCAAACTTATTTCGCCATAGAGCTTTATCACTTCCCTTAGAGCATTTTAGGACTTTGAAAATGCTGCTGAAAGGGATCATGAGCTAACAGATATCAATAGTAATTAGCTAACAGAGAGCTAAGATCAAAGGCCTGTGGGGTATGGTATAGGGTGGAAATCTGAGCAGAAAAGGAGTGATGACAGGAGAAACAGAGAGATTCTAAAGACAAACTTTGCCTACTTTTCAAATCCTGCCTGCAATTCAGCTATGAAGCCAAGACATAATTTTGCAGGGCCAGAGAATGTAGGTGGCTGTGGTTACCAGTCTGGCATCATTTCCCAAATGCCTTGACTACCTTTCCTTTGAGTAATGTCTAGAGGCCAGTCAGGTATTACTCCAAGTTCCTTTGCAGGCCATGGGTAAGTGTGATGCACCACCTCCACATTGAGAAGTTTGCTTCTCTGCTAGAAATTCCAGGGGCAAATTGGCTGACCATGCAAAGGAACAAAGGGCATATTTATCTATGATACTCTTACCTCCAGCTTTAAAATTTCTCTTCTACCCTGGCTTATCCCCTCATATATTTTGTTTATCTACTTTTTCTGTACTTTTTCAAGCTTTTTAAATTCTAAATTGTCTTGAGAGGGACCTTGTATAGAAAGTTCTGTTTTTTCTCTACATTTTCACACAGAATATAGTTGGTATCAGGTGTGTGGGTTTTCTCCCCAGGCTGACTAGTACTCTAACATCAGCTGGATATTCTACAGTTTAACTCAATTCCGAAACTCTGTTTCTGGAATTATCTCAAATCCCACAGGTTAAAAGTTCAGTCCCCAAAACTGCCCCCTTCAGATGCAATTGCAAGTCTAGGTTGTCACCTCTGCTTCTTATTATCTGGTTATGATTCAGAGGTTCCCATGACCCAGTTCCTGCACCTGATAATTTGCTAGAATGGCTCAAAAAACTCAGGAAAACACTTTACTTCTATATTACCAGTTAATTATAGAAGGCTACAACTCTGGAATAGACAGATGGAAGAGATGCACACGGCAAGGTATAGGGGAAGAGGCTGGGAGCTCCCATGTCCTCTCCAGTCTCCCCACCCTCCCAGCACCAACACATGTTCAACATCCAAAAAGTCTTCCAAGCCCTGTCCTTTTGGTTTTCATTAAGGCTTCATTGCATAGACATGGTGGATTAAATCATTGACCGTAGGTGGTTAACTCAACTTCCAGCCTCTCTCCCCTCCCAGGAGGGAGGGGGAGTGAGGCTGACTGTTTCCATCCTTTAATCATATGATTGGTGTCCCTGACAACCTGCTCCCATCCTGAAGCTATCTTGGAGCCCCTGGCCACCAATCATCTCATTAACATATACAAAAAGTATCACTTATCACTTTGGAAATTCTATATGTTACCCACTGATTTACTCTGAAAGATGGAATCTTTTTCCTTTTGCTATCATGGAGCCAACTGCTGAAACCAAAACCAAGTGTCATAGCACATGTTTTATTCAATGGTCAAGGAATGGAGAATTAAGAGAATTGCAAATCAACTACGGGCCCAAATTAAGCTGGAAAGCTTAAGATATAGTATGGTGGTGATGAGGGGAATGGAGAGGATAATAAAAGGGGAGAATGTTTAAACACTTTCCTAGAAGAAAGTATAGACTTCTTGAAATTTTAAAATTTGACACCTTTTGTTCCTCTTAAAGGTTTTTCACTTGGCCATCTGGGAAATTGTAAACTATCATGACACTGGTAGGTATACTAATGATATTTTGAGAAGGTTTGGGATCCTTCAGAGGTCATTATGGTGACCATCTTGAATCCCACCAGTTCAGGCTGAACCTTTTTGGAAAAAGAGGGTTGTTTCAGCCACAGGCGTGCATTCTGTTACTTAAAGAACAATGCCATTTAGAGAGAGGCTAGGGTATGGTTTGAGCCATATACCACCCCCTGCAAAACTGTGTAGGG